>NW_015646677.1:1524975-1532742 GCF_001515625.1 Sinocyclocheilus rhinocerous | reverse complement strand
AAGGGCTAGACAGCACCACACTGGCCATCCATGAACAGGAAATCTACTGCAAGTCCTGCTACGGTAAAAAGTACGGCCCGAAAGGATACGGCTACGGTCAGGGAGCAGGAACGCTCAACATGGACCGCGGCGAGAGACTGGGCATCAAACCAGAAGAGTGAGCGTTTGCATTTTTTATTGTTTTTCCAACAAGAAGTTCATATGGATTGTACACTATAACTATATTATAATGTAGTCAGTGTTGAATAATGAATGATATGCACATAATTTATTGCATATGTGTCATAGTGGTTTGGTACATATACTAATAAAATGTTTGTAATGATTTTTTCTCTTTCTTTTCTCTTATTCTCTTATTCTCATCAAGGCTGCATTTATTTGGTCAAAAATACAGAAATTTTTGAAATATTATTTTAATTTGAAACAACTGTTTTCTAATTGAATATATTGTAAAATGTCATTTATTCCTGTGATCAAAGCTGTATTTTCAGCATCATTACTCCAGTCTTCAGTGTCACATGATCTTCAGAAATCATTATCATATGCTGCTCAAGAAACATTTCTGAGTATTATCAATGTTGAAAACAGCTTCATATATTAGTGGAAACCATGATACATTTTTGTTTAGGATTCTTTAATGAATAGGAAGTTCAAAAGAACAGCATTTTTTATTTTATTTTAATAGAAATCTTTTGTAACCTTATAAATAAATATCTTTTCTGTCACTTTTGATCAGTATAATGTGTCTTTGCTAAATAAAAGTTTTATTTTCTTCTTTATTTCCTTAGTCTTACTGACCCCAAACTTTTGAATGGTAGTGTATCACAGTTTACACAACTGTTTTCAATATTGATAATAATCAGAAATGTTTCTTGAGCAGCAAATCAGTATATTAGAATAATTTCTGAAGGACCATGTGACACTGAAGACTGGAGTAATGAGGCTAAATTCAGCTTTTCATCACAGGAATAAATGACATTTTAACATATTACAACAGAAAACTCTTCTTTTAAATTCTAATAATTTTTCATAATTTACCTGTATTTTTATCAAATAAATGCAGCTTTGCTGAGCTGGAGACACGTATTTCAAAAACATTACAAATCACAATTATTCCTTTTGACAGTAGTGTTATTGTAAGATTTCTAGAGGATTTTGTGAAGTCATTTGGTTCTGGAAGCAAATCCGTCCTCTGGTGTGTTCAGGCTCGCCGTCAGCTGATTATTGTTATGAAAGAATCTATTATGTAAGCAGAGCTCCTCTTCATACTCACCTGACACAAAGCGGCTCATTGAGGGCCCCTCGTTAGGCTGCGCTCCAGAAAACAGCATCTGACCTCTCTGTCTCCTACCAGAACCCAAACTCACCGACCCAGCACCAACCCAAACCTGTCCAAGTTGGCGCAGAAGTTCGGCGGCTCGGAGAAGTGTGCACGCTGTGGAGAGTCTGTGTACGCCGCAGAGA
Organism: Sinocyclocheilus rhinocerous; assembly: GCF_001515625.1. NCBI lineage: Eukaryota > Metazoa > Chordata > Actinopteri > Cypriniformes > Cyprinidae > Sinocyclocheilus > Sinocyclocheilus rhinocerous. The sequence continues at coordinate 1,531,278 of NW_015646677.1, read as the reverse complement.
AGGTGATGAGCGCTGGGAAGGTGAGACGATCAGAGGGCAAGAATCAGACCTGGACATTACACACATTTATATCCACATCAGTGTTTACTTTCTTCTTCCACATACAAGTATCACCAGTGCATGTTAATGTAGTACATTGTTACAGCAATAATAACAAACCGTTTCCAATCACAGACACTCGAAGAAATTATTTCAAATATTTAGAGGATTAAGAAACATGTTTATTAAGGTTTCTTGATGTTTGTTGATCTTGATCAGTGGTTTTCAACCACAGGCCCAGGGATTTAATATAATTGATCTAATATAATAATAATTAAAAAAAAGAAAAACCTAACTTAATTAAAATGCTTAAAAAAAAAAAGCCTTCTGGAATCACATGAACTGTAGTTAATTAATGCATCTATATCATCACTCCCAGATTTTGTTAATAATATATTAAAGTGTATATATAATAAAATTATCATATATTCTATTAACGTTTAACTATTTTATATATATATGATCAACCTGATCAACTCTATGCGAAGGAGATGTGTTGCACTGCGTGAGGCAAATGGTGGTCACACCAGATACTGACTGGTTTTCGGACCCCCCCCGGACCTCCCAATACAGTAAAACTGCACATTTTAGAGTGGCCTTTTATTGTGGCCAGCCTAAGGCACACCTGTGCAATAATCATGCTGTCTAATCAGCATCTTGATATGCCACACCTGTGAGGTGGATGGATTATCTCGGCAAAGGAGAAGTGCTCACTAACACAGATTTAGACAGATTTGTGAACAATATTTGAGAGAAATAGGCCTTTTGTGTACATAGAAAAAGTCTTAGATCTTTGAGTTCAGCTCATGACAAATGGGGGCAAAAACAAAAGTGTTGTGTTTATAATTTTGTTCAGTGTATTTTTAAGTTTTATAAACATTTTAATATATTTTTTTAATTTCAATTTATGTGTATTTTGTTTCAAGTAATGGATTTTATCATGTTTCTAGTTAATAATAATAATAATAATAATAATATTCAACTAATAAATATAATATTACATGTGTTATGCATAATTGATCAGATGGGAATCATAAAAAAAACCTTATTGTGTTTTATTTAATTTCAGCTTGTTGCCACGGAAATTTTTATCATTTTTTGTTTAAAGTATTACAATAACTAAAATATATCTCTCTCTCTCTCTCTCAATTTTTATAAATATTTTTAGATTTTTAAGTTTAAAGTTTCTTTTTTATATTTTGTTTCAATTAATGGATTTTTTAAAAATGGTTTTAGTTAATAATAACCCTGACATATTTTCAACTAATAAATATAATATTATTAAATATGTGTTCTGCATAACTGATCAGATTGGGATCATGATTTCTCATTCTGTTGCGATCACACACGGAGACATCACCTGTATTATTCACGCTGAAGTCACCGGGTCAGAAGTTGAACACATTTATACAGACGTCAAGTTCACAGCGACTCAACTGACACTTTCTTTATGTCCTCCTGAGGGTTTGCAGATGCTTGTACAGATCTACAGCCAAAAAACCTCTTCAGTAGATGCGAGTGTTTAGCGTTTCGTCCCATTTCTGTCTTTCTCTGTTTAATCACCAGGAAGTCATGAGCGCTTGATGAAGTCAGCTGGTTATACTCCTCTTTTCTTTATCTGAGCTTCATGACGGCATGATTTTCTTCTCGTGTCTGTCTTCCAGCCGTGGCATAAGAACTGCTTTCGCTGTGCCAAATGTGGAAAGAGTTTGGAGTCGACCACTCAGACGGAGAAAGATGGAGAAATCTACTGCAAAGGTCAGATTTCTGTAGTTTAATTGGGTTTGACAATCCTGATCGAAATGGTCAGCGGTAATCTAAAACATTGAAGTGATAGTTCACCCAAAAATTAAAATCTGCTGTTCATTTACTCACCCTCAGGCCATCCAAGATGTATTCTTCAGTAGAACAGTAAAGAAGATTTTTAGGTGAAACTGATTGCTGATTCATTCATTGCAAGTCAATGGCTACCGGCACTTTTAGAGTCAAAAAAGCAAATACAGGCAACACAAGATGAATCCCCGTGGCTCCTGATGATATATTGAGGTCTTATGAAGTGAAACGATCAGTCTGTGCAAGAAACTGAACATTATTTACAGCATTATTACCTGTAATCCAGAGCCTCAGGCAAACGGTTCGGGGTGATGTTTGGTTCGTGAATGAATGATTCTTTTGATCCGGTTCTTTTTGATGAACTAGTTGAACCAGTTCACCAGATCTGACTGAAGCGTCTGAAACTGTTCACTGCTCATTCAGCTCAGATCTACAAGTTGCTCAATCAAAACTCGCTTTCAGACACCTGACAGTCACTCCGAGCCGAAATGAGCCAAAATAGCGGTATATCTGATCCTGTGATGAATGAACTGATTCAGTGCTCCAGGTCCTCCAACAGTCACTGAACGGAAGAAACAGTTCGACTCGGACCCAAGACCGATTTATTACGTTTATTCGCTTTAGACATGTAATCATTATTGGGTGCTTTACTAATACAACTGCGTATACATTACATCATTGCGTAATTACATAAACAAACCACTGAATTGAACCAGTTCATTGAAACTAAATGTTCGAAAGAACCAGTTCGCAGAAAAGAATCGGATTTCCTTGTTGCCTGATTCTCTGGATTACAGGTAAAAATGTTGTAAATAATGTTCAGTTTCTTGCAAAGAGTGATCAATTCGCTTCATAAGACCTCAATATATCATCAAGAGCCACAGGGATTAATTTTGTGCTGTATTGTATGTGCTTTTTTGACTCTCAAAGTGACGGTAGCCATTGACCTGCATTATATGAATCACCAAAGAAGACCAGTTTCAGCTAAATTCTAAAAAAAAGTCACCTGCTTCTTGGATGAACTGAGGGTGATAAATTAAAAACAAATGTTCATTTTTGGGGGGCAAAATGTCCCTGTAAGATAAAGAATAAACTGGAATTTTCCATAAAGCATCATGATCAGCCTCTCAAGCTCGTGGTTTTGAGGCCACAGTGTTTGTTTGTTTCTCTGTCATATACATACATACATACATACAGGACGTTTCTCTGATAACAGGGAGTAACATCAAAACCACAAGCTGAATAACTAGATTAACCAGAAACTCTTGAATGATTACGATCAAGAGTTAACGTTCAATCCGCTTTAAAGACTTTCTGAACTCTTTGAACAGTGACAATGAAAGCTCATCAGTTTTGAAGATAAACCTCATCTATGACATGTCGCTCACTAATTACCTCCATTTGTGCTTAATTTCATCTTTGTTTGTTTTTCAGCATGTTATGCAAAGAACTTCGGACCCAAAGGATTTGGATACGGTCAGGGAGCAGGAGCTCTGGTTCACGCTCGATGATAGTCAGGACTTTGTACATTTCTTTACTATTATAACACACTCATTTCAAAAGAAGAAAAGGACCATTGAGTGTTATATTTTCATGACAGTTAAGCACATTTAGTCTTCAATTCTCATTTCTCAAGTACTGGAAAAATGTCAATTATATACATATATAAACAATGGCTCTAAGAAATAAGGTTAATTTTCTTTATGCAAAATATTTTTTTTTCACCATTTTTACACCAACTGCAGGGTGTTAATTGCTCATAGAGGACCAGTTATATTTTCATTGCAATTAGGAACATTTCCTCCCAAATTCTCACTACCATATATGTATATAATTGATTTTTTAAAATTATTTATATTAAAAAAATGTGATATATTTAATATCAATTATTTTATTTTATCAGGACTTTGTACATTTCTTTACTATTATAACACACTCATTTCAAAAGAAGAAAAGGACCATTGAGTGTTATATTTTCATGACAGTTAAGCACATTTAGTCTTCAATTCTCATTTCTCAAGTACTGGAAAAATGTCAATTATATACATATATAAACAATGGCTCTAAGAAATAAGGTTAATTTTCTTTATGCAAAATATTTTTTTTTCACCATTTACACCAACTGCAGGGTGTTAATTGCTCATAGAGGACCAGTTATATTTTCATTGCAATTAGGAACATTTCCTCCCAAATTCTCACTACCATATATGTATATAATTGATTTTTTAAAATTATTTATATTAAAAAAATGTGATATATTTAATATCAATTATTTCATTTTATATACAATTATTTTATATATTGCTACATTTTTTGTGAAACAACAAAGCTACTGCATTACAGTAATGAGAATTTAGGAAAATGTCCCAATCCTTTTTTATTTCCAAGAGAGAGAAAAAAAATGGTCCTAAAAAAATGGGGTCAATTTTCTTTATCCAAAATATTTTTTAACCCTTTACAGAGTGTTAATTGTTTATAGAGAACCGTTAAATGTTATATTTTCATTACAATTAAGCACATTTCCCAATTATAATGACCATAATGTAAAATAAATTTAGATTAAATACAATTAAGTATTTTATATAAATTATTTTATATATACATTTTATAAAGATGTTTTTTTTATATAAAATACTGTATTACAGTAATGAGAATTTGGGAAAATGTCACTATCATTAAAATAGTGGTCCTAAAAAATAAGGCTAATTTTCTTTATGCAAAATATTCTTTTTTTGAACCCTCTACTGGCGTTAATGGTTCATAGAGTAATCATTGTACGAGGATCTACATTTAGGAAACATGTTCAATGTAAAATAAACCCTTGTTTCAGTGCACTTTGCTTCTGCAGTGCGGAGATATTGAAAACTAACCCACAGGCCTTTCACCTTCGAATGTTTTATTAATAAAGCCAATAAAATTGAACCATGCCCAATAAGTTACATCTGAAGCAGAGTAGGGTGACGTCCTGATCTCAGCTGAGGCACTGGAGATGAGCATGTGCTTTTCACATGGTGGGAAAACAGCCGGCAGAGGAACAACAGAGTGAATATATTCTCTAAAAACAGTGTCACATGTATGAATGAATGACCGTCACTGTGCCTAATCCATATATTACAGCACAGGGCCCATCTACCGCGTCTGCTCACGTCTACTTCTCTGGCATTTACAGTTTGTACATCCAGTGGTACAACAAACCCAGCAATGAAACATACAAAAGAAACCCTTTAGGCTGAATATTAATCAACGAGAATGGGACATTCAGATATAATACATCTGCAGAGCTCTGATCGGCCACAGAGCATGAGGGACACGCGAGAACGATACAAACATCGGGTTTAAAATGTAAAAACAAACAGAAAAGAATAATAAAAAATAAAAAAAACCCGGTTGCAAATACTGAACATTCACTATTTACAGATGGGGCGTCTTTCGGATGATAGGGTGATCACTATGTCCAGGCTTCACACATGCAGTGGAGACTTCAAGGTCAAAGGTCTATACACAGCAGTGCCAGACGCCACTAAAAGCTACAGTCATACACTTTGATAATAGTCCATTTTTTTGTTTTTTCGCTTTTTGGTAAGATAAAAAAATTAGGAGCAGCTTCAACTAACACAGACGAAAAAAACAACAAAAAAACAACGAAAGTCACTCACAGAATAATGAATCTAGTTCGTTTATGTACAGATGCACATTCTTTACATCAGTTCATCCTGTCAGCTGCTGCTGCTGCCACGACAACGCCACACCAACAGGAAGAGGAAATGGAGGAGAGCAAAAGGGGGAGGAGCTTCCTCTTTTTACGCAAACGTGAAGATCCCTCGGCGACGCTGGGGAAACGAGCTCGCTTCTTCAGTAACGACGAACAAAACGAAGATCAGTGCATTGTTGTAGGCAGACGAATAATGTCGCTGCCATAAAAAAATAAAGGTAAAAGACGGAAGGAGCCCCTCTGGCGTGTTAAACGGCATCTTCCTTTAAGTTCATACAGCTATCAGGTCCACTTAATGGCTTTTCAACAGCATTACAACTTTAAATGTATACACTTCCTAAAATTACTCATAGATAATAAATATAGAGGTTCACATACGAGAGTGTTATTTCTTGTAAATGCAGAGGGAACCTGGATTACTCTCATAAACGCATCAAGAGCTTGTCCGGGGGCCTGTTTCATTAAACAAGTTTACCAAATAAGCCAGGCTTATTACAGTTAGTCTGACTTATTTAGAACTAAATCGACTGACAATAACTCAGACTAACTGAAATAAACCTGGCTTATTTGGTAAACTTGTTTTATGAAACAGGTCTCAGGTCACATTTCAACCTAAAAAAATAAGTGTGTGCATATATGTGTATATATATATACACACACACACACACACACATTATATATATATATATATATATATATGAAGAGTTCATTTGCAAAAA
>NW_015646677.1:1515019-1520310 GCF_001515625.1 Sinocyclocheilus rhinocerous | reverse complement strand
TAAAAAATTAAATAATTACATTTATAAAATTAACAAAATTATGTGTGTGTGTGTGTGTGTATATATATATATATATTATTATTTTTTATTTATTTATTTATTTATTTTTTAAAGTGAAGACTGTTCTGCATTATTGTAATGTTATATTGATGTAAATTCAGCACATTTCTCTTTCCCAGTGCTCATTACCATAATGCGTTCAGCCGTTTTTGTTGTAATTCTCATAGCAATACAGTATTTTTTTTGTTTTGCATTAAACAATGGCTATAATAAAATGATTTAAAAAATAGCATAATTTAAAGGCAGTATAATATAAATACTTTGATATTTAAATACAGTAATGAAGAGGTTTTTGTGCATGATGGTAATGAGAATTATGGAGAAAATGTATTTAATTTTCATGAAAACAATAATAAAATGCAAAAACAGGCTTCATTTTCTCTAAACAAAATATAATCTGATATTTTTTTCTTTTCGATTTTTGGGTGAAATATGACCCGGCTTCATCTTCTTGACACGTTTCGTAGGATTCACCCCACCTAAACTATTAAACATGCTGCAAATGTACATATATGCTAAAATGTAAAATGACCTCATGATACCATAATTACTCTTTGAAAAATACTACATAAATAGGTTAAAATAAATATGTTAAGTCACATTATTTAAACAGGGCATCTCTCTAGTCGTATGAATGCGTGTCAATAGGATGCCTGTTTTGATCTGATTCATGATCAGACGAATCAAGGCAGCTTAAAGGAATCGTTCACCTACCGTTTTTTACTAATCATCATGTCGTTCCAAACATATGCGTATAACTTTCTCTGTAGAAAAAAACAACACTTTCTACTTATATGGAAAAGAGCAGCCTGAACATTCTGCTAAATATCTCTTTTTGTGTTCCACGTAAGAAAGTCAGTCACATGGGTTTGATGCGACATGAGGATGAATAAATAATAATAAAAGTCTAATTTTGGGCCAGAACAATTCCTTTAAACCACAAACGCTATATCGCCTGATGCTTTTGCTATGCTAATTCTCATTCCTACACAAAGTTCCAGGTTGAACCAGGACTTGCGCACGACTAAGATCCGATATCTCTTTAAAAGCAACAAAAAAGGGGTCACAGGAAAAAACCAAGGTAAAACGGAAAGCAGTCGATGTGCGAAACAAAACACAAAAAACGTCTCTGCTGACCAACTGAGGAGAGCCGGTTGTACTGCATCCGCCTCTGATGTCATTAAACTCCTCCTCTTCCTGTTCCTCGTGTCCCTGCGTCTCGGGTGGAGTTGGTGACGGTAACCAATGACAGCATGCGTTCTCCTGACTGGGTGAGGTTTGCAAGTCTTGGTGAAGGAGATGGTCCCCCTTGAGCAGCACTTCAGGAAAACCTCTCCCCTCTTCTCCTTCACCGCGCTACACCAGCTGGTATCCTGAGCCGGACGTCTGGTCGTACTCTATTGTGTACTGGGAGGTCCAGTCTACCACCACGGGCCGCAGCAGACCGCAGCAGCGCAGCTCGAAGAAATCTATGAGGTTCCTTATACAGCCGTGACTGAAAACAGAGGAGCAACGTTAGGGGAGCAACTTAAAAACAACCGATTCCAATTCTGTCATAGTTCTGACTAAACTGTTCAGTTTAACAATTTTTTGTAATTTTGTTAGGTGGTTTGTCATTTTTATTGTCGTTTTGTTATTCATTTTGTAATTTTTATTACTTATTATTCAAATATTTCTAAATAGTTTTTATTTTATTTCAATTTTAGTTATGTACATATATAGTATGTATTATCTAAAAGTGTTATTACTATTTTGAATTAGCTTTTAATTTTTTGAACAGCATTTATTTATAATGTTCTGTTTAAATTTATTTTCTGTGCATTATTCATTTTGAAATTTGTATTAGTCATTGTTCAAATATTTGAGTAGTTTTACTCAAGTTTTAGTTCGTTTTATATTATGTTAAATAATCTTAGTATTGAAATGTATTATTAATGTAAACTATTATTATCTGAAACAGTACTTTGAACTAGCTTTTCAATAGATTTAAATAGCACTTATTTTTAAAATTTCAGTTTAAATGTAATTTTTTTTAAAATTATTATTCATTTTGTAATTTTTATTCTTCATTCAAACATGTGTAAATAGTTTTGATTTGGTTTTATTTCAGTTTTAGTTTTATTTGAGTAAGTAATATTAGTAGTTCAACTAAGTTTTTCATCTAATATTTATATTCTATTTCAAGTTTTTTTTTTTTTTAATGATACAACATGCCAACATTTTTTTTTTTAAGTAAATAGCTTATAAAGCACTAAATCAACCAAGTGATTTGTCATCACTAAATTATATTATATATATCAGTACTACACCAACCATCAGCCACCCTTTTTCTATAGATATTAGCATTATCATATCGGGGGATTTTTGAATTAAAACATTCATTAGAGGTAATTCACTTAGTCAAATTGGATCTTTCTATAAATTGTTGTGTCCAAACAAGCACTAGTAGGTACATTTTCGAACAGTAAGTATATATAGATTATATTCTACAGACTGTATTGATGATTAATATACAAAGCATACCTCTATAAAATTGATTTATGGTCACGGCCACTTGACAAACAAACCATCCTCCTCTAGATATAGATAAGCTTTTCCCAGCTCAACCTGAAATGAGTTTAAAGGACTCACTTGAAAGGGCTCTCGATGGACGTGGCTGTAACTTTAAAGTGCTTATATCTTCTGGCGTTCATGCGCTCGTTTGTTGTGATGCCCAGAACAGCGATCTATGGAGGATACATCAAACCACAAAAACACATAAAATCTGTTCCAAACCCTAGTGAGCCGACTCAATTTCCACAGGTTAACATGCAGACTGAAACAGATTCCCAAGACCTAAACAAAGGCCTCTGGAAATGTAGCCTAGGTAGGCAGCTTTCTTGCTTTTGAAACAGATCTGGACTTGAGTTTGTCTTACCTGGTAGAGCTGGCACATGATGAGCACAGCGACCCACATGAAGTGAAACACACTGTTGAGAAACATCCAGAACATCCACGGCGAGCAGGTGGCGATCTGGGTGATGTAGATCCAAAAGCCGTCTTTAGTGTAGCTGGTAGCACAGTGAATCCTCCAGTCTGCAGAAACAGAGCACAATCACGTTCAGTTCATCAATATTATACATATGTATGCTACTAATGAAAAAAAAAAAAAAAAAGGTAAAAATCAGGTCTCATTTGTTAATATTAAAGGGATAGTTCACCCAAAAATGAAAATTGTCATCATTTACTCACCATCAAGTCATTCCAAACCTGTATGAGCTTATTTCTTCTGTTGAACATAAAAGAAGATATTTTGAGGAATGTTGGTAACCAAACAGTTGACGGTACCCATTGACTTCCACAGTATTTTTTTCCATACTATAGAAGTCAATGGCTACCGTCAACTGGTTACACGCATTCTTCAAAATATCTTTTTTTTTTACAGGTTTGGAACATCTTAAGGGTGAGTAAATGATGACAAGACTTTCATATTTGGGTGAACTATCCCTTTAATGCATTAACTAACATGAACTAACAATGAACTATATTTTTACAGCACTTATTAACCCTATTTAATGTTAGTTCACAGTGCATTAATGTTAACAGATAAAACTTTGATTTCAATGATGAATTAGTAAATGTTGAATCTAAATGCTGTTTAAGTATTGTTCATGCTAACGAATGAAACCTGTTTGTAGAGTGTTACAAAAATGAATACTATTTTCTTCTGAAATTGATCTATATGCATTTATCATCTCATTGATCGTATAAAACTATGCAAACCCAAGTGTACTTACAGCAAATGCATCCGTATATCATCCAACAGATCATACACAACAGGAAGAACAAGTAGCCCATAAAGTAACGGTGGTTTCCACTTCCTGTCCGCAAACAACGAGGAGAAAAACACAGACAAATGAAAGGAATGAGTCATATCTGCCCCTTTACATTCCCTCAACTATCTGCCTTCGGCTCAAATTAGTCCAAGATTTGGATTATGGGATGCTAAATGGGCTTTCTTCACAATAGTGAACAATTTCCTGGCCAATCTCTTGACTTTTCATGTTAATGTCAGGTGGAAAAGCATGTGAGGTGGATGGTTGGTGGGACTTAATGTAGGTATAGGCCTGAAAAACTCACCTACGCAGTTGCCGACCCACGGGCAGTGGTGATCAAACTTGGCGATGCATCGATTGCAAACAGCGCAGTGTTTGGATCTGATTGGCTTCCGTATCTGTGGAGAACAGGCCGTTAAAGTGAGTGTTTTATGCACGGGCAACTCGATGGAAATTGCAATGCAAATCAGACTTTTGAGTTATCAGCTTGCCAACACTGACTGTGTTCAAGCAGCGGTGTGCAGAATAGAAGGGAGTCATAATTACCAAACAGGTGCTGCAGAATATGCTGAGATCCAGACTGCCTGTTTCTGCCAATTCAACTATAGTCTGAAGAGAGACGAAGAGAAAACAGCAGAGCATTTTTACATTTTCTGAAGAAAATGAGAGTGGTGCTTTCCTGTGCATAAAGCATCAGTGTTCTGGATGGTTGATTACTGGCACAAGTTAAAAAGCCCTGAATCATACTACTCGAAGATTTGGAGAAATGTAGCATTACATCACTTGCTCACCAGTGGATCCTCTGCAGTGAATGGGTGCCGTCAGAATGAGAGTCCAAATAGCTGATAAAAACATCACAATAATCGACACCACTCCAGTCCACCAGTTAAGCCAAAAGTTGCGTGTTTGTAAGAAACAAATCCATCAAGGCATTTTAACCAAAAATGGTCACTTCTGGCCAAAATATACATCCATATAACGCTTCCTCCAGTGAAAAAGTTAATTCTCTTGTCCTCTCACATCAAAATTCACCCACATATTTATTTTGGACTGTTTTGGCTTGTAAACGGTGCTTGATCTGTACAGTTTTCTCCCCTGATTCAGATGAGACAACATTTTCACTGGAGAAAGCATAATTATGGATTATGGACTTGTATTTTGGCCAGAAGCAACATCATCATGATGGATTTGTTTATTATAAACATACAGATTTTGGCTTCATAAGATGTTAATTGCTGGACTGGAGTGGTGTGGATTACTTGTGGATAATTGTGATGTTTTTATCAGCCGTTTGGACTCTCATTCTGACGGCACCCATTCACTGCAGAGGATCCATTGCTGAGCAAGTGATGCAATGCTACATTTCTCCAAATCTGATGAAGAAACAAACTCATCTACATCTTGGATGACTTGAGG
>NW_015646677.1:1501491-1512837 GCF_001515625.1 Sinocyclocheilus rhinocerous | reverse complement strand
ACCCACGGGCAGTGGTGATCAAACTTGGCGATGCATCGATTGCAAACAGCGCAGTGTTTGGATCTGATTGGCTTCCGTATCTGTGGAGAACAGGCCGTTAAAGTGAGTGTTTTATGCACGGGCAACTCGATGGAAATTGCAATGCAAATCAGACTTTTGAGTTATCAGCTTGCCAACACTGACTGTGTTCAAGCAGCGGTGTGCAGAATAGAAGGGAGTCATAATTACCAAACAGGTGCTGCAGAATATGCTGAGATCCAGACTGCCTGTTTCTGCCAATTCAACTATAGTCTGAAGAGAGACGAAGAGAAAACAGCAGAGCATTTTTACATTTTCTGAAGAAAATGAGAGTGGTGCTTTCCTGTGCATAAAGCATCAGTGTTCTGGATGGTTGATTACTGGCACAAGTTAAAAAGCCCTGAATCATACTACTCGAAGATTTGGAGAAATGTAGCATTACATCACTTGCTCACCAGTGGATCCTCTGCAGTGAATGGGTGCCGTCAGAATGAGAGTCCAAATAGCTGATAAAAACATCACAATAATCGACACCACTCCAGTCCACCAGTTAAGCCAAAAGTTGCGTGTTTGTAAGAAACAAATCCATCAAGGCATTTTAACCAAAAATGGTCACTTCTGGCCAAAATATACATCCATATAACGCTTCCTCCAGTGAAAAAGTTAATTCTCTTGTCCTCTCACATCAAAATTCACCCACATATTTATTTTGGACTGTTTTGGCTTGTAAACGGTGCTTGATCTGTACAGTTTTCTCCCCTGATTCAGATGAGACAACATTTTCACTGGAGAAAGTATTTCACTGTATTTTGGCCAGAAGCAACATCATCATGATGGATTTGTTTATTATAAACATACAGATTTTGGCTTCATAAGATGTTAATTGCTGGACTGGAGTGGTGTGGATTACTTGTGGATAATTGTGATGTTTTTATCAGCCGTTTGGACTCTCATTCTGACGGCACCCATTCACTGCAGAGGATCCATTGCTGAGCAAGTGATGCAATGCTACATTTCTCCAAATCTGATGAAGAAACAAACTCATCTACATCTTGGATGACTTGAGGATGAGTAAATTTGATCTGCAGATTGAGATTTTACCTTTTTCTTCTGCTCCTCGGATGCTTTGATGATACCAGGGTCGGACTTCCAGGACTTGCCAAAGTTGTAGAAGAGAGCTAGACTATTGAGCAGGAAGGGCAGGTGGATGGTGACGAAAGGGAGATGTGTGGAGAGTTAAGGAAGTTATGTTTAATATGGCACAGCAAAAGAATCAACAGGGTATACTTTTTTTGGACCAATTATTGAATCAGACTGTTTTGAATGTATCATTTGAGACCCACTGATTTAGTGAAAGGAACCTATTTAAAAGAATGATTTCATCACAAATCTTACGACAAAAAATAATAACTGAGCTAGTAGTCAATCAAACTGTGATCCTCTTAAGACATGCAAACTCATAGTCCTATTAAAAATCTAAGAAACTTCACAAGTTTAGTAAATTAGTGAAATGTACTTTCTCTCATCCCGTTTAAATCGAACATACAGTTTGACAAATGACTTCTTGAATTGAGACCGAAAGTTCCGTGGAATTCTGAGCTTCCACATTTCAATGAAGTATTTATTTAAAAATGTAACATTTCCTGTTTGACTTGTGGCTTTGACATCTGCATGTAACACGAGCGTCTCCATCAACCAGAAGCAAACTATGTCCAAAAAGACACTGACAAATGCAGAAAATCTGTTTCTCCTGTAAGTGGGTCAGTTGTTTCGCTGCATACAGGCAACAATTACAGCAGGAAAAAAAACAAGAGCTCAATCCTCAGAGGAGATGCTCTATTGTTGGATGATAAAGGCGAGAGGGAAACAGATCCACCCAGAGCTCTCGATCTGATTTCAGTGATTTTAGCTGCAGGGTTTGAGCGCATTGTTTCTATTCCTGAAGCACCTGGACACACGGCGGTTCTGTGCACACTAAACATCACTCCACAACCTCCAATTACAGCCACACGAACCACATTTCAGCAGCTGCAGATCCAGACATGAGTCACGTCTTGAGTGGTTTGCTCAGGAGATAAGAAAATGCTTCAGCTTTGGGAAGAAATCCTATTTTACCACTAATGTTGCCAGCACCATAACCACAGAAATGCAAGATTGTCATTACCAGACAAAAACTCGGCTTTCTTGTGTTTGTACTTGCTTTCTCTCACCTAATGGTGGGCGTCATGAACAGTATCTTATATCACAGTATGAGTAATTATATATAACAGTCATCATTTATAGCACAATATAGTTATTTTTGCTAGAAATTCAACAAAACACTTTATATATATTAAATAACTATAGAGGAATGCCAAATGTTGGATAATCCAGAAAAATAAATAGATCACACATGAAAAGTGCTCCATCTTATTTGATTATTTCTTCTTGATAAAATTGATGGACACAAATTGATGGATCAGATTATTCATAACAAAAGACTGCTTAATAACAAAGACCCCTTACAGGAATAATTCACACGAAAATGTAAATCTACTGACAGTTTACTGACCCTCCGGCTATCCGAGTTGTAGATGATATTGTTTGTTTATAGGAACAGATTTGGAAACATTTATTATTTCATCACTTGCTCAGCAATGGATCCTCAGCAGTGAATGGGTGCCATCAGAATGAGAGTCCAAACAGCTGATAAAAACATATCAATAATCCACATGATGTTAACTGATGGACTTGAGTGGTGTGGATTATTGTGATGTTTTTATCAGCTGTTTGGACTCTCATTCTGACGGCACCCATTCACTGCAGAGCATCCATTGCTGAGCAAGTGATGTAATGCTACATTTCTCCAAATCTGTTCCCAACTGCATTTATTATTTTGCAAAACCTCATTTTGTGTCTATCTCTCCTATAAATAATGTAAAGCTTCACTCCGCACCAATAAGCGTGTGGAAATATCTACCAGTATTTGACACATTTCTACCATTGCACAATACATACTGTCAAGCCGCCCAGCCCTTCTCTCACCCACACTATATCACTTGTCAAAATTCACTACATTTATTGTGCGAGTCACTCCTGATAAACATTTCTGTGGAAAATTAGGCATATCCATGTCAAGCCTGTCAAAGATGATGCATCTGCCTAGAGTTTTACACTTCAACACAACTTGAAACAAATGATCTCCAGAAAAACCCACTAACTCAAGTTGGCGTCAGTAAACCGTGGGTGAAAGAGGGATATTTTCATCTCAGTTTGTTTTCATGAAGTGTGAATGGATGCTACTAAACTACTGAACATACCGCTAAACGTCATATTTCTTATATCTTCCCCTATAAGAATTTCTTTCTCTCATCCGTTCCTTTCATTAAGTCCATCACACCGAGTGAACGTTTAAACAAAAAAGCTTCTATACCAGATCATTTTCAATCTTTCAACACTGAAAAGTGAGATATTGCCATATAAATTGGGTCACTTCAGCAACCCAGTTTTAAGTGTCATGTCGGGAAAACAACAAAGACAGAAAAAGAAGATGTTTTCAAAGGAAGATGTAAAATTCTTTAGCTCTTGGATAAAAAGCTGACCTGGTTTCCTGCTGTCAGCGTTCTTGTACGCATGTTCTTCTGAGTCAACCAACATATCAATGGATGCTTATGTGAATCACAAAGGCAAATGCTAGATTTGCTTTTGCTGATAAATGATGTTGTGTCAGAAGAACTAAATACAATATTCTGATTAAGTAGGTTGAATCAGCCTTTATAGAGTTGCATCAGTTTCTTATTATGATCATCAAACTGATGGAGCAACTAAAAAGGATATCATTCCAGAACCAATAAAACCAGGTGATGTACATCCAGAACTTAGTGGCCAGATAGATGCCCAGAGGAAGAGCACTATGCATGGAGTGATCGAAGAAAGACCTAGAAGCAGAGATCAAATATTAGCGATGATGCTTTGCATTCACATCAGAATGCATTAAAAGGCTGAGTAGCACCACAGATGGGTAATACGGCGTCGTACTTGGACAGAAACTGCACGACGAGCCACATCGCTGCATACATCACACCCTTGATGAGCCAGGAGTCAATGTCCAGATCGGCGATAAATCCCACCAGCCAGATCACCAGGAACGGAGTTCCCAACATCACCTTCTGCCTGAACTCCTGCAGACGGACAGAGAAACGTCTGAGTGCATGCAATACATTTTGATTTCTCCTTAATGGTAATTGATCGGTTGCTCTACCTTGTCCATTTTGAGCCGTTTCAGGTATGAGGGACTGTCGTAACCTTTGGCTTGTCTGGCCTCCTGCAGATGATTTATCATCCACACATTTTTCCTCTGTTTGGCCAAATCCAGTGGCGTCTCCCCCTGCAAGCAACAAATATTATTAGATGTCATGTACACCAGTGTGGTTATCATTAATTAAATCTATAACTATTATACATTTATCTGTTCATGTGAAATAAAATAAAAATTAAAAATTAAACAAAAATTGAAAAAGTTTAAGTTCAACTTTTAAAATTACTAACTGAAATAAAACTAAAGGTAAAACTAAAAAATAAAAATGTTTAAACTATTTAGAAAAATATATAAAAAAAATTATACACATGACAAAACATATAACCAAATTAAAAATAAACAATTAAAAATTTACAAAAATTAATAAAAACTATATTAGTATATAAATAATACTACAATAACACTAAGCAGAAATTACACTATTTAATTTAAAGATATAACATATACTTAATTACTGCAATGGAATTTATATTAATTTTAAATAAAATTTACTAAAATAATTAGCAATAAATAATTGGAAAATTCATTTAAAAAAATGATTTGAACTTGCTCATAAATAAGTCAAATAGACTGATTTATACTTTGCATAGCAACTTCTGATTCTGTAATCCTATTATACTTTTTTTCACAAATCAAGAAGTTTAAAAATACCAAATAAAAGGAAGTAAACACTATAACCAAAAGTACGCACTGTAATTTGGCAAGTCTGTGCGCACTAGGAATCATATTCTCTCAAATAAAGACCACTTAACACAAATTTTACATACAGCACACAGCAAAAAAGCATTTATATCCCTAACAACTGGAGTTAGCTAGGTTTGTGGCATTAAATATTTAAATACTTATTTAAAATGCATTTTTGCTGAATGCATACAGTATGAAAAGGTGTTACAGCATTTGCTGTTCAATTATCAGACAGAACTGTTAAATAAAGAAGACATTAAATGGATAGAGATGGAGAATGGGTGTCAAAATAAAAGTTCTACATTCAACACTTAGTGGCCAAAAAGAAAACTTCCTGGCCGATGCCGATAATAATAATAATTAAAAAAAAAAGTACCACCAATCTACACACTTGATTTCAGAATGCTAGTGTAGGCGTCTGGACTTTACCTTGATGTTCTGAGCGTCGACATTAGCATTGGCCTCCAACAGCAGGCTGATGACGGTAGTGTTTCCAGCCAGAACCGCCCAGTGTAGAGCCGTGTTCTTATGATACTTATCACCCAGATTCACCGACACGTTAAACGTCAGCAACAGCCGTGTCGGGTCAACACTGCAGAAATCCCATCTAATTAGTTTTACATCTGGCAATGGCAAAAAAATACATGTCCTCTCACAATACACACGCACCTGTGCATCCGATAAGCCGCCCACATCAAAGGGGTCATGCCATTTTGATCCATCATATCCACATCCTAGAGAATATGACACAGAGAAGACTTAAAAGAAAGATCAGACTGAGATCAAACACGGTGTCATTTTTCCTAGAGGTCAAACTTCCATGGATGGAAATGTCATAACGCCCCCTGCAGGCTGAAAATGGACTAAGCACAACAAAATGCATGATAAATCACTCTTTAGCATGTTAATAAACAGTATTGAGTGATAGGGCGTCTTCCTGAGTAGCTCCACCCACAGTGAAATCTCATTGGCTCAAAATCGCAATCAAAATATTCTGATTGGCTGTGACTTTGCCAGCTTTTGTTTTGATGAGATCAGCGTTTTATAAGTGTTAAACAAGTGTACCTGTCCTTTGGCAATGAGATACGCCACAATGGAGGTGTGTCCAAACTGAGTGGCCAGGTGCACACAACTGCATCCCTCGCCATCGATGAGAGAAGGATCAGCGCCGTACTTCATTAACTGCACCACCATGGAGAGATGGCCCTGTCTGAATGCGAGAGAGCAGATGAGAGGTGTGTGCATTAATAAAACATCACGCACGCACAAAACATACATGCAGTACTGGCATACTTGCACTATTTTTGCAGTGTGCACACTATGCACGTTTCTGTATGCATTGAATAACTGGATAACCTATCACATCTCACAAACTACAACAGAGCACAATGTAATGCACTACTATTTTACTACAGTCAGGGTTCCTCAAATCTTGCCCTGGAGGGCCAATGTGCTGCAGAGTTTAGCTCCAACCCTGATCAAACTCACCTACCTGTGATTTTCTAATGATCCTGAAGACACTGATCAGCATGCTCATGTGTGTTTGATTAGGTTTAGAGCTAAACTCTGCAGGAAAGTGGATCTCTTGGGCCAGATTTGAGGATCCCTGTTTTAGTATAATATACAGGTATGTACTATTATCGTATTTAAAAAAAAAAAAAAAAAAAAAAAAAGTTCAGTTCTCATTTTAAATTCATCTTATTTTTAGTTGAAATTTTAGTCATTTCTGTTTTGTGTTTGTCATTTTTATTTCTATTTATATTTCATTAACTTAATACTTCAGTTTTTGCAATTTTAGTAGTATTTCAAGTTCAAATTATTTCAGCTAATTTTCTTTTTCCCCTTCTAATATTTATTTTTAATTTCAACTTTATTTTAATTAACTAAAAATTGATTAATTTGAATTTAAGTTGCAGTAATATTGTTTTGTATTGTCATTTTTATTAGTTTTTTTATATTTCTATTTATTTTTAATTTACTTATTTCAGTTTAAATTTGTATAATTTTAGTACTACACCTTTAAACTTATTTTATTTCAGATAAGTTTCCTTTTTTCACAAGTTTCGCAAGTTTTGCCACCTAATATTTACACTTAATTTCAGCTTAACTTCAATTACTCAAAGATGGTTTAATTTTAGTTTAAGTAATTTCGGTTTTGTTTGTCATTTTATTAGTTTGACAGTTTTTTTTTAAATTTAAAATGTACTTAAACTTATTTCAGTTTTTGTAATTCAACTTCAACTTTTTATTTTAGATAATTTGTTTATCTAATATTTATATTTCATTTCAGCTTAATTTCAATTACCCAAAAAATGTTTTAATTATAATTAAAGTTTGAGAAATGTTGTGCTCATTATTTTTAGTTTGTTTGTTTGTATTACTACTTTAACTTGTTTCAGCTTTAGTTATTGTAATTTTAGTACTTCAAGTTAAACATACTTTATTTCAGCTAATTTTAAGTTTTTCATCATTTACGTTTTTCAGTATTTATTTCATTTCAGCTTTATTTCAATTACCCTTACATCTCCAGTGATACAAACAAACCAGAAAATTCAAGTAAGACTTTTCTCTTCTTGACTCAAAAATCAGAACCATTTTTACACAGTTTAACTCTATGAGGTCATGAAACCACATTTCTTCATACTAATTAATTAAATGGCAAGCAGTATACAGTATATACTCGGTGGTCTGCAATAAGCAGTATGCTGGTATTGCATTTCAAACACACACCGTGTAGCCCAGTGCAGTGGTGTAGAGTTGAGATCTCCTCCCAGCTGGTCGACTATGGCACCTTTAGATATGTAGTACCTAAAAAGAGTGAATCGACAGACAGCATTCAGGAAACGAGACGTCTAGGCTTTATCTTACAGTTGCAAAAGAGAGCAGCGTAAAATGAATGACTGCGCCAGAGCAGGCGCTAATTAAGAGGAGGATATGCACACGCACACACAGCCTCGTAATGGGAATTTCAAGATTTTCTCATCTGAGCGCTGACAGAGTAATAACTCTATCCATTCCTCTGTGTGCGTATGTGTGTGCTGTCTTAATAACGTGAGGAAAAAAAGGATCCAGGGATCCAGGAGGGAGCGGAGAATGTGTATAAAATGAATACGTACTTGACCAGGTCTATGCGGTTGTTGATAGCCGCCCAGTGCAGGAGTGTGACATTTTCTTTATCCGGCTGACGCACGTCATATCCGGCCTCCACCAGCTCACGGCATCGCTCGAATATCCCATACCTGAGCACAAATACACCTTAAATGACACCATAAAACATCCCTGAACAGCAGCTTTTATCCATTTTGCCAACATTGGTGTTCGCTCTGTCAGTTGTTTTTTTAATTAGTCTTAGTCCTGTCAAATGTCCTTTTTATTTGTTATCATATTTAGTCAACCTGTCCTGTTTTTGTTTAGTCAGGTTTTAGTTGACAAAGTCCTGGAATTTTAGTCTAGTTTTAGTCAATAAATATAAAACAAACACTCTACATTGAAAACTGGTAAAACTCAAAAGCGTCTCTCAAAAGCTAAAACAGAGACTTTCCTAGAATTAATTCCAATAATTCTGAATTATATTCATGTCTTTCTATCAAAACATAAAAGTCTTTGTATTGTGGCGCACAGGTTGTGTAAGTGCATTTGTTCAGCAACCTCAATCATAAACAAGGTTGTGTAGCACTTAGTTTGCCAAAAAATGAAATAATTTATTTAATTTTCATATGATTAAAAGATTCATTAAATTAATGTTTTATGCCTTCGTTTGATTACCAGTAAAATTAAAATACACAGAATAAAAAACAAAAAAAATCATAGGGCCCAATTATTGTTAAATAAATAAATAAATATATAAATAAATGAATTAAGTTTATATAAATAAATTTTTATGAATTAATTGGACATGCTCTTTCGATTATTAAAATTTTATTAAACCATTAAATGGAATCCAGAAAAATTCAAATGCAAAACACAGAATTTTGTAAATATAAAACGGAACACATTTCATAGGGTCCTAAAAATGTAATTTTTGGTAAATTTTTAATAAATTATTGCTAAGTTGTGTAAGTTTCATGATTTTCAATTATTAAACATGACTTCTGATTACTAACATTTAATTTAACCATTAAAACAGAGACCAGAAAATTCAAATGAAAAAAAATGTAAAAGAAGAGAAGTCCATAAAAATTAAAACAGCAAAAAATAATTAAATTATAAAAAAATAAAATAGAATTTGGGAAAAAATAAAAGAGATTTCATAGGGCTCTATAATGCGGAATTTAAACTCTTGACATCTGGCAACCTCAAACATAAACTCTTGGAGGTCTGTATTTTATCTCCTCTTTTATGTTGAAGGCAATATAGAGAAATTTTGGATATACAAAGTTTTTATTAGTCATGGAAAAAAATGAATATTTTTTGTTATAGTTTGTTAAATTTAACACTGGCCAACAAACATAAAAAAAGTGTCAAAAAAAAAAAGAAAAGTCTTTTGCGTTCACTGATAATACAGAATCATGCTGCTCATATGACGTGGTTTTGTCGACATGTTCGTGATCATCATCTAGTTGTTTCTGGGAGGGGGGTATTTGTGTAGACGGTCGTTCCAGTGTGTGTGTAGACTCACTGGGTGGCTTTGATGATGTCCCAAGTGCTGTAGTCGTCCACGTGGCTCTTGCGGCTGACGCTCTCGCTGTAGTCATGGTTATAGTGACTCTGGGGTTTAATTTCCTGCGGGAGAGAATCATAGTCAGTTCATCTCTATAGAGCCATCAGATAGACGGATGAGTGATGAATGACACTGAGGATCCTGGACACAACGTGTCATACGTACGGTCAGTCTCCATGGTGATGACGAGCTTAAAAACACACACACATACACACACACACTGAAAGAGGCTTTTAAAGGGTCCATATCATGGAAAACAGGATTTTCTAGCTCTTTGATGCAACTAAACGTTTACTAGTGCTGTGTTCGATACGACGATTTATCGTGTATCGATATTGTGGCACGTGCGCTGCAGTGGAACGCGTTTAATTTGAATACAAGAACAACGTTTAAAATTGAGTAGAAAAGTGCGAGGTTTCTAAAAAATAATGAATAGAGTATGGCTGGGCGATATAGCTAAAAAAAATTATCAACGATATAATGTTTCATATCGTTCGGTATCGATAATTATTGACATTTTTATAACCTTTTTTAAAACAAAAAGCAATAGAAAAAAAAAAGTTTAAATGTAACCACTGTATTTATAATTAACACAATTTATTGAGACAAACAACAAATATTTTTTGTTTTAACAATCAAACACAATAAAAAATTAAACATCTAATTCTAATGTGCATGATGGGACATGAACAATTCATATAATTAGACTAATAAACCACTCAGACTGCATGTGCTCACAGGTCACAGGTTAGGGTGTGTGTGTGTGTGATGATCAGCAGATGTCCAGAAGCTTCAGCTCTATTGATTGGTGGGGAGGGTCTCTGTCCATCGTATTAAAAGCCATTATGACCTGAACCTCCTGAACCTGTACTTTATACACCAAACCCTTTCCAGTAACATTGTTTTTTTTTCTCCAGAAAACCTGAATTTTTTAATTGTATTTATTTTATTTTATTATTTAATTTAATGTAATTTTTATTTTGTTTTATTTGTGTTTTATTTCATTTAAATATATGATTATTTTATAACCACTACTGAAGGACCACTCAAAACTCCACTACACAAATATTTTTATGATTTTTAAATGTATAAAATATTAATTGTAAACCAAAACGTTAAACAAAATATTATTATATATCTAATATTATAATATTAGGCTACAGACATTATTACCACCATAAGTTATTTAAACACCACATATTTAAAATAGATGTGTAAAAAGACTGTAAAATAAGACACCTTCAAGCAAAAGCTTGAAACAGATGCAAAGGGCAAACAGAAAACTCCCACAGGACACAAGGGAATCCTGGCAAACACACCGAGCTTGTGTGTGTGTGTGTGTGTGTAATGCCAGTCCAGCAGAGACATGAGACACACACACCAGTCACAGAGATTCACATATAAAGATGACAAACTGGAAAACACTGTAAACGAGAATGCTAATTTATAATCGGTGGCATTTCAAATAATCCTTAAAAATGGGGGTCGACCGATTATCGGCGCCGATATTAAGCATTTTTATGATTATCGGTCATTTTCAAAACTGATTTGCCGATAAAATAACTTAATTTTGAAACGCGCTATTTGGCTCTGATGCAGCCTGTCAGAACTCACCACTCTGTGGCCTAAAGCAATCTCCGCCCACCGCCCATCTGATTTGTTGGGAGTCACGAGTCCGACCAATCAA
>NW_015646677.1:1498816-1499402 GCF_001515625.1 Sinocyclocheilus rhinocerous | reverse complement strand
CATGTTTTAATTTTAATAGTAAACCCTTCGCCAAAAAATAAAGTTTAACTCTCATTTGATTAAAATATAAATTAAACTGATTTATGCCTTCATTTGCACTGTACTGTAAATTAAAACTAACTGAAATTTCTAGTGTCACACAGACCAAGACATTTCAATAGGCTACTGAACTAAGTGTGCCTGTAGTTTCATGAAAATAGTTGCAGTCTTCTTAACAACTTCTACAATATAGCTATGAAGACAATAAAAGTATTTACACTTATTATATAAATTTTTTTCAAGTTAATCCATTGATGTGCATTAGATGATGAATTGAATAGTCACCTCTACTATTGTAGGCTATGTTTTAGTCATCAGAAAAGAATTAATGAGGAATTATGAGAGGTTATGCTATTACACATAAACTTCTAACATGTAAATTATTGAAGCCAAATTCTTACATTTCCCCAAGCTGTTTTAGCTGTAGTACAGTATTCATAGGTTTAATCATGAAGCATACAGTGGCCCCACTTTTAACTCTCTCTTTATATTACCCTTATTGTAGATAGATGCACAGAGGAAGACAAGAGTAAGAAGTGCAGTGTGG
>NW_015646677.1:1495439-1498789 GCF_001515625.1 Sinocyclocheilus rhinocerous | reverse complement strand
ATTACACATACATTTCTAACATGTAAATTATTGAAGCCAAATTCTTACATTTCCCCAAGCTGTTTTAGCTGTAGTACAGTATTCATAGGTTTAATCATGAAGCATACAGTGGCCCCACTTTTAACTCTCTCTTTATATTACCCTTATTGTAGATAGATGCACAGAGGAAGACAAGAGTAAGAAGTGCAGTGTGGGAGTACTACACAACCAACACCAGGAAAGGCAGTTTTTGTCAGAGCCATTGTTAATTTTGACATTAATTTTCATTTTTACACCAGACATATACATCGGTTCAAAATATCGGTTATCGGTCTACTTGATCTGTAATAATCGGTATCGGCCCTGAAAAACACGTATCGGTCGACCCCTACTTAAAAATGTTAATAACTCATCATTAGTGAAGAGTAAACGGCAGGGACAGAGTAACACGGGTCAGTAATAGGCAAGAACCTGTGTTGCACCCAAAACCACTAAATACAAAGCCCTGTGACTCTTGTTGTTGTTACCTTCACAAACCCGCCGCATACCGATCCGTCTAGACACGATTATACATATTATCAACACAAAGATTCATCCAGCAGCCACACGTCCAGAGAAAAGCCTAGCGAGATCATCCGAATCCACAATTACCCTACAGTGAAGCATCCCGAATGAGAATCTGCGTGAAGAGGATATACAAATGGACAGCGCAGTCAAATCTTTATTTCTAAAAGGCTCTTCTAGAGGTCAGAGGTCAGTCCAACAGCAAGTACATTAAATGGGGTCATCCATCAAAAGTTAATGATCCAGCACAATAACACAACATACAGCCAGAACCATGCTGAAAATGATCTAGCTGGCTGAAATCAAGACAAAAAGTTTTAGTCAAAAATATATGAAATGTACAGTATAATGGCTAGGCCTGTCGCAATAATCAATATATCGACTTATCGCGCAATATATGTACATGACCTCAATAATTTTTGGTGACGCAATATATTGCCCATTATATTTACTTAAAAAATAATGTCACCATGTTTTGTACATTCCACATGCGCCTGTGTATTTTGCAGCTTCTCGTACATAACGTGGTTTAGTCATGAGGTGCTAGTTCAAATTTAAAAAATGCTTCTACAAACAAAGTTTCATCTGCAGATATGGCCATGTTTAGGGATCTGTTCCTTTGTGCATACGGACATCTGACTGCTAAGTTATGATTGTGTTTTTCAGCAATAGTGTGCACCCTTAATGTACAGAGAAAAGAAGGTCAGGGAAAAATCTGTAGATGGAAAAATCTCCATACAAGTTCTTTGTGCATTTTTCTTTTTTTCTACTTAGCACTTTTTGTTAGAAAATGTTTATTTACTAATAATTCAGGTTTTTTAAGTTATCTAATATTTTGATACTTAATTTCCATGATCTAAATATTCTTAAAAATTAAAAGTGTCGTCATCATTTGGAAGTGTGTAGGCCTTCTTGCATTATTATGCTGTTACATTATGATTATATACTCAGTGGCATAAAATGGTCTTTAAAATGACAATAATATCGCTTATCGCAATTATTTCTGGGGCAATATATCGCACAACAAAAAGTTGTTATCGTGACAGGCCTACCCAGCAGTTTCACTGGATTATAAATGTAAACTAGTTTACTTGAGGTTTAATTCTGGCTTGAATTCTGGATTCAAATACTGTTACATGAGAACTGCTGGGTATATTTCATACATTAAGACTACACACTCATTATTCTGGTGTGTTATGCAAAACTGAAAGCCATCTGTGACATACACCACCTTTAGACAAAAAATTAAGATTGCAGCTACACAGTATTGAGTTATAAATATCTACCATATAGTCTGTGCTCATCCCTAGAAAAGCATGACAACTTTCAACCAACATTTAGCAAAAGCAATAAATGTGAAGCCAGTGAAATCCAAAGCACGTAATTTCCAGGAACTAACACTGAAAGCCTTAGGGAATTACATCACTGACACGCATACACTCATTCTCACACACACACACACACAAAAGTAAAAGTATTCACACACAGATGAGAGACAGGAAACACGCATGAGCATGAACACACAGTTCAGAGAACTCAAGAATGTATGAGTATCCCAGCCTGTAAACCAGTTTCATCCAGAGAATCCATAAAGTGCTTTATCAACTTTTGCCTTCAACCAAAAGATCTTTGTCTCTTCAATATTTTGGCATCAAATAAATCAATCAATTCTCTACTGAGACCCTTGGTAATCCCATCAGAAAAGAATTAATGAGGAATTATGAGAGGTTATGCTATTACACATAAACTTCTAACATGTAAATTATTGAAGCCAAATTCTTACATTTCCCCAAGCTGTTTTAGCTGTAGTACAGTATTCATAGGTTTAATCATGAAGCATACAGTGGCCCCACTTTTAACTCTCTCTTTATATTACCCTTATTGTAGATAGATGCACAGAGGAAGACAAGAGTAAGAAGTGCAGTGTGGGAGTACTACACAACCAACACCAGGAAAGGCAGTTTTTGTCAGAGCCATTGTTAATTTTGACATTAATTTTCATTTTTACACCAGACATATACATCGGTTCAAAATATCGGTTATCGGTCTACTTGATCTGTAATAATCGGTATCGGCCCTGAAAAACACGTATCGGTCGACCCCTACTTAAAAATGTTAATAACTCATCATTAGTGAAGAGTAAACGGCAGGGACAGAGTAACACGGGTCAGTAATAGGCAAGAACCTGTGTTGCACCCAAAACCACTAAATACAAAGCCCTGTGACTCTTGTTGTTGTTACCTTCACAAACCCGCCGCATACCGATCCGTCTAGACACGATTATACATATTATCAACACAAAGATTCATCCAGCAGCCACACGTCCAGAGAAAAGCCTAGCGAGATCATCCGAATCCACAATTACCCTACAGTGAAGCATCCCGAATGAGAATCTGCGTGAAGAGGATATACAAATGGACAGCGCAGTCAAATCTTTATTTCTAAAAGGCTCTTCTAGAGGTCAGAGGTCAGTCCAACAGCAAGTACATTAAATGGGGTCATCCATCAAAAGTTAATGATCCAGCACAATAACACAACATACAGCCAGAACCATGCTGAAAATGATCTAGCTGGCTGAAATCAAGACAAAAAGTTTTAGTCAAAAATATATGAAATGTACAGTATAATGGCTAGGATAATCAATATAATCAATATATCGACTTATCGCGCAATATATGTACATGACCTCAATAATTTTTGGTGACTGCCCATTATGCCCATTATATTTACTTAAAAAATAATGTCACCATGTTTTGTACATTCCACATGCGCCTGTGTATTTTGCAGCTTCTCGTACATAACGTGGT
>NW_015646677.1:1483948-1495263 GCF_001515625.1 Sinocyclocheilus rhinocerous | reverse complement strand
GTTTTTTAAGGTATCTAATATTTTTATACTTAATTTCCCTGATCTAAATATTCTTAAAAATTAAAAGTTTGTTGTCATTTGTAAGTGTGTAGGCCTTCTTGCATTATTATGCTGTTATATTATGGTTATATATTCAGTGGCATAAAATGGTCTTTAAAATGACAATAATATCGCTTATCGCAATTATTTCTGGGACAATATATTGCACAACAAAAAGTTGTTATCGTGACAGGCCTAATAATGGCCTGCGATTTGGATATGGTAAATATTATCTTTAAACATACTTAACACATGAATGTCCAACAAATTAACAGGAAGCAATATCTAAATTACATAAATATAAAAAACATAATAATAAATCAATCAATCAATAAATAAATAAAATTTCAATTATGATAACTGGACGATATAAAGCAGACATATATAATATTACACTTCTTCATTTAAATAAAAGTTGATGCGATGAAATTTTGATTTTACGTATTTACTAAATTAAAAACAATTGTAAAAATCTATGAAAAAAATTATTTGAACTTGATAAAAAAAATCTGTAAAATAAACAGATTCATGCTTTATCAACTCCTTGACTCTGTAATCCTAATATAATATTTTTTCGCAAATAAAGAAACGGTTAAAACACAAATAAAAAAAGACAAACTCTGCAACCATCAGTGCGCTCTTTAATATGGTAAGTTTGTGTGCAATGAGAATAAAACTTTCCCAAATAAAGACTTTGTAATGCTAATTTTACATACAGTACACAGTGAAATATGACATGAATATGACATATATCGGCAAAGTAGATAGAGCACAGCATAGTTTGAAATCATCGAGTTAAATATTACGCTCACATCTCACACGCTCACTACCATTCTTAGTGCTGTCAAAATAAAAGTCCCGTCACTGTCAAAATAAAAGCTGGTTATCAGAAGAACGTGCCAAGAAAACAAAAAAAAACAAATATTGGCCGATATATCGGCCTTGCTGATATATATATTGGTCAACAGCAATTCACATTATATTTATTATACATATTTAACAAGTAGCCTACAGAATACTAGTATTCCAGAAAACATGAAATACTAGCAAACCGAGAATCATATTTTCTCAAATAAAGACCAGGTAATGCAAATGTAACATACAGTGCCGTGACAAATGACATGAATATGACATATTGGCAAACTGGATAAAGCGCATCACTGTCAAAATAAAAGCTGCTTATCAGGAAAAACTTGCAAAATATTGGCCGATATATCGGCCTTGCTGATATATATATCGCTCAACAACCATTCATATTATAAAACATATATTTGTACAGTACGCTAGTATTCCATTAGAAAACATGGTAAATGTGGCATAAAAGCAGGGTAGACTAAACCGAGGAGCTCTCTGTGCACTTAATTCAAATGTGTAAGTCATACGCATAGCATTAATGCTAATGTAAGTTATTATATACCATTTCAACGATCAGAGAAACGGATATGTTATGCAAGACATGTCAGTCCAGACCGCCAGACAGAACTGATAAAACGAGCAGCAGGGAGATTCAGCATCACCGGCAGGCCTTTATAAAGGTGTCTGGTTGTTTCATTCAAATAGTTTTGCACCTGGTATCAGAGCAGCTGGTCTAATTCAATACGGGCCTAATGCTCCTCCTGCCAGTGAGGAAACGAGTGGTTACAGCATCTGTGGGACCATGTGACACACACTGGCTTCCTATTAAAACAGTAAGACATTAAGCATTCAGCTCTGGAGAGCGTGTGCTGTATCAACAGCTTCTGTTAATTACGTCAGCCATTTATATCTTTAGTTCATGTCAACATCCTTAATGACATGTCTGGACTGACCGTCAACAGCCATCGTGAAATTATATTCACACTGTCAATGCAATGCCACAGATATGCATCACAGTAACTCGAAATTAAAGATACAATATTTTTATCTCAGAATAAACATTATTTTTTCATGACTAAACTCATATGTAGTCAGATTTCACATTTCTTTGTCTATTTTTACATATAAAGCCACAAAAGCACCCACAGGCCACTAGAAATACAGTGGAAAAATTCAATGCCACAAAGCTAAATTTGTTGCACGCAAACAGTGGCATTTCCTCCAACAGGATGGGCATCTCATCTCATCGACGCACCATTCAAAAGTCACAACAGCAGACAGACACCTTTACTTTGACCTCTGAGCATCATCTTTGCAGGAAACCTCTGATGGGTGATGGTAAAGAACAGATGGCTGGCTCTTCACTATATGACTGTGTGGCCCCAAAGCCACCCACCCAGGTGACAAAGGGCCAAAGCATCTGAAGAGAACGAGTTCCTGTTGACTTTCCTCTAGTTAACAGCATTGATTAACAAAAGACAAATGCGCTGATTGTGTCTTTCATAGTAGAGGGGTTTCCTAAATCCTTCTGCTCCGGTGGGATTTTCGAAGCACAATCAATGTTTTTTGGTATTATTGAGTCACATAATAGTTTGTATTAATATTTTGAATTACTTTTTATTGATCTATTTTCTATTATTTTCATTTTATTAAAATTTAGTTGTGTGGTTTTGTAATTTTTTTAACATCATTAGTGTTATATTAGTATCATTGCAATAAAAATACATTATATTGCATTTTTAATCGTTTTTTTTTTCATTTTTTTTTTTTTGTCATTTTATGTATAAAGTATAATAGTTTTTATATTTTTTCTATTATCTATTTTTTATTTTCACTTATTTAAGTAAAAGTTTTAGCAGTTTTGCTGTGTGGTTTTGTCATTTTTATTATATACACTTAAACTATACTTTAAAAACTATATATATATTAATTTTGGGTTTCTGTTATTTTTATTAGTTACTCTCTTTTTAAATATGTCTATGTTTTTTTGTTTTCATTAATCTTTATTTATTTTTTTACTACAAGTTAATGAAAATGAGAAATGTTTCCTTGGTAACTAGCTGAAGTAAAACAGGTTTAAGGTTATTTTATTTTATTTTATTTCTTTTTTTTTCTGAATTAATTTACAAATGCTGCTTCCAATATGAATTTATCTTAGGTTTTACTTCAAGTCCCGCATTTTTTTCCACAATCAGCAAAAGAGCAACTGGAACAATGCTCCACATTATAATATAACCTTTTAATAATCCATCACAAACTAAAATATGAGGACAGCTGAGCTATTCATCTCAAACGGCCACATGCAAAACACCATCTCTATCATGGTTTCACGTTCTAGCCTCTAAATCAACCAGCAAGTCATTTACATAACATAACATTGTCTTCAGCAAATTGTGAGCAAATATTGTGCAATATAAGCATTCGCTTCTGTTATTAAATTGTATTATGCCAGCCTTTGCCACCATGCTCTGCAGATATCAGTAATATAAACATTGGCCATTTAAAAAAACATATTGGTTGACCACATAATATTAATATATTGTACATAACATAACTATGATAAACTTTGCAATAAAAGGTCTGCTGAGATCTTCCTTTCAGTCCAACAGGTCAGTGTGTGTTTGATTGACTGCAAGCCAAGGCTGACGTTTCCATTCCCTCAAACTACATGTGTGTGATCAGCTCTATGGTCAGTCTGCCTGAGCATGAATAATTTACAGCAGGAGGTCTCATATGAGCAAGCTGTCTCACTACACACACCAGCACTGAGCTCAACTCTGGGCTCGCAATGAAGAAGTGTGAAAATGAATGCAATTAATTTTCATTGAATGCATTTTTGAGGTGTCATGTTATAATTTAGTAATTAACCTCAGAGGAGGTGTCCAGTTTATTCATCATCTACTGCACATATAAAACTATACGTCTGCAAGAATTATATGTTTCATGAAAAACTTCCCTACATCAACACATCCTGTCAATGCAAAGTCGGAAATGAGTCGGGAATATGTAAATTACCCATCGCAGCACTGGTAATAACATTTATCTATGAATATATTAGTGGAAATATAAGAGCCTGCATATAACTAACAGACCAGAAACAGATCTGACATTATATCAATTTCACCAAAATGCAACCAAACGCACTCAGACAGACTTCTAGAGTGTACTAAAGGCATATTAATAAAACAATATAGCACAATCAATGTTTAAATTTGAGGGTAAATGAATGCAAATGATGGTGGTGTTTGTGAATGGTGTCTGTCATTTAGATGCAAACGCAGCACAACACACTGTGGATACTTGCACAAATATGCTAATGTCACGTTTGTCACTGCACAATATGGAATAAAAACACACCTCTGCCTTAAAATACGAGATTAGACATGCGATAAAACGACAACTACAAATATAATCTATGAATATGAAAGGCTAGCGTTAGCAGCAATGCTATTACGCAGCAGTGGGGGGGATTTAGCCCCTCTCCTTCATTGTGAGCGGGAGAAATAACGCTTTTACTGCCGTGAAAACACCCCGGCTTCATTTAGGATCGCTGCCGTGATGCAGCTGGATAAAGGCTGAATTTTTACCTCGGGATGGAGGATCGGGACGCATCCAGTTTCTTTCTTAAATTCATCCAGAGCGTCCGCCATCTTGCTTCTCGACCACGCGGAGCATCACGGGAAAAAACATTTAGGGGGCGATAAACAGGAGAGAAGCGCCGGTGCACGAGCGTTAGATTTGACCCTGGAGCACAAAACCAGTCATAAAGGTCAATTTTTCTGAAATTGAGATTCATACATCACCTGAAAGTGTGAATAAAAAAGCTTTCCATTGATGTATGGTTTGTTAGGATAGGACAATATTTGGCTGAGATACAACTATTTGAAAATCTGGAATCTGAGGGAGCAAAAAAATCTAAATATTGAGAAAATCGCCTTTAAAGTTGTCCAAATGAAGCTCTTAGCAATGCATATTACTAATCAAAAATTAAGTTTTGATATATTTACAGTAGGAAATTTACAAAATATCGTCATGGAACATGATCTTTACTTAATATCCTAATGATTTTTGGCATAAAAGAAAAATCGATAATTTTGACCCATACAATGTATTGTTGGCTGTTGCTACAAATATACCTGTGCTACTTATGATTGGTTTTGTGCTCCAGGGTCACAATTTCAGAATAAAACACTTTCGGGAATGATGTATATCAGTGTAATATATTATATACTACACCAGTAATAACCTATAGGTATTAGTTTTCTAGTTTAATTGGCAAATGCCAAATTATCCACACAAAAGCTAGTTCTGTTATGAATATACCAATAATATACTATTGTTTTAAATGTTATTAAAAAATTTTTTACATTTATATTTTGTTTTTTTTCCCATTTCAGAGACCAATAGCTTATGGAAAGTGCAAATAATTAATGAAATCTGTATAAAATATAAAGTTGGTTTTGTTATGATTATACCAGTAATGTATATTGTTTTAATAATTTTTTGATTTTTGTATTATTATTAATTTCAGAGAGCAATAGCTTATATGTAAAATAGCAATAATTAATCAAATCTGTGTAAATTGCATAAAATAAGTTGAAACATGTATGACTAAAATGTTTAGCGGACAAAAATTAATAAAATAAAAACGTATTTCCTGTTTTATAACCTATAAAACCAAGAATTACATTTCCAAAAGAGACATCAAGAATCACGCAATTGACCATATCCAGAATTTCACCCCTAAATCTCTTAGGATAATTACAAGATTAAGCAAACAAAAAATATATATTTACTGTTTTAAAACCAATAAATACATCCCCAAATAATACCAAAGAGACATGAATGATCATAAAATAGAAGATAACTAATATATCGTCCTTGTGTGTCTTAGGATAATTAGCCTACAAGACCAAAACAAATCCTCAGTTTGCAGATCGCAGAAAGAGCAATGTGTATCAATGCATCGATGTATAATTTAAAATGTATTTTTATTTTCTTATAAACTTGAGAAGACCGACAGAACCCTCACTTTTCCCCAATCGATGTCATTCAATTCCTGCTCTAATAACAGATGCTATTAAAGAGTTAATGCGTTTACATGTATTACTGTCGATACATTCCGTCATCGATCTACATTATTACTTTTTTCTTTTCTTTTATTTATTTATTTATTTTTTAGAGATATATACAGGTCTGTACAAGTGCGCTCGTAAGCAGGTCCATGTCAAATTTGACCTAAACCATGAAACCAGTTTACTTTCTTTTTTCTCCTTCTCTAAATGTTTTGCTCATTCGTGGAATGTACGATCATCGAATGGTTTATTTCCCTGTTTTGACGCTCAATACCACGCGGTGGCAGCCTTGGATTATATTTTTCTTGTCTTTTCCATGTTTATTTGCTGTGTTATGCTAACGTATGCTGTGTTAACCAAAAGTTATGTGATAGAAAATGTCAAATCAGGTCCAAACAAAGAGTAAACTGCTAATATATGTGTAAAATATTTTGTGATACTGTACTGTACATGTCATAACCGATTTTTTCTTTACTTTTTAATATGTTTCAAAAAGAAATAAACACATACCCTACATATGATAGCGTTACATGATCATTTTGCGGTTTCACAACCCGTTAGACTTTTAATATGATTTTTTAAAGACCCTCCGTATACGTAACAGACTCCGCCTGACGGCCGCCGACAAGCAGCTGTTCTGAGATTTTTATTTATTAATTTTTTTTAGCTGTTCTGAGATCTGTCTGAATGTTTAAATTAAACTGACGTGATCCGGCGTTCCATCTCAGAGAACTGATCCTAGACCTGCTGCTTTCGCGTGCTTTTTTATTATCAGCCCAATCGAACGTCGATCCCTCGAGCGCGGCAGGCAGAACTCAACGATCGCAGATAAACAGTCTCTCAGAGGGAGGAAGACAGACGAGCGAACGAATACGTGCGGCTGTATCGCAATTCAGGGCTTTTATATGGCATCAAAACGCGTTTATGGTTCTCAGTTAAAACGTTTAAGATCCCCCTGCGAATACCTGTCAATCTGCGCCAAAACACGTCCGAGAAGTTTTAACCCATTTACTGATGGACTGACAGACGGATTCTCCTCAGACGACGCAATCTAAACAATTCACATTTTACCTCGTTCTCTCAAGCAAAAGGCTCTGTTTTCCCTCAGGAGGACTTCGAGTGGACAATTAAGGTTAGTGCTTATGTTTTGTAATTCTGTATTTACACACATATAACCCGT
Organism: Sinocyclocheilus rhinocerous; assembly: GCF_001515625.1. Lineage (NCBI taxonomy): Eukaryota > Metazoa > Chordata > Actinopteri > Cypriniformes > Cyprinidae > Sinocyclocheilus > Sinocyclocheilus rhinocerous. The sequence continues at coordinate 1,488,114 of NW_015646677.1, read as the reverse complement.
AAACTGCACTCTATGGGCTGTGTCCCAAAACCTAGTGAGCTACCTATCTAGACAGCATATTCGAGCATCATAAGCTCTTGCGGGGTTTTTGGGCGGGAATCAGCAATCCACGCAACATATTTGAGCATTATAGACTGTTTCAGAATACAGCAAGCCTCTGATCTAGATTGTATTTTGGTCGCCAACAGCACATTCACCATTACTATATAAATATATAATGGAAAATCATACTAGTGCCGGTGTTTTAGACACGTCCATTATTGTAATACCATGGTATTCCTTAAGTACCTAAAATGAAACAATGATGTGGTCTAGTTAGGCAGCCCACTAGGTTTTAAAACGCAAGCTGCATGTTGCAGATCTTGTTGATACACATATGCTCGTATGGATCATCCTCCATCATTTAGATCAGATTTTATGAGCATTTTGTACCTAAAAGTCTTAAAATCCTCATGAACCTGGTTGAGTTCAGAGGTTTAATGCAGTGGAGCATGTATGTTATGTAAGCTGAGTTGATGTGACACACTCGGGCTGCTTTTGTTATTAACATAAACAATAATATTTATCTATGCAGACATCCTTTATAAATATTTACAACCATAGTTCACGGCAATATACCATTGTTATGAAAGTGCAAACATAATAAATAAATATGGGGTCTTTTTCAAATTGTTATGTGCCTTTTCAAAAAGTACTATGGTATGACTGTACAGCATCACAATTTTTCTAATATCACATTTTATGCTATTTTATGAGATGCCTTAAAGTAAAAATTTTAACATTAAATAATATGGTAATCAAGCACTATCAGGCTATATGTATGGAAGTATTGTCATCCATCAGTAAACCATACAGTATTTTTTTAAAATTTATTGTACAGGACACTGCCACTTTTTAACAGCTTTATTATAGTATTTTTAATAGTTTTCTTATAGTATATTTATTATAAACTGTAACAAATTATTTTCTGACGTTGTAAATAAAACATAGATTATTAATGTTTTACAAGAAAATACAATTTTAGGGTTTTTTACTTCAAAGTTTCACATTTCATTCAGTGTTACTTGCCATTTCTTTGTAATTTTTTTGGTGAAATTTATTAGTGAATTTTTTTTGTAATGTATTATCGTCAGTGTCGCATTACAAGTAACGCGAGTTACGTAATCAGATTACTTTTTTCAAGTAACTAGTAAAGTAACGCATTACTTTTTAATTTACAAGAGAATATCCGAGTTACTTTTTCAAATAAGTATGTTCCCCATGTTGAGAGAAATCAGAAGATGTTACTGTAGTTCCAAAATAAATATGAATATGCATTAATTAATCTCACTCACAAAAAAAAACACAGATTCAGTATTCCTCAAAATGAATAAAAATAATGCAACTCAGAATATGACGCAAACCTGCAATAATTAAATGTTAAACAACACAAATATCCTTTATGTATTTAATCCCATTCTATTAAACAATGTCTTTGCTTCTGACCTTCGATGATCCAGTTCAACCATACTAATAAGCAAAAATTACTCTAGACAAACATCTTTGTTTATTGCTGAAGTGTGTTGAAATTTCTTCTTCTGCATTCTACTGTACAGACGTAAATTTACTTTCCCTTCAGCCTGAGGCTTATTCATTTCACTTTTGGTGTGAAAAGGCTTTTATATTTGCCAAAAATAGAACTTTTTTATTTTAAAAACAAACAAGCAAGCCCTGTCCAGATTTAAAAAGAAACATAACGCATTACTGTCCATAAAAAGTAACTAAGTAACGTAATTAGTTACTTTTTTATGGAGTAACGCAATATTGTAATGCATTACTTTTAAAAGTAACTTTCCCCAACACTGATTATCGTATTATCACTGTAGCATTTATGATAATTTGGAGGAAACTATTGCTTACCATGATACATTTCTGTCTTTAATACTCAAATATATCTGGTGCAAAGTTGACCAAAACATGTTAGCGGGAGATTTATTGTTTTATTTAACCTATATTTACCTCGTCCCATTAATGTTTTCATTGTTGTAAATCTCTAATTACCATGATAGTATTCTAAAAAATGGATAACATACTAAATTATTATATAGTAATAACAGATCATTAAAAGCTGCTTCACAGGAGAATTACAAGTTAATTAGGCTTTAATTACATGAATTTGACCAGAAAACATACTCTTGATTGACACTGTTTAGCCTGTATTGTTGTTTCAGGCTCTGATGTCTCAGATTAGACGAGAACAGATACACGACCGCACCAAAATCTTGTGTTTCTGTGTGTGTCTTTGACCTTTGCGTAAAGGTTCATGTTTCCACTTTCCCTTTTAGAGGCATATTGGTGTTCAGAAACCTGAGAGTGCACTTCCACATAGCTCTCTGTGTCGCTTTGTTGAAGTGAGGTTGTGAAATGTTAGGTACTGTAGCACGAGTTTCCTAACAATGCATGTATGTTATATTTAGCGGTAGCAACTGCTATCTAAACATGTAATCCTAAACCCGTTGTAAATATTGTTAGTGTGTAGTACACCCCTGATGTCAAACACTGGCGTATGAGTCTGATATAGTTCTGTGTTCAAGATCTAAACTTCAAAAGTGCATGATTTTTATGTCCTTGTCGCTGCATTATTCATCGTAATTTCAAAAGATTGTTTGGTTCGTATGAAAGCGTGCACGTGTATAACTCTAACAAAACATTATGAGAGACAGTGATCGTCATTTGCCTGTCAAATAGAGTTTCCATTCCTGTGTTGTTGTGCGTTACTGACGCTGCTGGTGAGTTTGGCATCTTATTTTGCATAGTGTTACCAGCTGAGGACACAATCAAGGTTGATTCGCCATTGTTGTCCAACTATTTCTATACATGCAATTGCAAAATATATATATATATATTATACAACCAATCAATGTCTGGTCACGAAGCATGTGCTCAGGTGCAAACCCTCTGCACCCCGACAGAGTCGCGATGCTTCATTTATATTAATGACCTTCCCGCTGACATGGACGCCTTTAAGGCTGCGGCCGTAATCTCTCAAAACCGCCTTTATTTTTGCCGAATACCAGTTCAAATGGAGTTTTAATCTTCATTATATCCATCACCTTCATTATGGTTTCTCTTGTGTCCTTCACAAGGCTCTGAATGTCAAAGCTGTGAGGGGTGTTTGATATCCAAAGCATGCGTTTCTTGATTTGGGAGGGTGAACGGAGTGTAAAACCAGCCTCTGTACCTTGGGAAATGTATGAATCAGTGATCTGCTTTGTGAGAAGGATGCGGTTTGTGTGTTATTATTTAATGGGCAGATTCATAAACACAACTTGACATGCGACGGATGAAACGGAGATCAGGTGAGAACAGTAACTGTTTCTCGTGTGAACGGTGTGTGATGTTGATATCGAAACTCTTAAAACAGGAAATGCACAACATCTGATTAGAACACTTCTGAGATGTAGGGTTTAATGTTATGGAAACGTTCTGATTTATAAGCAGATTGTTCTGTATACAATTTGAGTGCCACTTGCCTGTGAGAAATGTGTTGCCGTGATGCTACGTTTATGTTGTGCTTTTATCCAAAGTGACTTACAAATGGGAAAAATCTGTTTATCATAACAGCCAACAATATTTGCAGTGCAAAATGCCAAAATGTAAGTATAAACTTGATTAGTGCAGAAGTGAAGGGTGTTGTGGTGGTTATTAGGGCATTGCTGTATTGTTACTAGGGTGGTTTCTAAGTGGTTCTTTACTGGCCAGTTATTTTTATTTAAATTTTTTTTTTTAAATTATCGTTCCAATGTCAGTATTGATAGTTGAATATTTTAATTTTTTTTATTTTTTAGTAAGTATAGTAAGATGAATCGCATTCGATTATTAACGCGATATTGCGTAGCTTGTCAGTGAACTACGGCTCTGTGTATTAAATGCCGCTCCATCTGAAAGCACGTGATGGAGATTTACTACTAATCACAGAACTGGCTTTACTGACGAGATGCACATGATAATTGCATGTGATTTATTGTGCAGCCCTAATATATACACTACCGTTCAAAAGTTTGGGATCAGAACGATTTTTAATGTTTTTTACAGGAGTTTCTTATGCTCATCAAGGCTGCATTTATTTGATCAAAAATACAGGAAAAAAATTTATATTGTGAAATATTATTATGATGTAAAATAAC
>NW_015646677.1:1478499-1483190 GCF_001515625.1 Sinocyclocheilus rhinocerous | reverse complement strand
TAAAAAGAAGAGCATTTATTTAAAATAGAAATATTTTCTAACAATATAGCCTACACTACCATTCAAAAGTTTGGGGTCAGTAAATTTTTATTCTTTCTTTTTTTGAAAGAAAAAACTTTTATTCAGCAAGGATGTGTTAAATTGATAAGAAGTGATAGCAAAGATTTATGTTGTTAGAAAAGATTTATATTTGTATATTTTATATTTATATTAAGTTTTCTTTTTATTGTTATCATTGGCATATTGTCAAAGTGTCTAATTTTAACGTTTGGTAATATTGCTAATTTGCTATTCAAAATCGCGATTTCTCGATTTCTAAAAAATCTAATCGCTGCAAAACATTAAACTCGAATTAATCGATAAAATCAGAAAAATCGCCCAGCCCTACTCTTTTACCTTGTTAGCAATAAATTGGCAATAAATTACCTGCATGATAAATTATTCCAAACAAAACACAGACACTTTCCTTTGCCAGTCTCCGTGTGCCAGTGGTCGTGCCCTGACTGGTTCATCTGTGCGTCTGAGAGAGACATGTTGCTGCAATGCACTTTAATTCTCTTTGTTAAATAAATATATCGTCATTGAGGGCTCGGCTGAGAGGCTTGAAAGAAGAAAAAACTCTCCGTAAAAAACTGTTTTAAAAAGGTTTTATAATTAACCTTATCTTAAACTATTTATTTTGGTTGTTAAAAGTAGGCTAAACTTCATGAGATGAATCTCAGTGTTAGTGTGACTGAGGGTCGCGCTGATGACTCGGTCCTCATGTTAATGAGGTTTGGTTTGGACTGAAGGAATCCTGCTCTCCCGCATGGCACAGATTCTCAGCTGAGAGCTGTTGTTAGGGGCTCCTGGACGTTCTGTGGGCTGAACTAAATATAGCTCTCTCACAGAGGTGAACGGTAGGGAACGCGGCCGACTGTGAGGAGACGCACAGAGAGAGGAGGTGCACGCTCAAAAATAAAGCATTGATGGTTCTGTGGAGAACCTTTAAAAAAAATTTATTCCACAAAAGGTTCTTTAAAGTGGAAAAAGGTTCCTTAGATTTAAAAAATGTTCTTCATTTAAAAACATTTTTTTAGTACAAAGAGCCATAAATCAAACTTGACTGAGGGTCATGGGCCGAAAGTAAATGTTGTATTATATCCAATAGAGCTAAAATATCGATCCCTCCATTTTAATCAATTCTCACTTCTATGAACTGATATTGATCCTCAAATCCCAAGAATCAATCTTTGCTGTTTTCAGATGATTTTGTGAACAAAACCTTATATTATTTTTAGCATGCCTCCTGTGCTTTGTTACTTCTGATATGAAACAAAGTCTCAGCTTTAAAATTCCAATTTTATTACAAAAGTCAAAGAATAAATACTGTTTTGACACCCTTTAATGTGTCGTGACAGATCACTGTAGCGCCTCAGTTCAAGCGGCACTGAACCGATCATCTCTTTCTCTTTACTACTAGTTATAGCAAGAAATAAACATGAATGAACATCAGAAATTGTTAAAATAAACGGAACAACTTACTAAAATGTTTCCTGTTCGATGTAATCGCTCAATCAGCGTTTCAACCCCGGAAAGACAACCATAAAACAGCTTGTAAACAATTTCATGTAACCCTACATTTACCTCAAAACATCCATTAAATGTCCAAAGCTCAATTGTTAGCTAGAAAAATTAAGCATTTTCCTAAATAAATGCACTATATTATATATTCATTTTGTTTTCTTAACCTGTACTTAATTATTTAATGTATTGAATAAATGTCATGAAAATTTTAAATGACGTTAAAAAAAGTTATGACATCCAGTGTTTAAATGTTTATATTTTAACAACAAACTGGAGTAGAAACATAATTATATCATTAAAAAATTATCATAATGAAGTTTATTCTAAAATAAATTCTAAAAACTGCCTTATGTGCATTTAATTTACATATTTGTTTACAAATCACTTTAATATTATAGTACTGTACTATATCAATATCGAATCAAATTAAATCGAGATCAAAATCAAATCAAATCACGATCTTGTGAATCAAAATCGAATTTTTTAATTTGTCTCTATACCCATCAAACTATATTAAACAAAAATAAATAAATAAAATAAAAACTATAAACGAAAATTTTTTTTTAATAATTTTTGGAGTTTTTTTAAATCAAATTCACATTTTAATGCAAAAATAAAACAAAAAATATACATTAGGAATGAGGATATGTTTTAATGCCAATTTTTTCTTTTTTTCTTTCTATGTTTTAACCATGTGATATTGCATGGCAGGCCAAATCAAAGGTCATCATTTAGCCTGGTTTGTGCAACTCTCTTCTATGGCATTGCTGCAAATCCATCCTTTTTTGGAAAGAAAAGACCTGCTAAATGGGCTCAATCTCAACTTTTGGTTCCACCAGAATTTTATACAACATAACAGGACAGAAAATGCAAAAACGGTGCACAGTTGCATTAAAAATAGGCCACAGAGCAGATGTTTTATGGAGCAATGAGACGGATGGTGCCTCTGAACACATTACTTTGGGTGCGACTCTCTCTCTTTGATGCCGAGTCGGTCTGACTGCTATTCTATACCCTCTTGCTCCCCTTCAGCGATAAATAATCGAGATTTATGTGGCTTTAGACACATAGACACAGAGGGTTGATTGTTGTTCTCGCCGTCTGTCTTTGTTCGGTGTATTTGTGAGATTATTGCTTCGCCTCGAGCGGAGGTTTAAAATCTCTTTAATTGAAAACTCGCTCAGGCCACTTTAAGACACATTGATGTGTGAATCTTCACTAATTGAATATCAAAGGATGAAGAGGCTGTTGTTTAGAAGCAAATCTTCGTAAGTATTTGCAGCTGGTGCCCTGAGGTGCTGGATGTTCGGCTTTTGTGTGGCTCTTATTACATAATTCAATTTCCTGGCTCTGTTATTAAATGAAGTCAACCTTTTGTTGCTGCTCATAAAAATGTCACATGGTGGTGTCACAAGACGACTTTCTGTCTGTCAGGGTGGGTGATTTGTGTTATCTGGGTTAGGGCTGGGTATCGAGTTCGATACTTTTTAGGCACCGACCGAAAAAGTTTTTTTGTTAGATAATGTAATCTTGTTAAAATTGATTTCATAAAATTTGTATCGAAAAAAGTATCATTCAGGAACCGGTATCGAAGTCAAGGTATCGGTATCGATATCGAAAATTTTTGAACGATACCCAGCCCTAATCTGGGTTCATAACTCTGATTCTCGGTATGGTTTTGTTTGTGAAGTTTTGTGGAAATTCATGTGAATGCTGATATTTACTTTACTAAGAACCCAGTCTTTAATTGCTGTTGTGCTGAGTGACTTAAACTTTTAAAAAGCTGTTTCTCTCACTTCAGGCTAAATCAGTATTTGTTGGTTGCCTTTTCCTAGTTCCTCTTCTTCTGTTTTGTCTTATAATTCATTGTTAGGCAAGCATCACTTTTGTTAAAGTGCCCCTATTATGCCATTTTTAAGGTTGCTAATATTGTTTTATGAGTCTCCTAAAACCGGTTTACATGCATGCAAGGTCAAAAAACATGTTAGTTTTCTCAAAAAATAGATTTAATTTTACCTCATTTTTAAATTATTCGTAAACGACTCGTGCGAAGCAGTTCAAAGAATCAGTCTCTCTAAACCCCTCCTTTCCGTGAGCCCTCACTGCTGTGATTGGTCAGATGGCACAGTCCTTTGTGATTAGGTCCAGAGCCACAGATAGATTGGCCCTGGATTGGTCTAACGCGTACAGCGCGTGTCGGAAACGAAACGCCCATTGCCATGACGGAATGACAGCCCTGGAGACTTGTCAATACATAGAAAAGATGGTAACGATTGTACCTTACCAATTTGAGCCGGACTCTGATGATGAAACGGTTGAACTGGCTGATCGACAAGAGACTGATTCGCAAGCACAACTGGAGCAGGACGTTTCTCAGTGGTAAGTGTCAAGTGTTAACAAGTTAACAAATGGGCGGACATTATGCAAATGTGTTACTTCGTGACATAGATCCGTAACAGAATAAGATTTGAATTCCTGATGACTCGTTTAGGCGATTGCGAGCTGACTCTTTTTTTTGATAGACAATAACTTTATTTATCGTCGGCTTCACAACTTTGCAGCAACATGACACACTGTATGAAAGGTAATGTTCGAAAAGGCATAATAGGGGCACTTTAAATCTCAGGGTTAGTGATTTAACACTGAATATTAAAGGAATAGTTCACCTAAAAAAATGATCATTTGCTGAAAATGTACTCGCCCTCAGGCCATCCAAGATGAAGAGGAGTTAGTTTCTTCATCAGATTTGGAGAAATGTAGCATTCTATCACTTGCTCACCAATGGATCCTCTGCAGTGAATGGGTGCCGTCAGAATGAGAGTCCAAACAGCTGATAAAAACATCACAATAATCCACAAATAATCCACACCACTCCTGTCGATCAATTACCGTCTTGTGAAGCCTAAAGTTGCGTGTTTATAAGAAATAAATCCATTGTTAAGACTAGGGATGTAACGATTACCGGTTTGACGATAAATCGTGATAAAATACCCCACGGTTAGTATTACGTTTCATATTTTAATTATCACTCTAACCGTATTCGATTACCGTGATTTGAACAACTGGGGATAAATAAATACTGTACTGCACAGGGCTCCAGTGTGCGACCAAATGGGCGCATTTTG
>NW_015646677.1:1477410-1477916 GCF_001515625.1 Sinocyclocheilus rhinocerous | reverse complement strand
TTATTTGATTCCTCAGTGTTTGCTAAACGTTCTGTAATTTATTAGTCGTATATAATACAGCATGTGGTGTGTGCCATGCCTCGTCTTATTAGTTTTTGTTAATAAACGTTTTATAAGCTAGTTTGCTTTCCAGCACATTTTAACAATACCGTGATAATACTGATAACCGTGATCAATTTGGTCACTATAATCGTGATAAGAAATTTTCATACCGTTACAGTTAAGACGTTTTTAACGTCAAACTATCAATTCTGGACAAAATACGAGTCCATAATCCATAATAACTCTTCCTCCACTGAAAAAGTCCATCTCCTGTTCCCTTCTCACATCAAAATACACCCACATATTTGTTTAGAGCTGTTTTGGCTTGTAAACGGAGCTTGATCTGTACAGATTTCTCTCCTGATTCAGATCACTGGAGGAAGCAATATTATGGATAGAGGGCTCCTACTTTAAAGGGTTAGTTCACCCAAAAAAGAAAATTCTGTCATTAATTACTCACCCTC
>NW_015646677.1:1476347-1477399 GCF_001515625.1 Sinocyclocheilus rhinocerous | reverse complement strand
AGAAAACAAAAATAACGACTTTATTCCACATTTTCGTCTCTACTGCATCACTTTGGACGCGCGCGCATTTCACATGAACTGTTCCTTTAAACTTTGTTCCATATCTCATCCCCTTTTTGTTCCATTTTTGTGATCACTACAAAATTAGTTGCAGCAGTTATGGTACAAATCTTGATCTTTGGGACAAATGACTCCTCGTCGTTTCTCAGGACAGAAACACTAGCTGCCGGTTTCACAGACATGGCTTAAGGCTAGTTCCAGATTAAAATGCATGTTTGAGCTGTCTCAACTGAAAATATCTTGCTCTGACATATCTTTAAAAATGTCAGTTCCATTGTTCTGCCTCAAGATGCACACATGTAACGTTTTCTTCTTAGGCATTTTTATAAAAGATGTTTAAATATCTTAATTTAACTAAGGTCTAGTCCTGGTTTAAGCTAAGCCCCGTCTGTGAAACCGGGCCTAGAAGATCTTGGAAGTTAAGCCACTTAAAGTCATATAACAGTTGTCTAGTGGTCCACGTTCATTATAAGATTTAGATTTAGTCAACACTTGTTTATCCCTTGGCTTAGCTGTTTTGTCTGCTCTATAAATGCTTCAGCGGTGGGACGCTGTAATACGGTAGTTTTTGAAGAACAATTCACGATAAACAATCAGGGTGTGTAAGTGATGAGGTTACGTCATGGAAACCCACTCGGATGTGGGCAGAGATTTCTCCCTAGTAACACCGATCTGACCCGCTAATCTGTCTAAGCCTGGTGCTGAAAAGAGAAGGAGAATGAGAAAGCAGGAGAGAGTGACGGCGGCGTGCTGACAGGCCGCAGCGGCCGCGAATCATCAGCTGTGTGGAGCGAGCGCCGGCTAACACTGAGAGGTTGTAGGTTCAAGGGTTTATGCATGGACCGTCAGCACTGGGCGCTTGAGAAAGATGTGATGTTGCTGTAGATCACTATAGATAAAACTGAAACAAAAAATAAAATAAAGAAATAAATGTATTTTGTAATTGTACCATGTTGTATTTTTGTAAAAAATGTCTACATTTTTGTAATGAA
>NW_015646677.1:1474942-1476337 GCF_001515625.1 Sinocyclocheilus rhinocerous | reverse complement strand
AGGTTTTAAATAAAAAGTATACATATAATTTTATATATAATAGAAAAAATATACACAAATATGTATATATAATATTTAAGGATATAAAATAAAATAAATAAAAGTATGCATTTATAGTTTTATGTTATATTAATTCTAAGATAAATGAAATAAAACTTTATACATAATTCATAATAAATTTGATTAAAAAGTTTTATTTTATTTATTTTAGCATTAAATAATTATATATTATATATAATAGATTTGAGTAAAAATGGTGTGTAATAATGTTATAAAAGAAAGGAAATACAATATACATGTATACTTCTATATATAATATTTAATTATAAAAACAAGCATGTGTATATAAAATATATACAATTTAATCATATAAAAAGGAACAAAATAAATACATAAAACACACACACACATGGTTATGATGTCATAGTCATGAGGTCATTAACATATGACTGATTCTATTTACATATCAATACCTATTCCGAATTTAGAAACTTATAGCGAGAATGTTGTTACTCATTATTTTCAAAGAGGTTAGCCAATGTCATTTACATATATAAATCTTAAAGTCCCAAAAACAGCATGATTAGTTGTAAATGTTAAAGAGATGAAAAAGTATATTAGACATGATGACTCATGAAGTCATCATATATTAGACTTAGAGAGTATATTAGACTCGTGAAGCATATTGTCAGACTGTGATCTGAATGAGCGTGTGAGCCACTGTATGTGTGATACGAGCCGGTTTGTTCAATGTCTCCGTGGGGTAGATGAGTCGCTCGAGCTCACAGAGGCAGTCTGTGTAGAGCCGCGTGTAAAGAAGGTATTTTTACTGAAAAACACCATTTATCTACTGCTGTCACCTGGAACAGACACATGCTCATTCTGAGAGGAACAGCACAACAGTGGATTGTAGAGTTGATAGACTTATTAAAATGTCTGTCACTCAAATAATCAAGCGCTCAAATGAATCACAGTTTCTTTGTATGGTGGCTTATTTAGAGGGGTGTTTTGTCAGCTGAACTCCTTAGACGTAAAATATGTTCTTGATGTACCCAATGAAAATTTGAAGTTAATATTTTTAAAGGGGTCATATGATGCTGCTAAAAAGAACAGTATTTGGTGTAATGAAATGTGTTTATGCGGTTTAAGGTTAAAAAAACACATTATTTTTCACATACTGTACATTATTGTTTCTCCTCTATGCTCCGCCTTTCTGAAACGCGTCGATTTTTACAAAGCTCATTGGTCTGAAAAGTGAGGTGTGCTGTGATTGGCCAGCTATCCAGTGCATTGTGATTGGCCGAATACCTCAAGCGTGAGACGCTTGCCAAATGTTACGCCCCTTACCATACTGTGATGATGCCCTGTCCGGCGACGAGACAAAAACAAAAACAT
>NW_015646677.1:1465812-1474878 GCF_001515625.1 Sinocyclocheilus rhinocerous | reverse complement strand
AGTTGTAGTATTTCCTCACCGACCAGCACGGATCAGCTCCAGGCATGACGAAGCAGATATCGTCCTCTTTTAGAAGACCAATCAAAAGTAGTTTCGCTTTTACAACGAAGCACACAGCGTCTTTACGACATTGCGGCGGAAACAACAAAACTACAGCGAGAATAAAAGTTACGCCTTCTTTCTTTGCGTGAACATTTGGGCGGCGTTATGCAAATCTTCCCACATCGTGACGTAGGTATGTGGGGGCGTGTTAGAACGAGGCGTTTTAGGTAGGCGTGGCTGACTCTTAACTTTTATAAAGAATATCTCTTTGGATTTGAGACTTTAGTCTTTGCAACTTTACAGATCTTCTTTATGCACCAAGAGCTTGTAACACTCCAAAGAGAAAGGAAAAATTGAAATCGCATCATATGACCCCTTTAACAATTTAACAATGTTTGCATGTTCCCAGTTTTCTGATGCTGGTTAATGGTCATATAGCATGCAAGTAAACATAAAATATTTTTTAAAAATGATTTTATTTAGAATTTTTAAATTCTGCAATATAGGGCTTCATGCCTAAAATTTATATTGCAATTATTTTTCATATATTGTAATTTGAACTGTAGTATGACATTTCATCTCAAATGAAAACAATATCTCTATATCAGGGTTGTTATAGTTAACTTAAACTGAAAATAAAATAAACCATTAAAAACATTGTTTGTTAATTGAATGCAACAAAAGTAGGCAATGTACTAAAATAACTAAACTTAACTGAAAAATAAACAAAAACAACAAAATTACTAAAACTAAATTGCTAATTGGCTAACTAAAACAAATTGTAAAATTAAAAACTGATTTAAATTATTATTAAAAACTATATTAGTATCTCTATCTTAATGATACTAACATATTTTAAAAGATAAATATGAATTATATACTGATTTCAGTTTTATTTAAATTTATTGTGCAAAAACAAAAACTCCTGAACATGAAATGTATAACAAAATGACAAAAACTTTAAAATAAAAAAGTCTATAAATAAACACTGATTATATTATTAAAAACAATAATAGTATCTCAAAGATACTAAAATAATATCTAAATACAAATTATATTGAAATATCAGTTCTTTTTTTATTTATAATGCAGCCACATTTTAATTTAAATTTTTACATTTATTTTTAAGAGTTGTTGTGGCTTTTAGTTAATATCTGTTAACTTTAAATCCATCCATATTGTAATGTACTCCTAAAAATTCACTCTGAGCAGATGATTCATCTTGCGCTTCAGGGCGTATGCCTATTTTTATCCAGTAAATGCTTTAGAATATGAATATAATGAGATGTTTTTTTCCCTATTCGTCTGAAAATCTAATTTCAAGCATTTAAGGTTCTGAAGATCATGATAAACGTGAATGCGCTGAAGTATATAGTGTAAACCGAACTCTATCTCTGAAACTAAAGCATAACCGTCCTGTTAGAGACGAAAGCCTCCAGCTGCAGAGAAACTGGGTCATGCAGATTGAATCAAATTAGACCGGCTACCTGAATGTGTTTTCGTTCTCCGCCGTGGAGGAGAGTTGGACAGTTTCTCTCCCAGATTTGACGTCTCTCATGAGTTTGTCATTTTAACTACCTGCCCCATGCATAAGAAAATCTGAAGCCTACTAAAGGTTTTCTGCGACTGAAAGGTGGTAAATTAGCATGTTAAACGGGCAGAATAGGTGTTAAATAAACAGAGGGGCGTTTAGAGAGCTAAATATTCCCCTCCGCTCCTGTTGTCTGGACCGCCTGCGGCTTCAATTGCTGTTCCCAGACCAGCACAACCCTCCACAGCCTTTCACCTGCACCGGCTTCGTGTTTCACTGAACGCATTGAAGTGTCCTTTGATGTCGCGCCGTGGAGGAGAGTTGGACAGTTTCTCTCCCAGATTTGACGTCTCTCATGAGTTTGTCACGTATGTTCTCACAGATTGAATGTTAGCGTGTAGGTGGTAGTGTTGACGGTCACAGGCTGACGCCTAGATTTGCACTCCAGCCGCTCGTGGAAAACTTACAGAAGGCTTTTGGCTTTTTGCTTTATTATTCACTGTGAAATCACAAAGATCATTTAGAAATTGGTTTGATGCTGCTCTTCTGGTTTATTTGGCCCATTGTGGTTTTACTTCTACAAACAGATTTTCCATTTCCAGTTTTAGTACCTTGATTCCCTTTCTTCCTCTTTTGTGGTTTGATCTTGAAGCCTGAAATTAATTTATTGTGTTTTTAAAGCCTTGTTCACATAAACCAGGTTTCCACTGACGAGTCGAATCAGGTGCGTTTAGTAAGGGAAACATACAAAATGTGCAGAGATAGAGGTGATCTAGAACCGCTGACCTAAACCAGCTAATCCTTCATGTGTAATGATGTTATTTCTACACTGACAGGGTGTCAATACCTCAAATCAAGACTAAATGTCCTTGAAAAATTGCTTTGATGGATCAATAGGAAGAAACAGACTCCTGGGACGTTTTCTTTGTCTACCAGGTGCTTCAAATAGCTACTTATAGTTAAAAAAAGAGCACAAAATTATAATGTGGTGTGACTTGAGAGCATGAGTTTCTCTAATATAACTCCGATATGATTTGGGAAGTTTAATTCATTTTCATGAATCAGTTTATTTTGATCTGTTTCAGTGAATCTGTTCAAAATATTCATCGTGATTTTTTTTTTTTCTTTTTCGTTATCACAAAAAATGTTCATAAATGTCTCTGGCATTTTTCAGTTATATATGATTTTTACATGTTTCAGTAAAGATGTATTGAACTAGATTTGATTGTTTATTGCCATACACTATTATATTGATACATTTAAATAAAATTATAAAAAAATCTTCCTTCAGTTCGTTTTATGAAAACTGGTGTGGAAACATGCCTTGATCATTTTTAACTACATTTTACTGTATTTAACATTTCAGTGGCTGTTAGATAAGTGGTGGTTGCTTTTAATTATATATATTTTTACATTAAAGAAGGGCTTTATATGATTTATTTATTTATTATTATAATTATTTCTTTATGGTTATTATTGTCGCACCTGCAACTCTTTCCATTCCCTTTGGTCTGCAGTGTGTGTGTTTTTGTGTGTTTGCAGACCATTATCTCTGGTGGATGTGATATCCCGAGCCTGCAGTTGTGTGTCATTCAGATTCAACAGGTATGAATGTAGTTTTAGAAGCATGTCACAGTTGTGTGCCCTTTTCTGGTTGTCGCTTGCGTCCCGCTGGTGTGTTAATGTGACAAGGCCACTCTAGAAGTCACACACACAGTGTATTGACTAATCAGTAAGCTGTGAGTCTCAAACAATTTCACATGGTCTGAGACGGGAAAAGGCCTATAGAACAGTGTTATTTTAGTATTCATATACTGTTATAGTTAACATTCATATTTTAAATTGGCTTGTATTTTTATATTTTTTTAATACTCTGCATTTTATTTTTTGTTAAATTTTTAGCTTAGTTGTTAAAATGTTAGTTTAGGTTATTTTCAGTTTTATTTAACTTATTATTAATTTATGCATTTTTTTTTAAATTTTTTGAATGGCTTTTATTTTTACCCTTTAATACTATTAATTTTAATTTTACATTTTTAATAATATATTTTTGTTTCAGTTTTAGTTTTTATATTATTTATATTATTTTATTTTAGTAATATTTTGAATTGGCTTTTATTTTTTATACATTTTTAAATTTTTTTTTTTAGCACCTGAGGACGCTCACGCGCACGTGTGTGTGAGAGAGTGTGTGTGTGAGAGTGTGTGTTAGAGTGTGTGTTAGAGTGTGTGTGTGTGTGTTAGAGTGTGTGTGTGTGTGTGTGTGTGTGGGCCTCTTGATTGACAGCGTCATGGTCGGATAAAGAGACCGTTTTAACCAAGAAGAAGAGCAAATTATCTGAAGCACCTGTGTGACGAGTGCCATCGATGTTTCCTCTTCAAATAAGAGGCGTCCGTGTCAGATATTGTCAAGAAATGTGCTGGAAAAATGATGGGAGTTGTTAAGAAATGGCCGGTCATTTTGCAAAACAAACTGCAGTTGGTTGCTTTAAATGCCAGTCTTAAGGTCTCGTTCTGTGTCTGGTTTTCTAACAACAAATTTTGAGTAATTTTTTTTTTTGAGCGTGTTATTCCTTTAATTATGATTAAGATGTTTGGATAAGCTTATATCATACAAATCAGTAAAATACTTAGTCCTAAATTTAATATTTTATATCTTTTAATTTCATATAAAAGTTTTAGCCATATGGATGATACAGTTTTAACAAAGTGATTAGTTTTAAAAAACAAAATTAATAAACTAATATAATCCATATTTGTCAGTTACACATAAATGAACAGGTAATATTTCTCTAATAATACTAATAAACTGAATGTTTTAAAATGCACAACAGGTTTATATATCATCAGTATCAATATCATCAATAAATCCAATATTTTAACCGTATTTTTAACTGAATAAATGTAGTTGTTTTCACAATGAATAGATTAGATTTATGATTATTATAAACTATTTGCATACATGCATATTTGAAATAAACATCTGCTGTTTCTGCTATGTATGACTGCCAAAAATGCATCACATTAAGTTTATTAGTTTGTTAAAATTGGGTAATCCAAATAGAATGAAATGTTACATGCAATTCAAATACATAAATCCTAGTGCATGCAGCGTGACTCAGTTGTTTGAAGTAAATATGTTTGTGTCTCTGCAGACATGTAGAGCTGTGAACAGTGTTGACTGGCGGCGTCTGGATAAACATGGAGCCTTGTGCCGAGTCTCAGGGAGATCCTGAGAGAGCTCAGGTGAGCTATCTCTCTCACACACACACACACACACACACACACACACACATGTCCATGTGAATATAATGAGCCATTAGAGCTCACACAGACCTGAACCAGCCTTCACAATGACAAGAACAAAGCTAACACTGCTGACACCAAACACACTTTAAACACCTTGCTCACACACTTTCTGTCCCATTAGTGACTACAAAAGACAGAAACACACCTCAGCTGTCAGAGCCTGTGAATAATGAACAGTACAAAGCACTACTGCATGCTGCGATACTTCTCATTGTCACAAATGTAATACTATTAATAAAATGAAAGAAGATTAAGCCTGTTTTTTCGCATTGTGATGTCAGTTTTATGATGTTTAAGACCTTTTTTTTTAAGCACCTGTTTTTTATTACTGTTAAAAATGTATTGCGTAAAAAACAAATAATTATTGGGAAAAAAATATTGTTATAATTATAGATAATAATTAAATGAAATATTAATATATTTAAGATTATTTGTTTATGTAAATATATTAATTTAAATATTAATATATATATATATAATGAGTAATATGTATATTTATTTAAATAATATAATTTATATTTAATATAATTTTAATTAAGAAATGATGGTACAATTTGTGGCACTGTCTTTAATATATGAAAATGAATAAAAAAAATAGTAATTTAAAAACAAAAAATACTATTATAAGAATGTAATAATATAACACTAATATTAAACAGTTTATGAAACATAATTTTTGACATTACAGTAATCAGACATTGGGGGTAAAATATGCTTAATTGTTATGAAAATAATGTCGCAATGCAAAAAAAAAAGTATCTCAATAATACAATAACAATACAAATGAAAAAATACAAATGAAAATAGAAGCACATTAAGTGTTGACTGTTGAACACTTGTGTTTGTATTGCATTTCTGGTTATGTGAATCATTTCACACACAAGCCTCAGGTGTTACCCAGCATGCACCTGTGAGCCGCGCTCTCTCTCTTTCATTAACCTAACTGTCTGTTGAGCAGGAGTTGTGTAGGTGTTGACAAGTATTTGCTTTATTCACGAGTCCTTGAAGCCGTTTGCAGGAACGAGAGCTGTGAGGGGTTAGTTTGTGTTTACTTGTGTTTACTCTGTTTATTTCAGTAAAATGCGGATCATATTCCTCCGGCTCCAAATGCTTCACACGTGTCAGAAAACATCATGTATTCGCTATATGAAAGCTTTAGTGGCCACGCTGAGATCAGATCAGAAGGATGTCACTGTGCCAGGCAGTTTTGCTTTAGGTTCCCTGTAAGTGTGTTGTAATTGTACCATTGCACACCATTCATTCATAGAAGCATCTGCATCGGGTCATTAGCTAATTATAGATCATTTCTTAATAAGTGCTTCATTGGATCCTCCCACATCTGTACTAAGAATACACTGTGGGTTTTATTTACAAAGAAATGCACCATTCATAATATTTATTATTATTAATAATAATAATATTAGTAATCACTGATTTGCACAAAGAAAAATAATAAAATGAATTTCATCACATTTCTCATTACTGTAATAAAATCTCTTTTTCATTACTGTAATATAGTAATGTAACTTTTCTGTCCAGATACACTGATGTATTTTTATTCAAATTAATTTCTTTAGCATTTATTTAAAATTTGTACCACATAAACTACCATGATACATACTTTCAGTTGTACCTTTATATGTAATATAATATAATATAATATAATATAATAATATATTCCAGTTTTGGGAGAAAATGTGCGTAACTGTCATAAATAATGTCACTGAAATGGTAAGGATCGTAGTAATAGGCTTCATTTTTTTATATTTTAATATAAAATGTTTTAAAATAATAATAATTATTAATATACTATTTATTAATATTATATAATTAAGTCATTATATTAATATAATATTATAATAACGTAACATAATATAATATAATATTGCAGTAATAATAATGAGATTTATTCACATTATGGGGATATAAATTTGGAGAGAAAATTTGATTAATTGCCATAAATGTCAAAAACGGTAATGATCCTAGAAATAGTCTTTATTTTTGTTTAGATTTTAATATATAACTTATTTATAATATAATATAATATAATATAAAAAGTATGTATAATGCAGTAATGATAATGAGATTGTTTTCATATTTAAATTTTTTTATGTTTAATATTTTTATATTCTAAAATGTAATTTCAAATTTTCTTCATTTAAAATTTTTGGGGTAAAAAATAACCAGTTTTTAATTTTATTTCTGAGAATCACACTTATTTTGAGAGTGAATGTAATTTTAAAAAAACAAACATTTTTTTTTTTTTACAGTGTTTTAAAACTTTTCGCTTGTATTGTCGTTCCTGTCTTCGATTCTGTTCGGTCTGCTGTTCTTTACTGTTAATGGGCACACAGTGAAACAGTAATTGATCAGCCATGACTCCTACATTGGTTTGAAAATAAGAATCGACTGGCACTATTACTCCACTGCTCTGAGTTATAAAGCTCACACCCTTCCCGTCTGAATCATCTGAGCAGAGAGACGGGATGAGCTGATATAAAAATACTGCAAGTTTATGACGTCTGCTGGATAAATCAGTAACTCTTGACCTGAGAGCCAGACCTTCATTACAGGATCGTATCTCATACATTCGTTCTGAGCCAAACGCTACATCAAATGTGTAAACATTCCCTTTAGTTGCACAATGAATTCACAGCGTCTTGACATTCAAAAGCATGTGAAATGCAATCAGATACTTTTAAAATAAATCAAATGATCCTGAATGCATTTCACTAGTCTTCAGTTTCATCAAACTGACCCAGTGACCTCTGACGTGTTTATATGTGCACCGATAAGGAAGCGCAGCATAACTTTACATCAGATGGAGGAAGACTTCGACTCACTAGTTGACAGGAAGCCTCTGCCGCTTGTTTCCTGTCTTTGGACAGGACAGATGGACACAAACCCAGAGCGGCTCGTATCTGACAGCAGATGTCAGCCATGAACAGGATGTTTAGACTAAATGCAGACGCACAAACACCAGTGGAAATGTGAGTTTGAGTTAGAAATTCAGCAGAGAGGCTAAGACGTTCACTCATCGTGACCTGCTGCAAACGCTCTTCAAAAAGTCTCACATTTATGTGAATTACATTTTTTTTCCATTAGCATATTGTGTGTAATTACAGCTACTGAAGTTTAGGGACCAGCATCCATGCACTTGTGCTATTTATAGTCTGTCAATATCTCTGTATTGTTTCACTAATGAATGCTGATATAAAGTGAAGCCACATTGTGAATTAGTTCAGATCGTATGTGTTTTCTTAATGCACAGTTATTTATGCTCTGTATTTTCTGTAATGGCCTCATGAAGTGGTTTATAGCAAATAGTTTGTTTTCGAATGGAAGAATGATGAATTATTAATACTCAGATGATGGATACTGGAAATGAGTCATGATGGGTTGGTGTAATCATCCAGATGTCAACTCAGGGTGGTTTATAAATATGGAAGCATTTTATTAATAAAGAAGCATTTTATGAAAGTTTGAGTGCAGTCTAAATAAATGTCGTCAGGAACATATTTAGTTTTAAAATAAGCTGTTTCAGGTCAGCTTTGCGTGTCATGTCAAATGTTGTTTGGCTTTGTGGTAGAAAGTACACAGCAGTGTCATAACTGAACCATTCATAAACATCGGTTCGAAAGTTATTTATTTTTTAAAAATCCAGTAAAAACAGTACAATTGTGAAATATTATTACAATTTAAAATAGCTGTTTTATATGTGAATATATTGTAAAATGTAATTTATTCCTGTGATGAAAATCTGAATTTTCAGCATCATTACTCCAGTCTTCAGTGTCACATGATCCTTCAGAAATGCTGATTTGCTGCTCAAGAAACATTTCTGAGTATTATCAATGTTGAAAACAGTTGTGCTGCTGAATATTTTTGTGAAAACAGTGATACATTTTATTTTTCATGATTATTTAATGAATAGAAAGTTCAAAAGAACTGCATTTATTTAATGATCTGTAACATTATGAATGTCTTTACTGTCACTTTTGATTAGTTTAATTCATTGATCTTTTTTTGCAACATACTGCAAATAGCCTAGATTTTAACATTTTTAGATGAAAAGGTAATAATTAAATCATTTATATATTTTACGATAAAAAATTAAGTATAATAATTAAATTACATTAATATATATATATATATATATATATATATATTTTTTTTTTACTTGC
>NW_015646677.1:1460125-1465682 GCF_001515625.1 Sinocyclocheilus rhinocerous | reverse complement strand
TTTTTTTTTTTACTTGCATGTCATGTAACCATTAACAGATGTGAATGTGTTAAGAAATATGAACTTAAAATTTCTTTGAGTAAATATTTCTTGTCAAAGAGGTCTGGCTGGCAAAAAGAAAAAAAAAAGAAAAATTGTGAATTGCTGGCTTAGTCTATAGTCAATATGTCCCCAATGATAAGAGTTTTTACATTGATTTAATATCAAAATTTTTTACACTGTTTTCTCTGAATCTGAACAGTTGATTTAGACCCGATTTCACTCATAACTTTATACTAAATGTCAAGGGTGTTGTATGTCCTTATTTAAGATAGCTAGGTAAAGGGGTGTGTGTGTCCAGTTCACTGACTGACCAGCTGTGAGAAACACTGAGCAAACAGACGATCATCTAATGATCAACAGACAGGGCAGAGAAGCAGGGAGGAGCGGAGTGTGAGATGGAGGAGCGTGTGGAGAGATTTGTGTGTGTGTGTGTGATCTCTGCGTCCGCGCAGACGCTCCGGCTCGCTCACGGTAGGCTAGCGCTCCGTTTCTCTCTGTTACTCGTGATAAATCCAGACGGATGATGGATGGCTGGGTGTAGACGGCATTCAGTGTTGATATATGATTGTCTTATGGGATCTTGTGTGATTTTGTTGGCGTGCAGACGGGAGTGTCGTGTGATTTGTGATGAACAGTTACTGAACTTTGATCAGTTGTGGGCTGCGGTAATGTTGCAACTTTAGACGCTGGAGTTTTTCTATAGTGACAGCATTTGCATAGTGTGTGTGTGTGTTTGTGACTGCTGGACATGAGACAGCTGTTGGCTTTTATTTAATACACAAGTTTCACAATTTGAGTTGAATTACTGAAATAAATGAACTTTTCCACAACATTCTAATTTATTGAGATGCACCTGTAAATATTGTTAGTTTTTTACATTTGAAAATTCATTTTTTATATAGTTTTCATTTTTCTATATTATTTAATAAACTATATTTTTATATAGTTGAGATATTTTTATATAATATTTTACATGTACTTATTTGAGAGTTTGTTGTCTGATATTTGCTAATAATAGAGGATTCAGTATGTCATAAGCATGAAATGAACATACTTTCCAGAAGGCCAACAATTCACTAAAAAAATTTTTTATTGGTCTTATGAAGTATTCTAATTTATTGAGATGCACCTGTAAATATTGTTAGTTTTTTACATTTGAGAATTCATTTTTTTATATAGTTTTCATTTTTCTATATTATTTAATAAACTATATTTTTATATAGTTGAGATATTTTTATATAATATTTTACATGTACTTATTTGAGAGTTTGTTGTCTGATATTTGCTAATAATAGAGGATTCAGTATGTCATAAGCATGTGAGCGCTGTTTTTAGCCTGCTCTCACTCTCAGGTCAGTGGCTAATGTAAATGCAAAACTGGATTTGTTTATTTTCCATCGTTATTTGTCCTGCTGCCTTCTGTTTGTTTTCATAGCTCTGTTTCTTTGCCAGTAAAACTTCACCTTTCCTCCATCCCTCTTCTTCTGGCATCTTCTGTGTTTGTCACCTCCACCTCTTCCTCGTCAGCTGCGTGTGATGCTAAACGTCTGTCATTAGCAAGTGTTTGCTGACTCCTCCAACACCAGCTGACTCCTCCAAAAGCCCATCTGATGCCTTTGCCTTCCCAGACTTCATTGACATTTTCATACTCCTGAAGTGGATGGAAAGTGGTTCGGTGACATTACCTTCCCGTCGCCTCCGCAATGTTTTCTCAAACAGAACACAATTTCAGGGAGATTTGGTGCTAAAAAGTTGTCTTCCACACCATCTGAAACGGCCCGGTGGTATATTAATGCTGAGCGAAGATCAGCGAGACCACCGCGGAGGTAATAGGATCCACCCCAGGACCAGAACAGCACATTACCAGCCAATGAGGCACGTCTGAAAGCATCCCAGTGATGGATTGATACAGCAGCTCTCACCCTCTGTTTTCTTTCTCCCATCACTTTTTCCCTTTCTCTTTTAGCATTCTTGTTACAGAAAACACTAATTTGTTTTTGTAACATGAGGGTTTTGTGACTGTGAAAGAGTCACACATAACACCCAGTTTCTTTGCAGATTATTTTCAGCATAATCTACAGCATTTGTGTCATGCTGGCAGTTCATTTAGAAAATAATTGTAGTGCATCTCTCAATTTGTTTACATGATTATTGGAATATTGATATCTAATGAACAGGAAATGCATTTATAAGTAAGCAAGCAGAATCATAAATAAAGATTAGAAGTTCATAAATAGAAATATATATGTGTATGCATATATGCTTTGGTCTGGTGAGGAGATAAATATAAAATATAAATATATCTTAAATGAATATAAAATATCTGTAAGTCTGAATTTTGTACATATATATTTGAGAATTTGAGTTTTTTTAATATATATTGAGAAATCAATATATTTTATATATTAGTTAGATTTTTTTATAGATTATTAAGAATGTTTTTTTTTTACCCTTTCTCTTTTAGCATTCTTGTTACAGAAAACACTAATTTGTTTTTGTAACATGAGGGTTTTGTGACTGTGAAAGAGTCACACATAACACCCAGTTTCTTTGCAGATTATTTTCAGCATAATCTACAGCATTTGTGTCATGCTGGCAGTTCATTTAGAAAATAATTGTAGTGCATCTCTCAATTTGTTTACATGATTATTGGAATATTGATATCTAATGAACAGGAAATGCATTTATAAGTAAGCAAGCAGAATCATGAATAAAGATTAGAAGTTCATAAATAGAAATATATATGTGTGTATGCATATATGCTTTGGTCTGGTGAGGAGATAAATATAAAATATAAATATATCTTAAATGAATATAAAATATCTGTAAGTCTGAATTTTGTACATATATATTTGAGAATTTGAGTTTTTTTAATATATATTGAGAAATCAATATATTTTATATATTAGTTAGATTTTTTTTATAGATTATTAAGAATGTATATTTTTTTAAATATTATATATGTATGTACATTTATATTTAATATATAATAATATAAATTAAAGTAAATAAATATAAATTAAATATAATTCAATCTATACATTTCTAAAAGTAGGCATCTGTGAGTCTGATTTTTGTAATTGTGTTTTTATAATTAACAGTACAAATTATTAATACCAACATATAGGAAGACAAATAAATAAAATACAGTTGGTCCAACTTTAAAAAAAATAAAATAAAAAAAAAATAATAATAAAGTACAAAAAAAAATATTATTCCTGGCAGCAAAAGTTGACAGGTTAAAAAGCTGTCTGGCATATTTATTGGAAATTAATTTAGGAAGACCTAGAATTAATGATAATAAGCCAATTTCGATACCAAACATGTAACTCAATTCGACCACGACTTTAGATCAATATACTTTACACGTGACGTCCCATAAACATTGTATCTTGCATTTTGGGCAAAGTGAAGATTGGCTTAAATATATGTCTATATCTGAGCAATTTTTCATGTCACAATCGTTTTGTTTTCAATGTTGTGTCCTGTTACAAGTAGTCCTTTCAAAAAACTATTTTTGAATGCATATCTTTTGCGGACAACCTAATTATCCATGGCTTTTGTCCAGGGATGTGCAAAAACCACATATTTCAAAACAAACTAGTCGGTGGTTTGCCTGAACGACTGCAAACCGAGTCTTGCACATTCCTAAAAGCTTTTGTGAGTCACAGTGCTTTAAAAGCACTTTAATTTTCTTTAATTGCGCCCTCAGGACTGACTGTACTGCCTCCGGATGAGTCTTTCTAGGTGTTTTATAAAGCTTCAGCTCTGGCTGTCGATGCTTCTGTGAATTTCCTGGCCTTTTTCTGTTGTTTTGTGACATGCCAGTCATGACAGTGCTGATCCGGCAGAAACGCCATGCTGTCATGTACCGGCCCGTCGACTGTGTGTTTGTGCGCGAGCGGACGCCGAATGCTCTTGAGTGTTTTGCATTAATCTCCCATGTGGATTTGCTGGAAAACACCCGAACGCCGAGGCTTTAAAACATCAGCTGTCGTCTTTGTTTCGCAAGCCGCTTGACTCATCTGAATTCACTCCAGAAGAGATGCTTAAACAGGCTGCAAATCAAGGTTTCATAAAATACTGGCAGCCGAATGTTAAACAAAACCACTGAGCTGAGTCTCAACAGCACTTTGTGGCCATTTAGGTTAATCAGTGAGAAAAAGTGCGTTTGTTAAATATTATTTATTAGTCAGTCACATGCATCTTGAATCGCATAATAAATATACAAGGTTGCAACATTCATTGCATGTATACGCATCTGTTTATGTCAATCATTATGCACACTGTGTGCGTATATTGACTTTGAAGCTCAGCAGAAACCATGCTGATGCAAGGCACCATGGGATTGATTGCATCGATGCTATTTGGAAGATAATTTAAATTCGCTTGCTTGTCCATTTATTTTATATTTTGGTTTATTTGATCATGTTTCCAGCTCTGTTTGACCACATGCAGATTCATGCTGTAGAATTATGTTGATTTTCTCTCACATTTAGTGCTGCAAAGTGAATTAGTAGACTCTGTGTGTGGCTGCTGATGAGCAATTCCATTGATTTGTACTTTCAGACAGAACCGTGTGTCATCACCATAATTTTGCATCAGACCAGTGCCACAGAACTAAATCTGTCCTGGAGAGACCTAGAAAATGTCTGTTTTGTTTTATTATGTAGTCTGACTACAAACACTATCATTCAAATGTTTGAGGCCAGTGAATGTTTTTGAAAGAAGTGTCTTATGCTCACCAAGGCTGGCTTTATTTCATAAAAATGCATTATAAATTGTGGAATTTTATTATGATTTAAAATAACTGTTTTCTATTTGAATATACAGTAAAATGTAATTTATTTCTGTGATCAAAGCTGAATTTTCAGCATCATTACTCCAGTCTTCAGTGTCACATGATCCTTCAGAAATCATTCTATTATGCTGATTTACTGCTCAAGAAACATTTCTGATTATCAATATTGAAAACGGTTAACTCTTTCCCCGCCAGCATTTTTGAAAAAAGTTGCCAGCCACGGCCAGCGATTTTGACGATTTTCACTAAAATTTGATGGCCTCCAGTATATTTTGCTGTATGAATATTTGAATATGCAATACACCAAAATAAAGATCAGAGCCTTCTACTTTTAAACAAAAAAAATCTGTTTTATTCTAGCTTAAAGCATTCTTTTTTTATCAACACTTGAATATAGGTAGGTTTCATAAAAAATGCATTATTTTGAGCAAAAAGGTGAGAAAATCACATTTTTATCAAAAACTACATCTGGATAATATTCAGTACGATTATCAAAGCATAAATCCAGCAAATCGCTTCCATCAACACCTCCAAAGACCACTTCCTTGATCTACATTTTACTCCGTAACATTATGCAGTTTTCATTTATATGCGGTCTATTGCTGATGATCGCATTATTTTTCATATGCATCTGTTTACATAAGAGATCGCCAGTTTCTCCATCCTGTTCACGTGTGTTTTTGTTCGGGAGGTTTTGTACTCGTTCAGAAGATG
>NW_015646677.1:1451876-1459906 GCF_001515625.1 Sinocyclocheilus rhinocerous | reverse complement strand
CACCTTCAATACCACGAATGAGGTGCTCTTGAGCAAGGCACCGAACCCCCAACTGCTCCCCGGGCGCCGCAGCATAAATGGCTGCCCACTGCTCTGGGTGTGTGTACACGGTGTGTGTGTGTTCACTGCTGTGTGTGTGCACTAAGGATGGGTTAAATGCAGAGCACTAATTCCAAGTATGGGTCACCATACTTGGCCACATGTCACGTCACTTTAATGTTTAAGGGAACTGGCATTAATTGTTCAACACTGTATAAACAGGTCACACAGGTCTGTATAGATTTAATTTAATTACAGCCGTCCATAGAGGCTCTAAAAGCTTTCTTAATCCATCAATAACCTACATGACCTCAAACCGGCTTCATTTGATTAAACGGGAGTCAATGTGGGTGCCAATTACTCAAGTGTATTTGTTGTTACCGTTTGATTGACAGATGTGTCGACCAATCAGAATCCCAGAGCTTTGTATTGTTGTGGCTTTGATCTCTGTTCACTATAATCTTTGCTAATCCACATTGTCCGGACTGTGTTGTGTGTGTGTGTGTGTGTGTGTGTGTGTGTTTGGCTCGTCTAACCCTCTCTGATTTTGTTCTGCTTATTCTTTCTTGCTCTGTTCAGTTGGATTTTGTTGCCAGTGTCTTGTGTGTCATTATGTGTTTGTCATTTTTAACTAATGCTGCTTTTCTTTTTTTCCCCGTTTGTCTTTTTTTGTCTTTTTTTCATGCCGTCTGTCTGTCTGCTGCCAACGTGTCCCAACGCACAAAATCCCACCAACACCAAAACCAACACTGCCTGGTGGACCCTTTTCACAACGAATCACACAGCGTCTTCACGACATGGCGGCAGCAGCAACAATACAACAGCGAGAATAAAAGTTAGGCCTTCTTTCTTTGCGTGAACATTTGGGCGGCGTTATGCAAATCTTCCCACATAGTGACCTAGATATGTGGAGGCGTGTTAGAACGAGCTGTTTTAGGTAGGCGTGGCTGACTGTTTATATATGGCAGCATGATTGGAAATGAAAGATTTTATTTTATTTTTTATAAATTTATATAAAATGTATACATTTACATGCAATTTATTATACATAATTATAATGTATAATTCATCAATATATATTTTTATCACATTGTATGTTAATATATATATTTAAAAAATGTATTTCTTTACACACATATATAATTTATATATTCTTCTATATATACAAATATATATTATATTTTATATTTATATGATATGTGCTTAAAATTAAATTAAATTAAATTCCAAACATACTCTGTATATGTGTGTGTAGACGATATCAAATTGTCTGCCCTCATATATGGTGATTGTGCTCCAATTTATACTTCCAGTCTAGAATATTATCTTTCTCTCTATAAAAAGTGTTTTCCAATGAGAAGCTCCAATGATTTTATTACAAGGGCTCAGAACATTCGGTGCGTCTCTGATGTGCGGCAAACACGAAACAAACATTTAAACATGCTCTTTTTTATCCGCCATCTCTATCTCTCTCTCGCTCGGCTCGATTAATGTCCGTCCCATGCACTGAAAGCTCTCTCCTCCACATCACGAGTAGACACGCCCCTTATTGCTGATTGGCTACAAGTTTGTTTTGCTATTCGGCCCGAATCAGTTTTCTAAAATGTTTTTGAAAAATCACATACCCTGCCTTTAATGTGAAGCAGAGAATAGCGATCGCGATAACTCAATTTTAGATTTCTAACACGGCTATTTGGTTAATTGGCTCATTAGTAATTAGTTTTTCACAGCCTCAGTGATGAGGATTAAATATTCATATTGCATCTCAAACGAGCATCTAGAATGATTAGCATAAAGTGATTCAGCTCTGTCGCTTCAGCTTCTCCTTTATTTGCTTTTGAATTTTGAATGTGTGTGTGTGTGTGTGTACATGCTGTTATACACGTGTAGCAACACAAGCACGCACACACACACATGCATATATTCACCAGAAGTGTGTTATTTCACCCATGTTTTATGCTGCGTCATTGTGCAGATATTCTCATGCATTAAATTTCCTCAGCTGCACACGCACACACACACACACACACACACAGACAATCAATAGTGATTTTTGTAATCCTGTTGCAGTGCTGTAAGGTTGTGTGTGATGTTGGAGAGATTAGATCTGAAACAGTCGTGTTAAACACTCACTTTAATCTGTTTTTAAAAGCAGCACCTTCAGATGGAGAAAATAAATAGTAGTATTACAGATAACAGATTTTTGCACAATACCATGTAATCATCTTATCTGTTTTTATTTCTTGTGTTGGCCACTAGAGGGGGCACTTTACAACAATATGTGCATCAGTTAAACTATGGTGAAAGCTCATCAGTTTGTTCAGACAGCAAAAATGATGTATCTGACTCAAATGAAATCAATAGATATCCGGTGTTTATAAACCCAATCCAAACCACATCCTTATGTGGTTTTAAATCCAAGGCGAACAGGCTAAAAAAAACAAATAAAATAGCACTATACTTCCCCAGTTTATTGATTATATTAAGAATTCCAAATATTTTTTATATTACAAGTTTTCTGAAATGTTATGTGCAATAAGCAAGTGTATATATGTAATACAGTAAGCATATGTGGGTTAAAGACAAAAAGGGTTTGAAGTATCAAAACAAAAGTTTATTGCAGCATTATTTTTTTTCACACATTAGAATGTGTCTTTTATAAATGTATTTTTTTCTGAGCAAAACAATAGTTTAAATGCCGAAAAATCTTGTCAGGCATCTTTAGAACAAGATTCATTAGATGACATTACAAGACTCACTCTTAAGGATCACATTGCAGCTCCCCAAAATACTAACATTTTAAATCTTTACAAATATTTGCACTATCCTTCAGACCACTATAGGTTTTACCCATTTGTCATCAAGAAGTTTTTTATCTAATTTAAAATATATAAAAATTTAATATGGTCACTTATTCTTTTGTATATTTTAACAAGTATAGGTCAGAATAAGTATGTTGTTACATTTTTACATGAATATTTCTGTTATGCTGAATGAGAATGGAACATTATTTCACCCATATTTTTACATTTTATTTTCACAAAAGTTATGTGAAACATTAAAGTAGATACTTTACTTGCATTTAATATGCCTTCTATGTATAGAAAGTCAAATTTAATTTGCTGTGGGCACCAAAATATAACGTCTCATCTTTAACCCATATACTAATTTTCATACATTTCCAGAAAATTAATCTGAACATTGGATAAAGCCAGGTTCAAAATTCTTGTTTCATTTTGCTGACATATTAAAGTTAAAGGTTTTTATAGAAGGGATTTTTTATATCTCTTTTAAAAATTCTGTAAATAATGTCAACACAACAGCTAGGAAAAAAACTATTTTTTAACATGTTTTCAGGAATAAAATGTTGTATAAAATAAAATAAAAACAAACACTGTCCTTCAATCCATGAATGTTTCTCTCAGTTAATGTATGCGGTCTCACAGTCTGAAGCGTCTGTCATAGCAAATCAACATGCTGTTGTGAATAATAAAGCGAAGCGTCTTCTCATAGGATAAGAACACAGTCTCATGAATAATTTAATAGACACAGACACATCATGGATGTACTATAATCCATTACCACGTCACAAATTGTGACGTCAACAATTAACAATTAAACCCGGAAGATGAAAATAGCTCAAAAATGAAAATAGCGCAAAAAAAGCATAAAATTAACCAGTTAAAATTATCGGATGCTAACATTGCCTTCATTGATGTGCAACACAAACAGCTCTGCGCGGCGCAACAAATCCCCGACAGAAAGCTGCTGCCGGGTTCTATTTATGACGTGCTGACATACATTTCAAATGGTTTTCAACGGTCGTTTGATCGTGTCCAGTGTAGGCAGACTTTAGCTGTTGTAGACACGGTGTTACTCACCTATTGAGAAGAAACAAAGCAACCTCGGCGTCCGATCGTAGGCCTCCGCTCCTTGAGTTCTCTCCAGCGCTGGAAAGCTGATCCGATATTTACACGGGTCCTACTTCTTGCCTTATCGTTCCGCAGACGTTTTCCTCTTTTGTTTTTTATCCGCCATCTCTATCTCTCTCTCGCTCGGCTCGATTAATGTCCGTCCCATGCACTGAAAGCTCTCTCCTCCACATCACGAGTAGACACGCCCCTTATTGCTGATTGGCTACAAGTTTGTTTTGCTATTCGGCCCGAATCAGTTTTCTAAAATGTTTTTGAAAAATCACATACCCTGCCTTTAATGTGAAGCAGAGAATAGCGATCGCGATAACTCAATTTTAGATTTCTAACACGGCTATTTGGTTAATTGGCTCATTAGTAATTAGTTTTTCACAGCCTCAGTGATGAGGATTAAATATTCATATTGCATCTCAAACGAGCATCTAGAATGATTAGCATAAAGTGATTCAGCTCTGTCGCTTCAGCTTCTCCTTTATTTGCTTTTGAATTTTGAATGTGTGTGTGTGTGTGTACATGCTGTTATACACGTGTAGCAACACAAGCACGCACACACACACATGCATATATTCACCAGAAGTGTGTTATTTCACCCATGTTTTATGCTGCGTCATTGTGCAGATATTCTCATGCATTAAATTTCCTCAGCTGCACACGCACACACACACACACACACACACAGACAATCAATAGTGATTTTTGTAATCCTGTTGCAGTGCTGTAAGGTTGTGTGTGATGTTGGAGAGATTAGATCTGAAACAGTCGTGTTAAACACTCACTTTAATCTGTTTTTAAAAGCAGCACCTTCAGATGGAGAAAATAAATAGTAGTATTACAGATAACAGATTTTTGCACAATACCATGTAATCATCTTATCTGTTTTTATTTCTTGTGTTGGCCACTAGAGGGGGCACTTTACAACAATATGTGCATCAGTTAAACTATGGTGAAAGCTCATCAGTTTGTTCAGACAGCAAAAATGATGTATCTGACTCAAATGAAATCAATAGATATCCGGTGTTTATAAACCCAATCCAAACCACATCCTTATGTGGTTTTAAATCCAAGGCGAACAGGCTAAAAAAAACAAATAAAATAGCACTATACTTCCCCAGTTTATTGATTATATTAAGAATTCCAAATATTTTTTATATTACAAGTTTTCTGAAATGTTATGTGCAATAAGCAAGTGTATATATGTAATACAGTAAGCATATGTGGGTTAAAGACAAAAAGGGTTTGAAGTATCAAAACAAAAGTTTATTGCAGCATTATTTTTTTTCACACATTAGAATGTGTCTTTTATAAATGTATTTTTTTCTGAGCAAAACAATAGTTTAAATGCCGAAAAATCTTGTCAGGCATCTTTAGAACAAGATTCATTAGATGACATTACAAGACTCACTCTTAAGGATCACATTGCAGCTCCCCAAAATACTAACATTTTAAATCTTTACAAATATTTGCACTATCCTTCAGACCACTATAGGTTTTACCCATTTGTCATCAAGAAGTTTTTTATCTAATTTAAAATATATTAAAATTTAATATGGTCACTTATTCTTTTGTATATTTTAACAAGTATAGGGTCAGAATAAGTATGTTGTTAAATTTTTACATGAATATTTCTGTTATGCTGAATGAGAATGGAACATTATTTCACCCATATTTTTACATTTTATTTTCACAAAAGTTATGTGAAACATTAAAGTAGATACTTTACTTGCATTTAATATGCCTTCTATGTATAGAAAGTCAAATTTAATTTGCTGTGGGCACCAAAATATAACGTCTCATCTTTAACCCATATACTAATTTTCATACATTTCCAGAAAATTAATCTGAACATTGGATAAAGCCAGGTTCAAAATTCTTGTTTCATTTTGCTGACATATTAAAGTTAAAGGTTTTTATAGAAGGGATTTTTTATATCTCTTTTAAAAATTCTGTAAATAATGTCAACACAACAGCTAGGAAAAAAACTATTTTTTAACATGTTTTCAGGAATAAAATGTTGTATAAAATAAAATAAAAACAAACACTGTCCTTCAATCCATGAATGTTTCTCTCAGTTAATGTATGCGGTCTCACAGTCTGAAGCGTCTGTCATAGCAAATCAACATGCTGTTGTGAATAATAAAGCGAAGCGTCTTCTCATAGGATAAGAACACAGTCTCATGAATAATTTAATAGACACAGACACATCATGGATGTACTATAATCCATTACCACGTCACAAATTGTGACGTCAACAATTAACAATTAAACCCGGAAGATGAAAATAGCTCAAAAATGAAAATAGCGCAAAAAAAGCATAAAATTAACCAGTTAAAATTATCGGATGCTAACATTGCCTTCATTGATGTGCAACACAAACAGCTCTGCTAAAATCTCAGAAAAAGTAGTCTGGGGTGTCGTGACCCTTTAAAACTAGATTTCAAACAATCAGATTCAGCATCCATTGTTTTATGAATACATCTTCTGTCTTTGTTATTGTTCCACAGCTGCCTTAATGCCTGGTGACGATGCGGCGCTTCTGACCCCGGGAAGGATGAGTCAGCGTGGGAAGGAGGCGGGGCTACACACGCCCAGTAAAGACCTGCTCACAAGCCCCTCCCTCAGCTACAGCCACGGTAAGAGAACAACAGCAGATTCCCCACAAGCCTCTATGGCATGAAGGATGTGTGGCTGGAACGCTTTAAAAGGCCAAATCTGCATGAAGGTGAAATCTGATCCCAGACCTGTGCAGTTTACATCCGGTTACATCAGTTTACAGCAGCAGAAATGTTATTAGATTGAGCTGGAAGGTTTTGAAAACAACACTCTTGTCTTTAAATAATAATTCAGGAGCAAAAACATCTTGTGTAATATAACTTGTGTTTGTTTGTTTGCTGGTATTGTTATACTTGTATTTTTTTTTACAGTTTTTTTTTGCCATGAAAATAGCCTAGGATGCTGACATGGCATTCAATAAAAATATACTACTACTACTAAATCAGGTGCAATGTGATCAGAAGCATTTATTAAGAAGTAAATAGTATCGATTTTGAGTTCAGTGTTGACACAGTGACCAGTTTTCCCCTCTGTAGTGTTGGTTTTCACCACTAGAGGACGCTGAAGTGACACGAAATTAGACCAGAACAGACTTAGTCCAAGATTATGTGCAATCTTTCATTGTTTTGCTTTTAGTTAACAAGAATGCGACTGCCCTGGGTTCCCACAAACATGGAAGACTATCAAGCAGTCTTAAAAGTGCAATTTGCAAATGTCACAGAAAGTTTCTGTTGTGAATCATTTTTCTTTGAATTATTTTAAATTAGATATTGCTTTTTGAGTGTTACACTCATTGCCCACATTAAAGTCAGCAGACTTTTTTATATTATGTTAATCTATTAATTACAGTGACTGAAACTGGCATACAAATAGAAACTGACCCAAGCAATCTCTATAATCAAGCATAAAATACTATATTATTTTAATTATTTTAACTGTTTTATTTAACTGTTGATTATCAATAATTATATAGACATAGTTAAATAATAACTAAAGATGTATAATTATAAATAATTACTTATTATTAATTTAATAATTGTTAATTATCAATAATTATGTATCAATATAGGTAATAATTTGTGTGTGTGTGTATATATATATATATACACGCACACACACACACACAAATTATTAACTATATTGATACATAATTATTATATATATATATATAATTTATCATTTTTTTTATAATTGTTGATAATTATGTGTTATATATATTTTGTATGTACATACTATATATACAGTGCACAGCATAAATGAGTACACCCCCTCTAAAACTTAACAAATTCAGCAATTACTCTTTACTTAGAAGACATGTTAGGGTTCTTTGGAGATGTAATGTTCCAACAAGCCTGCTTGATCAATTACCAAAGAAGAATGCCAAAATTATCAAAGTGATACAATTTTGTGTTGCAAAAATGAGTACACCCTCCTGAAAGTTACTAAATAAAAAATTTTAAAAAGTGTATAGGTTTAAGGCTATTTTTGATCAACAGGTAAGTATATTGA
>NW_015646677.1:1432146-1451692 GCF_001515625.1 Sinocyclocheilus rhinocerous | reverse complement strand
TGTATATATATATATAATTTGAATAACTGTTTATTATCAATAATTGTGTGCATATATATATATATATATATATATTATATTATTTTTTCAATAATTGTTAATTATTTATAATTATGTATTGATATATTTTTAATTATATGAATACATAATTATTTTAACTGTTTTTATAAATAATTAATTGTTTATTATCAATAATTATATATAAATATATTGAATTTGATTAATAGTTAATTATCAATAATTATGCATTGATACAGTTTTTTCTAACATAATTTTAAACTTAATCCAAAGTCTAGTTAATTTAGTAATGTGATGCAAGTCAAAAGGTGCCTGAATCCTGACAGTCATGTGCAGTCAAAGTTCAATATTGTAATGTTATGTAAAGTGTCCATGTGATCGTCATAATCCCTGTGTGATATTTACAACCACCTCTGATATGCACACACACACACACCAGACTCACATCTCTACACCGCAGTTATTAAAGTTGTCAGAGGATTTGGCTTTTATAATGATGATTTTAATCTGATTAAATGCGCCACGTTGCTGTTTTTAGAGCTCGCCGTGGTCCCTGATTTAATCGCTCACATTTTGAGCGTCATACATGTGGCGTGAGACTTGTTTTCAATTGCTCTGCAAGGCTAGACTCTGACACACACGATCACCTCTGCACAAAACCGCTGCTAGTCAACCTTTCAAAGCCATCGGACCTCTCGCATCTTGTCAGGTCTCCATAGCAACAGCAATTTCCCCTCGCCATCGCTTTGAAAGCACATTCACCATTTCTTTTTAGTCTGGGATGAATCACTCCATTTGGGCATGTTCTGATGCTTAGAGATATATAATTTGTATAATGTATAAAAGTTTCTTTGCGAGTTCATCTCGCAGATGTGGGCCACGTTTCACTCAATTATTCAGTGCCAGCAGCGGCAACCCGACACGAGACGCGCCGCAGCTTTCTCCCGGTGAGAACGCACCCGGAATAGCATCGGTACGGCAACTGATATGCAAACAAATCCTCTTTACTGGCTTCCTCGCTCAGTTTGAGACAAGAGCAGGTGTGGTTGGCCTGGATTTAATGGATTACATACAAGCAAATGAGGTTAAAATGCACAGCGTGCAGCTCAACCAATAAGAAGCTGCTTCACCTACAAGTTCCGTCAGACCAGCCAATCAGATGCAGGGTCATTTGCATATGGGAGGACAGGTGTGAGCATGCCTTTCACATATCGTCCGCTGTTTGGGAATATCATGGTGGTTTTGTGGGCTAATGAATGTTTGATTGTGAATGGAGAAGGTTGGACGTAAAACTTCTGAATGCATGAGTGTGGCGGTTAATTGATTAATTAATCTTCCTGCACACAAGGCAAGTACTTAGACTAGTGCTCTAATGTTTAGTTAGTGCGTATTTAGTATAATTAGATGACAATATGTCATTTTTATAGTTGTGTCCTCCTACGCTTGCAATAGCACCTGGTGAGACCAGAATTCAAGCATAGTTTCATTGTACATTGGTAAATCTGCTTGTTAAAGTGGAAAATTGTGGCTGTTTTGTGTGAAATCGTATCATTACAAGTGGTTTCCTAAAGGCCTAGTGGGGTATTCAACTTAGAAGATGACTTGAGATGGGTTTCTTGAGGATACTGGTTGTTTGGGCGGTTTGTTTAGTAGCGTTAAATGTGCTCTGACTCATTAAAGCTTATTCGTTAGGCTGCTAATCCAGGCTCATAGCCAGGTTGCATAAGGTTTCCAAGTGGCTTCCAAAGCCCACCTTTAGTGTGTCGACCAGGTCTTGAGCGCATTGTGTCTGAAAGCATCTTATCTGGTGCTTTTGCTTATTTTATCACTCACTTTGAGTCTTATATTTGAGCTTCTTCAACCAACTTCATGAGGTGCATCCTGGGATGCTTGTTAAACAGTATTCACATGTTTCCTGGACACTTGTTGTCTGCAATTTTGTTTTTGTAAATAAATTCATAATAACCCACAATTTATATTTGTTTACATTCTTTTTTAGCAATGCACAATATATCTGTTCCATTGAGCTGATATTAGAGAAAGTTTTTTTCATTTATATGTATTGATATTGCATATATCAGCTGATTTAACATAACTGTACCTGATCTTGTTCCTTATTTATGCGTTTAGATAACCTTGGTAACACTTTAGAATAGGGAACACATATTCACTATAAGTATTACAGTGTAAGTATTCATATTCATATAAAAGTTTTCCCTAAACAGAATCCTAATTTGCTGCTTATTAATTTAATAGTTAGTAAACTAGTTGATAAGTTTTGGTATGGAGTAGAGATTAAAGGATCTAAAATACGGTCATCCAGAATAAGGCATTAATATGTGTTTTATAAGTACTAATAAACAGCCAATATGCTAGAAATATGCAAGCAACTAGTTAATAGTGAGAACTGGTCCTTAAATTGAAGTGTTACCATAACCTTTGCTGTCATCTAAAGTGAATTTTTAACACTAAACACTAAAAATATAATAACATTATTAGATGTAATCCATAGCAAATCTCAAATGTAATTAATTTTTTTTATACTGTACTTTATAATATTGTGATGACTAACGTTACTTATAGTATTTAAAATGATTAATTGTAGTTAGTTTTTTGTTTTTTTATTATGTAGATAAAATCATATAGAATTTTAATATGCACCACTTATTGTTTATATTACTTGTGATATTACATTGCATGCTCTTTTAGCCTATTTAGACATTTAGATTATCTTTGTTCTCATCTAAGGCTTACTTAGCTTGAATCTTTAATGCTAAACATGAATAATTTATATTTATATTTTTAAATGTAATCTATAGCAAATCTCAAAATATAAAATATACATTTTTCATACTATACATTATAATGTTGTGATGCCTAAGTAGAGAATTTAAAGCAATTTAGTTTAGAGTTTTATTTTTTATATTTAATATATAATAAATAATTTAATATATAATCATAAATTATTTATATTACATTAATTAAGATTATTATGCTTTTAAGATCATGTGAAACATAAATTGCCATGTGCGTCTACACTTTTAATTGGTCGTCATTCACTATCATCATCAGCTGTGTAAACTACTCTGTAGAAAAATTATTTTCCAGTTATTGGAGTATGTTTTACAAGAAAATCGTGCGCTTGCGCGTGCCTCAAAAGAGGGCTTACAATGACTTACAAATATACATAACAGCTACAAGTGTATGCACTACTTGCTTTATGCAAGCAATTTTACACATAATAATCCACGATGATCACATTACACAAAACTGAAATTGCACGTCAAAATAACACATTGTCAGTATTTTTTGAGACCCCCCAAAATTTCACAAATCACGTTTTCAGGGGAGCCCATGTCTTATTAAGGGGAGCCTAGCTCCCCCGTAGTTCGCACCCTGAGTACAGGGGTCTGGATCATTAACCACTCTAGTTCAGTTTAACCTGATGGGTTACTCATTTAGTTGAGTGGGAAACAGTTCAAACCGTAACTGGAGATCAGTTTCACACGAGGAATACTCACACCTGCTTAGGTTACTACAAACACACTCTGAGATACTGTTGCAAGGGATGAAGCACAGAAAACTGAGCAAATGAACAGTGGACACTTGTTTATGAGAAGCAAACAAAGGATAAGTAACACCGGTTTCTATGAATGAACCTCAGAGCGAGAGACAGAGGCTTTAATAATTAAAGGAACAGACCTTACTCGAGTACAAAGTAGACATCGAATGGCTTTTTATGGAAAATATTAACATGCTGTTGACCTCGGGTGTTTTTCCACATAGTTTGTGTGTGTGTGTGTGTTTGTGTTTGTGTCCGTCCGCAGCAGATAAACAGACCCCTGTCTCCAGATCTGTGACTGCCATCATCGGCGCAGAGCTTACGGCTCACAGCTAAAGTGGGCATGTTTCCACCCATCTTTGGCTACAGGAACGTCGCCTGCCATGTTTGAGTGTGCTCGGTGGCTTTACAGATTACCAGCAGTGATACCCGCTGAAAATCACTTCATTCAGGGACACAATCAGCCCTTAAAGACTCTCCTGATGGGCACAAGACCAGATGGCTGGAGTGCAGTAAACAATTAAACAGCCAGATTAACTCAAACTGACTCCTGTGGATGGATGGATAGATAGACAGGTAGGCCGATAGATAGGCCGATAGATAATAGATAGATACTGTAGATAGATACTGTAGATAGATAGATAGATAGACAGACAGACAGACAGATGGATAGACAAACAGGCAGACGGATAGACAGATCGATAAATAGACTGATAGATAAAGAGACAGACAGATAGATAGACAGACAGATACAGATGGACAGACGGATTGATGATAGACAGACAGACAGATCTCAGTCTGGTTTTGCGCTCTTTTAATCGAGGTCTCAGGTTGTTAAATGCTTCATAAATGCAGCATAACTTCCATTCAGCACAGGATAATGAGCAGTAGGCTTTGAATTATACATCCGCCAGAGCATCTTAATTAGTTATGTTAATTAGGGCATCATTCACAGCCATCCTACAGTCTCATCCGCTCGCCTCTTTTTGGTGAGGCTGTTGCCTAGCAACTTCAGAGTGACATCAGCAGAGTCCGGGAGGAACGCTCTGATTGGTTACGATGCCTGGCGTGAATTCCGATTGGATGGAGAAAAGAAGAATCTGGAGTGTTTAAAAGCTGCTTGAACTTCTTTAACCTTTCGTTTGACTCCTCTGGAGCTCTTCTCCAGTTCATTGACCAAAAACAGGCTGAATTTACAGCACAAGCCGTACCAAGAAACAGGCAGCGCTTCACTGGAAGTCCCAGCGGTCTGCAGGCCTCCTCCTGTGAGTTACTTGTTGACATTTCACTCCAAACAAACAGCTTCTAAATTGACTTGAAGGAAATCAGTTTTCCCTTTGGATCCTACTGCGACTAAACGCTCTCTTGGAGATGCATTGCTTGTTAGTGCTGTTTTGTTTACTGCTATTGCATATTACAAGCACTCATAGTTAAGTTGAGGGATTCAAACAAATTCCCAGTACTGCGATTTCCATTGCATCACTGAATGCATTATGCAGATTTTGGCCATCATGCATATGTGTATTTAATTAGTGCTGTTTGCTGATGTAAGCTTAAACTTCAGCATGTGATGTTTCTTGTCTGTTACTTTAAGTCAATTCTGGTTGATTTGGCTTTGTAACAAACCTGGTTACTGTAAGTCGTATCTTGAGTTTTCATGAGAGCTGCAACTTCACGCAGCTCCAGCTTCTCCCAGAAGCCTTTGCAGTGTCAGATTGGACAGTTCATAGTGTGATCAGGCTGGATGTGTGTCTGTATCCAGAGATGCCGATGGCTTGATTCTGTTTTCACCAGAGCTGTTAGAGAAAGCTTCTCCCAGAAGCCTTTGCAGTGTCAGATTGGACAGTTCATAGTGTGATCAGGCTGGATGTGTGTCTGTATCCAGAGATGCCGATGGCTTGATTCTGTTTTCACCAGAGCTGTTAGAGAAGCAGGAATGTGTGTGTGTGTGTGTGTGTGTGCGTGCACGTGTGTGTTTGTGTGTGTGTGTGTGTGTGTGTGTGCGTGCATGTGTGTGTTTGTGTGTGTGTGTGTTAGAAATTCAGTGTCCTTCATAAAGCATTCTCTGTGAGCGAGCTGAGAGACAGAGACAGAAAGGGAAAATCAGATCTGAGTCATGGACACATAAAATTATTCACAAACAGTCATAAAGTGAATCTGACAAAACCTTATTCATGTTTTTATGAATACGTCATAGTTCAAAGTGTATTTTGCATAAAGCCATCAATATTTTTTGTGTCATTTAAACACATTAAGGACCATTTTCATTTTCATAATGCATACAAGTCTTATACTTATTACTGTAATGGGAAATGTATTAAAGTATTTAGACATCATGGTAGTATTTATTGTATTGGCATCTAATTTATGCTGATTTCTAAAACGTTATCATAGTGCTATTGAGATATAATAATAATAATAATAATAATAATAATAGTAATAGTAACAATCATATTAATATTATTAATAATTTATTCATATTCATGTTGTCATCTATGATATACATTTTATTTATAATATGTAACTTATTATTATTACTGTATTATTTTTGTTATTTAAAAATATATCAATATATAAATAATACTAACTGTATATATATTTATATACTGTGTGTGTTTGTATGTTAGGGATGTTCATTTTGGTTATTTCTCCTAACCGACGCTCGTTAACCGATTATTAACCGTTAACCGACAAGATTATTTTAAATTAGAATTGAATGAAATTATAAAGGATAAGTGTCTGTGATCCATTAAAAATACTAAAAAAAAATGTTCCAGGGATTAATTTTACATGCACAAAAAGCAGCAAACAAAAGATCATGAAGATTCACATGGTCACATCACGCACCTGCAGCTCTTCAGCGATGAATGAATAAATAGGCCTATACGAGAAATATATTTTTACTTAAATAATAAATTATCAAATTGAAAGAAAAAACTGTGCAACAAGTAGGCTAGTCTAGTATGCAGAGTTTCGGTTCATGCATTGTTGTGGTGCATGCGCGAAAGGAAACCAAGATGGCAGAAAGCGGCATCTTATTTTTCTTTATTTTATAAAAGCACAAAGATTTGTTTTATTGTGAATGTACACAAATAAAAGCAAACCTTTTACAGTTTTGATTATCTGTATGACTAGGAGTAATTGTTTCCATTGTTAGAAGGAGAAAATTCAAGCATTGCTAACTTGACAATGCAGCCTGTTCATTATCATAATAAAATACAGTCAGTCAAACATATGGAAAAAACACACTGCTCAGTTTAAATATGTAGTAAAATCTGTGCACACATTTTGTTTTACATGGACATTGGAACGCGAGTGAAGTACAAAACCAGGTTTGCATAAATAATATTTTGGCATTCAAGTACATCGCGTATACGGAAACATTTGGATTTGTGTTGAATGAGAGACCCAACTTTGGTTTCAGTTTCGTTTTAGCCTAAATTA
The DNA here is from genome assembly GCF_001515625.1 of Sinocyclocheilus rhinocerous. NCBI lineage: Eukaryota > Metazoa > Chordata > Actinopteri > Cypriniformes > Cyprinidae > Sinocyclocheilus > Sinocyclocheilus rhinocerous. Next base: position 1,444,668 of record NW_015646677.1, on the reverse strand, counting down.
ATTTGTTTTGGCTTGCATAGCTATAGCTTCTTACATTTTTTTTTCTTGTTCTTTTCTGAATACTGTTAAATTTAAAAGATTTGCTGTGGAGTGAGGGGAACTAAAATAGTCTAGCCTATAGGTTTATAATGTTTGTAAACATTTCGCGTTGGCATTAGGCCTGTTTCTGAATGAAATAATAAAATGTGACTTATAGGTTACACAACGTGTTTTTTTTCTCTCAAAATTGTTATTTTATTTTATAGGTCTTCGTGTAGCGTATTTTAACCATGCAGCAAACGTTTTAAAATATTTTGAGTAGTAACCGTAAACCGTATTGAGAATAATAATAAAAGCCATGCATTATTTTGCTTACATAAATACTATATATAAATATTATTCATTTTATTCATATTATTTATTATTTATATTATTCATAGTATATGTATTATTAAATGTTATGTATAAATGTCATTATGTTTAAAGAATTTTTATTTTTATTTTATATAATATTTTCTGTGAAACACACACACATATATAAATATAATTTTTTAAATAATAAAACTAAAAATAAATATATATATAGAATATATTAGATTTTTTTGTAATGTTTAAATAATAAAAAATTATGAGATAATAAATTACTTTTATTAGTATTTTTATTTTATATCATATATATTCTCTGAATTATGTAATTATGTATATATATATTCAAAGTAATAAAACTGAAATAAATAAAGCACTTTTTTTTTTACTTTTTGAGATGAATGATAAGCCAGACACATTTTTTTTGTCAGATTCACCACAAACATCATGCAATCAGATCAGAATAAAACTGGAAAAAATAACAACAACATGAGTTACAGGTGTCTAGTAGGATTAGGCTTGCCGCGATAGACGGTGCTGACGGTGATACCGGTGTTAAGCCGCAACACCGGTTACGTCACCGCGTCACCGACCCCCACCGTCGTTTTGATTTTTTTAATAGAAATAAAAATCTTTTAGTAAAGAGAACAGCCATATATGTATTATTAAATGTTATGTATAAATGTCATTATGTTTAAAGAATTTTTATTTTTATTTTATATAATATTTTCTGTGAAACACACACACATATATAAATATAATTTTTTAAATAATAAAACTAAAAATAAATATATATATAGAATATATTAGATTTTTTTGTAATGTTTAAATAATAAAAAATTATGAGATAATAAATTACTTTTATTAGTATTTTTATTTTATATCATATATATTCTCTGAATTATGTAATTATGTATATATATATTCAAAGTAATAAAACTGAAATAAATAAAGCACTTTTTTTTTTACTTTTTGAGATGAATGATAAGCCAGACACATTTTTTTTGTCAGATTCACCACAAACATCATGCAATCAGATCAGAATAAAACTGGAAAAAATAACAACAACATGAGTTACAGGTGTCTAGTAGGCTTGCCTGTTGACTTTTGCCGTTTATCTAAGGTGATTTTGGAAGTTTTTCTTATTTAATTGGTTCCACATTGTTTGCTGATTTTTACTTTATTTCAACTTTGATTCATTTATTTATTTTATTTGACATCAAGGTGTATGCCGTGCCTCCAAGCTTTCTTACTCGTTTTGCTAATAAACGTTCTACGTTTCTTATTTATTTGGTTATATATTATACATGTTTACTTAGCCTATTTCCAGTTTTGTATACCTATTTAAACTTTATGTAAGTTATTTGTTATTTTATATTAGGCATAGCCTGCCCTATAGCATGATGTATTTGTATTTGTTTTTTAATAAAAGTTCTATGTTTTATATATACACGCTAAAGTGAGTTTGACGTTGTATTTTGTTGTTGCCTTCAAGCAATTGACGCCTAACTGCCGCTAATTCAAAAGTGAAAGTAAAATGAGCACGGCGCTTTTAAGCTATTTAAAAGCGGCGGAAAGCGAGGAAAAGAGGGAACATTCAAACGAACAATTGCTTTACGCCGAATTGCCGCTATTTCAAAGTGAAAGTAAAATGCGCACGCCGCTTTTACAAGCTATTTAAAAGCAAAGGAAAGCAAGGAAAAGAGGGAACGCCCCCACCCCCACGGTGATACCGGTATTACCAGTGTTGTCACACGTCGATTAACCGGTGGGAAAATTTCCTCACCGTCACAACCCTAATGTACACACATTGTTTTTACATACAAAGATATGAATCAACATTATTTTCTGACATAATCAACAACATGCCACAAATGCAGAAACAAAATTGCTTTAAAGAATATTCCTTTTATTTCTAGAGCTACATCTGAAGTGTGAACCAATCATAGAGCTCATTCTCTTGATGTCTCATCACACAGCCACCAGAGGGCTCTGTTTCCAATTACTGATCAACAAGGGTTTAGCAGTTTAAATTCTCAATGTTTCTTTTGTATTTTGATTTTGTGTCCATGAATTCAGTTAATTCAGTAAAATACCAGATGTCTTTAAACCATATGCTGCGTTAAAATACACCACGCTGTAAAATTACATACAAAGAGCCTCTTTCTCTCTCTCTCTCTCTCTCACACACACACACACAGCGGCTGTAGAGCGAGAGGGAGGAGCTGCAGTGAGTAACAGAGAGCGAGCGTGAGTGTATCTTCAGAGCGCTCGGTCAGCTGTAGTACTAGCAGCAGTGGAGTATGTGTGTAGAGCAGAGCTGAATGTGTGTGTGTGTGTGTGTGGTGACCGCCGAATTACCGCCGCAACCCCTCAGCCTCGCCCTCTTCAGGGTGAGGCCGCCCTCATGATGAAGCAAGACGGGATCCTGGGCCGCCGCAGGTTCTCCACCTGTGGAGGAACCATCTCGGGCCGCCCGGCTCATCCCGATGGACGCAAACTCATACGCAACGCCTCGTTTGGGGGCTACAACGAGCTGTCCGTCTGCTTGCCAGGTGGGTCCATCTCGGGAAACTTTTACGTGATTTATTTGTTTGGCAGGTAATTTCGATCAATGCATTTGTGCCAGGATGGGTAACTGTAGCAGCAGTCTATTAAGTTTTATTGTTTTGGCAGCTTGCTGTCGACTGAACGTGCGTGTTTGACTCTGGACGGCTCTCCAAACTAAAGTGCTTCCATTAACTGACAGCATCTGTTATTCATTGCATCACTGTCCTTTGATGCATTATGTTCATTTCAACCTTCAATAAAATGTCTTGCTATTAAATGCACATTTTTTCAGTATTCATGTGGATGGGAATCGTAAGGAATTTAACTATTACGATTTCGATTTCGATTTAAAAAGTAAACAATAATTTATCCTAACTATATAGCCAGCAATATAGTAAACAAAAAAGTTAGCTTTTTTTTTTTTTTACTTATTTAGTTTAGTGTATTGTTGAGTATATCGTTACAATAAATTACTTGCTAATTATAAAAACAATGATTAAAACATTAAAGCAGTGCCAAAATTGTAATAGTATATATTATTTATAAAAACAAATGTTTTTTGTTTTTTATTAACAGTATTTTAAAATATTGTGATATATTTATAATATTTTATAATATTAATAATATTCTAACACACAAAAAATAATTATATATATATATTTTTTTTTTAATAAAAATATATAAAATATATTACATTTATATTGGTTTTGTGTGTTTTATTAATAATATTATAATATTATTCTATGAATATTTACTCTTATTAATAATATATCTGTATGATTACAATTTTGGTTCCACGTAACGTCTTTATTAATATTTAAATAATTAATGAATAAATTATCCTAAATATATATCAACAACATACTAGACAAAACCAATAAAAATGTGGTAATATATTTTAAAATAGGTTTTTAATATATCATTAATAATTTGGGTCATTAATTGCACTGAACTGAATTGAGTAATCAAGTATTATAATTAAGTAATGTACACTTGTACAGGTTCTGTTTATTTGAAGTTTCTTGTTGAACAGGACCGATTCAACCAGCCTGAATTAGACTGACTGATGAGTTTGAGACTGATTTTTGTCTATAAATATAAATTGACTTTATTAAATTGACAGTAGTATTTTACTACTGTTTTATCTACATTACCAGAAGAATGACATTCAAGAACCAAATCATTCAGTTCCAGTGTTTTTTAAAAAATCGAAATGGTTCCGAATAAGAACCAGTTCTCAGTTCCGTAGTTCTCTGGAACATCATTTGATGGGAATCATAAGGGTGAAAATGGCGTAAATCAGGTCTGTTTTTGCTTTGTCGTCTGCTCAAGGTCAGTTGATCGAGCTGTTCAGCAGGACGCAGATGTTTCTGCTGCAGATATCGAGCAGTTTCAGCTCTCACAGTGAATCTGACTCATGTCAGCGCGGCCTGCGCTCCATTTATCCCTCATGATTATGATTGGAAGAAGAGAGGGATGCATTAAATGCTCTTATTTACGCACGCAGGCCGCTCGCTGCGCTCTGGATGTACCCGACATGCATGCTTCAGAGAGAGTGTTTTTATTTTAAAACTCACGTCTGTACGATTACCCAGCATTTTCATTATCCTCATCCTTTTTTATTTTTTTAATGGAGTTCAATGAGCAGAGATTAGCTAATGGACCCAGAGTGTATTGCATTGGGGCAAATCTTATGTGTGTGCGTCACGTTCACCGGTGTGAAAATCAGCAGGGTTCGCTCACAGAGTAATGGCTTTGATTTAATACTGGATCGCTCAGATCCAGCTTGATGTGTCATTATAGTGGATAAAGATGCAGAGCTCAAAAGCAAATGCTCACTTTTTTCATTTTTCATTCATTTTCCCATAAGCCTAACTAAACTGACTGGTTCAGAAATAAATCGCGATTTCAGAACATTTGCAGAATGAATGAATTTATAATCTTATAAGGATTTAAGATTATTCAGTCAAATCTGTCTGGGTTTTTGTGTTTTTATTGTACTGAAAATGAATTATTTAGGCCTAAATGTAAGATTTTCTATTTGGATTGCATAAAAAAATGTATATCCTTTTAAATAATAATCAAAAATAATAAACTTAATGTAATGCACATTTGTCAGTCATAAATGAAACCTTTCTGTAATATTACTAGAAAACAGAATATATTTTAAATACACATTAACAAGGTTTATATTTTTATCATCAATATATTTTTTGGTTTAATCTCAATAATGATGACTAACTATATTTTAACCATGTTCATGCTTTTCCACTGAGAAACTGTAATTGTTTTCACAATTGATTTATGCTGATTTTATTACATTTTTTACATTTATTAAATCAAATTAATGCATTTTTAATTAAAAAAAAATTATGTGTATTTTTTAATTATTATTTATTTATTTATTTTTTGCAAAAAGCTTACCTATTTCTTAGCTGTTTCTTAAATGTTTCTTAAATCTTATGTGTGTGCCTATTTTTTTTCTTCTCTCTTTTGAACAGCTACAGTACATTATGTTAGAAGATCTTTGCAACTTTCGTTATGTTTTTCCGAGTGAAAAGTGTTGGGCAGGGCTTCATTTTTATCCATTGCGATTTGATTGGATGATGAAAAGTGTCCTTGATGACATCATCTGACAAGGAAATTTGTTTCATAGGTGGAGCAAGTAATTATATGCTGTTGAAAGGTTATTATTATTATTTTTTTCATTTGAATAACATTTTTATTTTATATTCACTTCACATAGCTACTTTCTCCTACATAACCAATAAACAATTTTGTTTAATGAAGTTCAATGCAAAGTTGACAGAAGCATATGTCATTGCTAAACCTCAGAGCACTTGATTTGTCTTTAAAGGTTCATGCATTTTCACCAAAACTGATTTTGAAGGGTATTTTTTTACTTCCGGAACAAGTTGAGCTTTATTATCCCACAGATTAATTTTTGAGCGCGCCACTCCGGATCTGCACTTTACTGTATGAGCTGGCAGATTAGCACAGATGTGTGACTATTAATAGACGGTGTGTGCAGAAACACAGGTGCATTTCCCGTCCTGACACCTGTGTGCTGACCGGATGACTCGCAATAACACTGCATTTATCTTATATGCTGCAAGGACGTGGCGATTTTACTTTATTCTGCATTAATGAGGTTGTGATGCTCACATTGTCAGGTGTAGAGGGTCAAAACGAGAGTTTTAACTCTGTGCTGTTCTGAAAATCCTTTACCTAATTTCATGTTCCCAGGCAAAAATAGCCAGCCTTTTAAAAATTGCTTGTAAATCTCTTTTTAAGCTATATTATTAGCAAATCTTGGATTCCATCTTTTTGTCACCTTGTTTTCTTTTTTTTAGCACAGGTTTTGTATTTCTTTTTTAAACGGATTGATCGTAGGCCTCATTGATCTGAGCTCATGCACCTCAGTTTTTAAATGAAAATTGTATAAATTAAATAATATTATTTTTGCATAATTTTGGCAATATTCACTCAAAAGTGAGGTGCATGAGTTCATATTTGGTATTGGTATTAATATAGCATAAAGAGTTTTTTTTTGTTTGTTTTTTTGGTAGGTCGTCCATTTTTGACCAACACCACAAGTATAACTAGTAAACTAGTATACTAGTTATAGTTATAACTAGTATAATGAGTAAAATTGTGAACATGATTTTAGAATATAGCATAATAATAATAATTATTATTATTATTAGTAGTAGTAGTAGTATTTTTGTTTATTATTTATTTATTTAATAGTTATATTTTTTATAGTGATTAGACAACCAAACTGCAACTATTATGAATATTTAATAATTACAAAAATAACATTATTATTATTAGTAGTAGTAGTAGTATATAAAATAACAAATCATTTTGAATTTCATTATATTATGATGAAAATCAATATCGTGGTTATTATTATTATTAAAAAATATTACAATGATAAATAAAAATTATTAATTACAACAAAAAATTGCAACAAAAAATAGTCCTATAATTTTCTATAGTTAAATTTTTAGTAACAAATTTTGCCTTACACCACCAGTGTAACAAATGTGGGAAAAAGTCAGAAAAAAGTAAAAAAATTATTTATACTGATTTTTGGGGAAGTTGTTATACCCTGTGTTAACAAAGTCAGTAGGTTTTAGTCCAATGCGATGACATTAACTAGCATTTTGAAGAAATTAAAATCCTCTCCGGGTCAAAATGACCCGAACACAACCGTTTAAGTCTGTAGAATCACTCACATGTGGCATGTCTGTCATATGAAGTGTTAAACAGATAGTTTGTCTGTGTTTCAAGACGATCCTCTCTGCCCTTCAGATGGATTTACGGGTGGAATTACACCCGTCTCCGGTGGTTTGTCGTAGTCAAGGACACTGCAGGAGTGTGGAAATATCCCACACGTCACTGTCTCACTGCAGACAAACACAGATACATGCATTCATGCTCAATACTTTCATGTGTTTAAAGGGTTCAGGCTTCATGTCGGGGTCCTGATCTCCCCGTCTGGGCTGTTTTTGTTTGCATTACTCAAATATAATGCAGACATACAGGAGTCAGAGTCAGTGATCACGGCAGTGATACTTTTATCTGAGCTTGGACTCTCTGTCTTTGTGTGCTGAATGTTTGATAAGCAGGTGAATGTCTGCAGTGCTGCTGTCTGACAGAGATCTGGCAGTGCTTTTCAGTCCGAGGCAATATTTAGTTTTAGATTTTCTATGTATATCCAGTCCAATCTCGCTCTCTCTCTCTGGCTCAGTTCTGGCTAATGATGATCAGTCTGTCTGTGAGCTCCTGCTTTATGTGTGGATTATTACTCACACAGCGCCGTGGCTTATTAAACACACACACACACACAGATGTCTCCTCTCGCTCCTCGTGGAGTGAGCTGTCGTATTGCTGTGTTCCTGTAGCTCAGCGGTAAATATCTCTGTTATGACAGACAACAGTTACAAATGATCTAGACTCTGGGATGTGTTAGAGGATGTCAGTCTAATATGCAGAAAAATCCCAGTATGCAGAGACATATGGATGGATGGATGGATGGATAGATAGATAGATAGATAGATAGATAAATGAAGAGTTCAGATGCAAAAGCCTCTAAATGCCATCTAAAATTTTCACCTAAAATTAGCATTTTTTTATCAAGTAATTTACTCTAATTTACTTTTACTCTAATGGCAATGTATAGGTCCTTTTCTATGCAATTAAAGTGAAATAACTGAGCATAAATATAGGAGCCTGATAAAAATGCTAATTTTAGAAGAAAATTTCAGACGGCATCTGAACTCTTCATATATAGATGCATCTATTTATATCTGTAGATGTATAGTATAGATGTATATATTTATATCTGACTGACAATTAAAAAATCTTGCGTAATTATAATAGTATTATTATTATACGTAGTAATAACATTAAATTTTCATAATGCAAGTTTTTGTTTAACGATTTTTATTTAATATTGTAATATATTTATTTATTATAAACCAAATATTGTTGTAAATGAAAACACCATTAATAAATTAATTATAATACAAAAAAAAAAATCATTGTTAATGTTATTATTAAATATTCATAACACAAGGTTTTTTTGTTGTAGTCTAATGATTTTTATAATCGCAATATTTTTAATGTAATAAAATAATTGTATTATTATTATTATAAATAATTACAACAAATTAATATGAATTTAATTATTAAATATTGATAAATATTAAAAAAATTTTGTAGTCTAATGATTTTTATAGTCATTTGAAAAAGTGGAATAAAACAAATTATTAATCCATTCTTCATATCTGTTATCAGAACAATTACAAATAATTTGTTTTGGTAAAAAAATATATTTTAGACTTCCATCAGAAGTGCAGTTCTGCATTTTTAAATGCGTTGTAAATGTATTGAGTTTTAGAGATGTGTTTTATGAATAAATCTAAAATGACAGGAAGGAGGAATTTAAAGGTCGCTCATGCTTATTGTTTTTTTTTTTAAGGACAGTCTTGAAGTCAGAGACTAGATATCCAGTGACTGAATAATTACTCTTGAATCTCACTGATAAAGAGAGAGAGTGTGTGTGTACCTGTTTTTCTATTCTGGTGGGGACTTAAACCTGAATACACACAGACTCATGGGGACTCGTGTCACGGTGGGGACCTAAATTGCGGTCCCCATGGGTAAACAAGCTAATAAATCACACAGAATGAAGTTTTTTGAAAATCTAAAAATGCAGAAAGTTTCCTGTGAGGGGTAGGTTTAGGGGTAGGGTTGGTGTAGGGCAATAGAATATACGGTCTGTACAGTAGAAAAACCATTACGCCTATGGAGAGTCCCCACAAGGATAGCAAACCAGACGAGTGTGTGTGTGTGTGTGTGTGTGTGCACTTTAATAAATAGGATAGTTTTTCCAGTTCCAGTCAGATTGTGAAGTAAATCTACATCCTGACACACTTGAGCCTGTTGTTAAATGAAAGCGTGGTTAATGCAGATTTATGCGGCGCAGAATAGGTGGCTAATATGCTAATAGACGAGTTATGCTGATGCTCTCATCAGGTTGAGGACGTGTGGATTTTTCTGTGTATGATTAACATGTTGAAGAGCTCTTGAAGTGGCTTGTTTTTCCAAGATGAACACAATGCTTGGCCCGGTTTGCGGAGGAGAAACGGGAAACAATAGACTTGTTTACCTGATCAATGGGTCGTCATTTACATCCGCAGTTCGCTTGATCCAAAAACATCAGGTGAGACTATAATGCTATAATCTTGAGACTTGATGAAGACGCTTGAAAACAGTCCCATTCTGTCAGTAAAAAGCACAATTTTCCTTTATTAAAGCCTCTTACGTGACTCATATAGTAGGAAAGAGTCGCCTGCTGTTATTAAACTGGGCTAAAATGTCTTAAGTTGTCAGTGGGTGTTGCTTTGAGATCATCTATACAATAAATTACGTCTGAAAAATAATAAAATAAACTTTTTAGCAGATACACTGAAAAAAAAAAAAATTTCTGTAAAATTTATTTTGAAGCAATTTTACCTCAGAAATTACTAGTGAATTTCACAAATGAACCGCAAATAACACATTGAATTGTGAAATTTTAAAGTAAAAGGACCTAAATAATATTTCCTTATAAAACATACTCCAACTTTGTTATATTTACATCTTCGAAAATACTTTTTTAAAGCATATGCGCATTTAAAATGTTGCAGTCTTTCTCTTCAGAGAAAAACACACCAAAAATATTGATGTTTTTACGTATTCTGCAGGGGCGTATGCACAGTTTTTTCCAATAAAACTGCTTTCTGGACCGGGAATGTCTTTAAATAACAAATAGCATTTTATAAAAAGGTTTGTGATTCATCCCGCCCATCCTAGAAAAGTCCAAATGGCAGTAGACCAACATAGAAAACTGCATTTATTAAGCTGTTTTAGGGGGTCTTCCATCATAATTTCTATTCACTTTTTTTCTTCCAGTCCAGCTAAACAAAGCCGAGACAATGAGTCTGTCGAGTAGAGATGTTATATAAAGTGACAGTTGTGCTATACTTGTCTGAGAAACTCACAAGTCTTGACAGAGTGACATTGACGGATCGTCCTTGGTCTTATCTAATAAAACTCTTTTAGTTTTTTGTTAACGATGAAGTGTTATACTTTCCTCAAGGCCTTAGATATGAGACATGTCCGTTCTCCCATAACCATCACAACACAGTGAGTTATTAAAACACATAAAACACATATACTTGAAATAAACATAACCTGAAAAAAGTATAAAACTAGTTATATTTCAGCTAGTTGCCAAGGCAACATTTCTCATTTTCGTTTAGTCTAATTTGAAGTACAATATTACTAAAACTGACATAAAATGATGCGATTTTTACCAGGGAAAAAATTTTTAGGACTTATTTTGTAAGATGAACACGGAAAAACTTATACAATTTTATCGCAAGTACATTTAAAATTTAATTTTTTAAAAATGTTTGTTTTTTATTGTATTGTATTAATTTAATGTTTAATCTGCAATGTAAAATGGCATTACATTTTAACACAACCAACTAAAACCTGACATAAAACTTTATAAAAACTATATAGACATATTTAAAAAAAAAAAAATCAATCAATCAATAAATAAGAAATATCAAACACAACCAAATTACAAAAAATGTAACTAAAGTTAATACAATAAAAATAAAAACAAAATAGAAAGAAAAAAAAATACTAAAATAACATTGCCACACACACTTGTGCACTAAGTAGTCAAAAACTCTAGAACACATCAGTTCTAGCCCAATTATTGTATGTGTGTGTGTGTGTTTTCCTCCAGCTGCTGTGAATCTCTGACTCACGCCACTCAGATGTGTTGGTACAGCCATCACACAGATATTTTCTCAGGGTCGCGGGACTGAAATAATCACAGATTCTGTGATTATTAAATTAAATTCATCTCCCCTCCTTCTTCTATTATTTCAGGTTTATCCATTTTTATTCGAATGCAAGAAAAATATAGCTGGTTTTCCAAGTAAAGCCGCCAAATAACGTTTACACGTAGTTACGTTATGATACGTAATCAGAGGGTGGGGAGATGGGGGATTCCCCCGGTCTATATGTCTCTCTGCATCAGCTAAATTATTTTTTTTATTCCCAGTGAATAGGAGTTAAAACTCCCACACGGGTGACATTACTCCAATAACAGACCATGCAAAATACCCCAAAAATATTTAAAAAATTGCAAAGTAACGTTGCAACCTGCACACACACTTGTGCACTAAGTAGTCAAAAACTCTAGAACACATCAGTTCTAGCCCAATTATTGTATGTGTGTGTGTGTGTTTTCCTCCAGCTGCTGTGAATCTCTGACTCACGCCACTCAGATGTGTTGGTACAGCCATCACACAGATATTTTCTCAGGGTCGCGGGACTGAAATAATCACAGATTCTGTGATTATCATCGCGTCATAATGCGTCTCAACCAATGAGAGCATTTGGGGTGGGCCTAAGACTGCAGCTGTGCTCACATGAAGCGCTCACGACTGACTTTAACTGTAAGCGACACAAGCATACGCAAAACAAAGGGAACATTGATGTTTGTTATTATTAAAATTTTATATAGCCCACTTTTTAATAAACTTTTTTTTCTTTTTTTTTTACCGCTTGGGCAATAACATTGACAATAACGTATATCTTCAACATACGTTGTCTATGACCAAAAATGTAAGAAGATATGTTTTCAGTGGACTTTTAAAATTTGCTTTGCTTGAGAAAACAAAAATATACAGTTACAGTGTTACGCCACTCAGATGTGTTGGTACAGCCATCACACAGATATTTTCTCAGGGTCGCGGGACTGAAATAATCACAGATTCTGTGATTATCATCGCGTCATAATGCGTCTCAACCAATGAGAGCATTTGGGGTGGGCCTAAGACTGCAGCTGTGCTCACATGAAGCGCTCACGACTTAATAAGTGGGAAATAGGAAGTTTCTGATAGCACGTGAAGACAGCAGAGAATAAGCGCTCTCGCACAGCACAAAAATATACCTGGTTTTCCAAGTAAAAACCGCCAAATAACGTTTACACGTAGTTACGTTATGATACATAATCAGAGGGTGGGGAGATGGGGGGATTCCCCCGGTCTATAT
>NW_015646677.1:1428138-1432133 GCF_001515625.1 Sinocyclocheilus rhinocerous | reverse complement strand
GGCAATCGAAATCTGACAGCAACAGTGCATTTTTCCACTTGGGCGAGCGCTTTGCGGACAGCTTACCTCGCGCATGAAATCAGCCGCAGACCAGCAAATCACTGAGAATGCGCTATAATCCTGACGAGTCACAGCAACAGAGCGGAGGCGAGAAAAGAAAAAATTGAAGTATTACTGTTATTTTAAATGTTATTGTTAAATTTGCCAAGATTATGGCCTCTGGTGCTGATATGGTGTTAAATGCTAAATAAATAAACCACTATTTATTGCATTTTCTGCCCTAACACTTGTTTTATATTAGCAACGTGTAACCAATCTCTCATGGATCATTAGACTTGTGGATGATATCGAGAATTGTGAAATTTCACCGGTGTTGGTATCATGAGAATCCTTCATGTATATTTGTGTGTGTATATGTATTATCACTTATATTTGTTTCTAATATTTCTTTTTATTGCATCATAACATAACATGGCATATTCAACCTTATTTGGTGATGAATTTTACACAGAAAGGGAAAAAAACTAAAATTATGATATTTTTATATGCACAGCAGTGTTATTTTAGTATCATTGAGATACTATTACAGTTTTTATTAATATTTTGAATCAGTTTTTTATTTTATTTTACAGTTTCATTTTAAAGTTACTTAATTTTAATTTTAGTAATTTTGTTGTGTTATTTTGTCATTTTAGTTTTTCTTAATATTAATATGTTTACAGTTTTTATTAATTTTTATTTAATTTTTAGTTTTAGTAATTTTTAGTACTTCAAATTAAACTAAAATGAGAAATATTGCCCTGGCAACTAGTTAAAATAAAATATGCTTTATTACTATATTATTATTATTATTATGTTTTTGTTCATTTTTTAGATTTCTGGGCATCAGGTTTATTACAGATAACTAAAACTGAAATTTCAAAACGTTTCAAAAAACATTTATTTTATTTCAAGTAATTTCTTTTTTAATTTAACTTTGATTTCAGTTTTAGTTAACTAGAATAACCTTGAGACATATATACATATTTATTAAAAACATGGCAAAAACAAAAGACACAACAAAATTACTAATACTTTAACTAATATAGAAATGAAAAATATAATAAAAACTCATTCAAAATATGAATATTATTTTATGAATAGTATATTGATGATACCAAAACAACACACAGTTGTGCATTAATAAGTGGGGGGGGGGGACTCTAGCACACACTGATTACAACAATGTATGCACATACATCATAAACATGATGATTTGTGTTGTTTACACCTGTTATTTTCAGATCTAACCGGTGGAGTTGAATCATAATGGCTTGTTTTTGCAGGTTTTGATCGTGGCAAAGAGGAAATCCTGCCTCTGAAAGAAGACTCCTCACTCTCCATATCCAAGAGCAAGGTAAACTCACACTCCTGTTTATCCTCCCTACCCATGATCCTCTGGGGCTGGAATCGGGTCGATACGGGTCGCCAGGTCCTCCAGCAGTCATCAGCCTGTGTTTATTAATTATACATAGTCAAGAGCGTCTCAGAGGGGAAGGGACAGCAGGGGGGCGAATGCTGATGAGCAGTGCCTCAGAAATAACCCAGTTAGCATCCCACACTCGCTAATGTGATCAAATGCATCGCAGCGTTGATATGGCTAGTCTGGGCCAAATAAAGCCGGATTCGTGACCGCACATAAACGCTAAATCTCAGTCTGTCTGTCACCGTGTCTCGTTGCGTCACAGGTTTGCGTGAGTCACTCTGGTGGGTTTTGGACGTCGTAGACGTGCCGTTACATCCAGACAGACCATTAGAAGACGCAGTCGACATCCAGAATAAATCCCAAATCACAGAGCCGTCAAACACAAGCGGCAGAGCGCTTTCAAAAGGCTAATTAACCCACGTTCACATAGAGATATCTCACCTAATCGGCTTTGAAAAGCTGCGGGGTGAAATTAAACATTAAAAGTTCAGACCCACCTGGAAGGTGAACTGAGAAAATGTTCAGACTTTACATGCTTCTTGTTAGTTATGACTGTATTTTAACTGTATATATACAGTATATACTATAATATGTCTGCATCATTTTTATTATTTTTTAATAAATTTTTACTAAAAGTAAAAAAAAAGAGAAATGTTGTGGCTGAATATAGCTGAAATATGTTTTTTTTAAAATATTTATTATTAATAATGTTTAATATTTAATTTTTATTATATATTTTTTAATGTATTTTTTAATTTAATATGTATATATCTGAAATAAAAGTTAATGTTTATTTTATTTCAAGTAACAGAAATGTATTTTTTTCTGGTTTTAATTTTATTTTCAGTTTTAACATTAATAACCCTGATTTTTAACATTAATAACCCTGATGTATGCATGTATGTACATTTTATTTATTTATTTATTTATTAATTAACTTAAAGTTTTAGTAATTTTGTTGTTTTGTCATTTATATTGGTGTTTTTTAAAATGTCTGCATTGTTTTTTTATAAATTTTTTATTCAGTTTTATGAAAACTAAAAAGAAATTGAGAAATGTTTTAGTTGAATGCTAATAATGTTTAATATTTTCTTTTTTATTTCAGGTAATGTTTAATTTTTTGTTTAATTTATATATATTTATTTTATATCAGGTAATGTTTAATTTATATATACACACATGCACCGTTTAATATTTGTACAATATAAAATAACTTTTTCTGTTTGAATATTTTTAATCAATGAATTTATTTTTTTATTTTATTTTTTATATTTTAATTTCATTTGTGTGCGCATGTGTGTGTATGTATAAATAATGTATGTATATGTATGGATTATGCCACATTAATTTAGCCCAACCTAAGGCACAGCTCATAATATCATAATGTGCATGATGCTGTGTAAATTACTAACCCTTATGTTGGTTTTGCAGTCAGAAACCAAGCTCTATAATGGCTCAGATAAAGACGTATCGGTGTCTGGAAACAAACTTACTAAGAAGGAGTCACTCAAGGTACAGCCACACTCATTAATTGATCAATGCATGCTTTCAGTGCATTTCTTATATATGTATTCTGATTACTAAAGATAATGACTAATAATGTGACGTTTTGCATGCATGCATGTCTGTTCAGGTGCAAAAGAAGAACTACAGAGAAGAGAAGAAACGCGCCACTAAAGAGTTGCTCAGCACCATCACCGATCCGTCTGTCATCGTCATGGCCGACTGGCTCAAGGTTTGCCATTAAAATGTGTTTATTCTTACAGAACACACTTTTTTATGGTGCAAAATCTTGTTTTAATAATGCATGCTTTATTAATGCATGTCCATTTAATACACATCTCTGCATAAATGGTCTCAAAATTGTCTTATTTTTCATTAAATCTGTTGTAGTGCATCCAGAGCTGACCGATGCATTAAGTTTTGGTAGTAAATCCAAAGAGACGAAAGCATGATTAAAAAGTGAACAGCACTTGTCAGTCTTTCTGTCGCTGCAGGGGTAAACAACTCATGCTAATAATCACAGTAATACTCACATTGATGATAATATGTGAAAAAAGAGCTGCAGGGTCTGGAGGAAAGGAGGTTAAATCGATCTTAGCTTTCGATCAGCCCACATGAGGAAACATCCAGTCCTGTACGAGTCACTCTTTCTCTTTCAGATCCGAGGCACGCTGAAGAGCTGGACCAAGCTGTGGTGTGTGCTGAAGCCAGGAGTCCTGCTCATCTATAAAACCAATAAGAACGGCCAGTGGGTCGGGACCGTCCTGCTCAACGCCTGCGAGCTCATCGAGAGACCCTCCAAGAAGGACGGCTTCTGCTTCAAGCTCTTCCATCCGCTCGAACAGTCCATCTGGGCCGTCAAGGTACAGAGAAAACTCTGCGGGAGCCATTCAGATTAAGATGAACATTTTTGGATTTGCATTATTTGCATTATGATTTAATTATTAAAAGGGGTTTTCAAAGGGGTTCTAATTATTTTGGGGTCCTAATAAAAAAAATACAAATAATAATAATAATAATAAAAAAA
>NW_015646677.1:1426321-1427516 GCF_001515625.1 Sinocyclocheilus rhinocerous | reverse complement strand
TTTTTTTCTTTTGATTTAGTCGAGTTGGTTTTGCATCAAACACAATGTGATTTTCGGCAATCGAAATCTGACAGCAACAGTGCATTTTTCCACTTGGGCGAGCGCTTTGCGGACAGCTTACCTCGCGCATGAAATCAGCCGCAGACCAGCAAATCACTGAGAATGCGCTATAATCCTGACGAGTCACAGCAACAGAGCGGAGGCGAGAAAAGAAAAAATTGAAGTATTACTGTTATTTTAAATGTTATTGTTAAATTTGCCAAGATTATGGCCTCTGGTGCTGATATGGTGTTAAATGCTAAATAAATAAACCACTATTTATTGCATTTTCTGCCCTAACACTTGTTTTATATTAGCAACGTGTAACCAATCTCTCATGGATCATTAGACTTGTGGATGATATCGAGAATTGTGAAATTTCACCGGTGTTGGTATCATGAGAATCCTTCATGTATATTTGTGTGTGTATATGTATTATCACTTATATTTGTTTCTAATATTTCTTTTTATTGCATCATAACATAACATGGCATATTCAACCTTATTTGGTGATGAATTTTACACAGAAAGGGAAAAAAACTAAAATTATGATATTTTTATATGCACAGCAGTGTTATTTTAGTATCATTGAGATACTATTACAGTTTTTATTAATATTTTGAATCAGTTTTTTATTTTATTTTACAGTTTCATTTTAAAGTTATTTAATTACTTTAAGTTTTAATAATTTTGTTGTGTTATTTTGTCATTTTAGTTTTTCTTAATATTAATGTTTACTGTTTTTATTAATTTTTATTTAATTTTTAGTTTTAGTAATTTTTAGTACTGATTACAACAATGTATGCACATACATCATAAACATGATGATTTGTGTTGTTTA
Organism: Sinocyclocheilus rhinocerous; assembly: GCF_001515625.1. Taxonomy (NCBI): domain Eukaryota; kingdom Metazoa; phylum Chordata; class Actinopteri; order Cypriniformes; family Cyprinidae; genus Sinocyclocheilus; species Sinocyclocheilus rhinocerous. The sequence goes on along the minus strand of NW_015646677.1, from coordinate 1,426,636 downwards.
CACCTGTTATTTTCAGATCTAACCGGTGGAGTTGAATCATAATGGCTTGTTTTTGCAGGTTTTGATCGTGGCAAAGAGGAAATCCTGCCTCTGAAAGAAGACTCCTCACTCTCCATATCCAAGAGCAAGGTAAACTCACACTCCTGTTTATCCTCATGGCAAAAACAAAAGACACAACAAAATTACTAATACTTTAACTAATATAGAAATGAAAAATATAATAAAAACTCATTCAAAATATGAATATTATTTTATGAATAGTATATTGATGATACCAAAACAACACACAGTTGTGCATTAATAAGTGGGGGGGGG
>NW_015646677.1:1422951-1425734 GCF_001515625.1 Sinocyclocheilus rhinocerous | reverse complement strand
GAAACCCTGCCTCTGAAAGAAGACTCCTCCCTCTCCATATCCAAGAGCAAGGTAAACTCACACTCCTTTTTATCCTCCCTACCCATGATCCTCTGGGGCTGGAATCGGGTCGATACGGGTCACCAGGTCCTCCAGCAGTCATCAGCCTGTGTTTATTAATTATACATAGTCAAGAGCGTCTCAGAGGGGAAGGGACAGCAGGGGGGCGAATGCTGATGAGCAGTGCCTCAGAAATAACCCAGTTAGCATCCCACACTCGCTAATGTGATCAAATGCATCGCAGCGTTGATATGGCTAGTCTGGGCCAAATAAAGCCGGATTCGTGACCGCACATAAACGCTAAATCTCAGTCTGTCTGTCACCGTGTCTCGTTGCGTCACAGGTTTGCGTGAGTCACTCTGGTGGGTTTTGGACGTCGTAGACGTGCCGTTACATCCAGACAGACCATTAGAAGACGCAGTCGACATCCAGAATAAATCCCAAATCACAGAGCCGTCAAACACAAGCGGCAGAGCGCTTTCAAAAGGCTAATTAACCCACGTTCACATAGAGATATCTCACCTAATCGGCTTTGAAAAGCTGCGGGGTGAAATTAAACATTAAAAGTTCAGACCCACCTGGAAGGTGAACTGAGAAAATGTTCAGACTTTACATGCTTCTTGTTAGTTATGACTGTATTTTAACTGTATATATACAGTATATACTATAATATGTCTGCATCATTTTTATTATTTTTTAATAAATTTTTACTAAAAGTAAAAAAAAAGAGAAATGTTGTGGCTGAATATAGCTGAAATATGTTTTTTTTAAAATATTTATTATTAATAATGTTTAATATTTATAATATGTCTGCATCATTTTTATTATTTTTTAATAAATTTTTACTAAAAGTAAAAAAAAAGATAAATGTTGTGGCTGAATATAGCTGTTTTTTTTTTATATTTATTATTAATAATGTTTAATATTTAATTTTTATTATATATTTTTTAATGTATTTTTTAATTTAATATGTATATATCTGAAATAAAAGTTAATGTTTATTTTATTTCAAGTAACAGAAATGTATTTTTTTCTGGTTTTAATTTTATTTTCAGTTTTAACATTAATAACCCTGATTTTTAACATTAATAACCCTGATGTATGCATGTATGTACATTTTATTTATTTATTTATTTATTAATTAACTTAAAGTTTTAGTAATTTTGTTGTTTTGTCATTTATATTGGTGTTTTTTAAAATGTCTGCATTGTTTTTTTATAAATTTTTTATTCAGTTTTATGAAAACTAAAAAGAAATTGAGAAATGTTTTAGTTGAATGCTAATAATGTTTAATATTTTCTTTTTTATTTCAGGTAATGTTTAATTTTTTGTTTAATTTATATATATTTATTTTATATCAGGTAATGTTTAATTTATATATACACACATGCACCGTTTAATATTTGTACAATATAAAATAACTTTTTCTGTTTGAATATTTTTAATCAATGAATTTATTTTTTTATTTTATTTTTTATATTTTAATTTCATTTGTGTGCGCATGTGTGTGTATGTATAAATAATGTATGTATATGTATGGATTATGCCACATTAATTTAGCCCAACCTAAGGCACAGCTCATAATATCATAATGTGCATGATGCTGTGTAAATTACTAACCCTTATGTTGGTTTTGCAGTCAGAAACCAAGCTCTATAATGGCTCAGATAAAGACGTATCGGTGTCTGGAAACAAACTTACTAAGAAGGAGTCACTCAAGGTACAGCCACACTCATTAATTGATCAATGCATGCTTTCAGTGCATTTCTTATATATGTATTCTGATTACTAAAGATAATGACTAATAATGTGACGTTTTGCATGCATGCATGTCTGTTCAGGTGCAAAAGAAGAACTACAGAGAAGAGAAGAAACGCGCCACTAAAGAGTTGCTCAGCACCATCACCGATCCGTCTGTCATCGTCATGGCCGACTGGCTCAAGGTTTGCCATTAAAATGTGTTTATTCTTACAGAACACACTTTTTTATGGTGCAAAATCTTGTTTTAATAATGCATGCTTTATTAATGCATGTCCATTTAATACACATCTCTGCATAAATGGTCTCAAAATTGTCTTATTTTTCATTAAATCTGTTGTAGTGCATCCAGAGCTGACCGATGCATTAAGTTTTGGTAGTAAATCCAAAGAGACGAAAGCATGATTAAAAAGTGAACAGCACTTGTCAGTCTTTCTGTCGCTGCAGGGGTAAACAACTCATGCTAATAATCACAGTAATACTCACATTGATGATAATATGTGAAAAAAGAGCTGCAGGGTCTGGAGGAAAGGAGGTTAAATCGATCTTAGCTTTCGATCAGCCCACATGAGGAAACATCCAGTCCTGTACGAGTCACTCTTTCTCTTTCAGATCCGAGGCACGCTGAAGAGCTGGACCAAGCTGTGGTGTGTGCTGAAGCCAGGAGTCCTGCTCATCTATAAAACCAATAAGAACGGCCAGTGGGTCGGGACCGTCCTGCTCAACGCCTGCGAGCTCATCGAGAGACCCTCCAAGAAGGACGGCTTCTGCTTCAAGCTCTTCCATCCGCTCGAACAGTCCATCTGGGCCGTCAAGGTACAGAGAAAACTCTGCGGGAGCCATTCAGATTAAGATGAACATTTTTGGATTTGCATTATTTGCATTATGATTTAATTATTAAAAGGGGTTTTCAAAGGGGTTCTAATTATTTTGGGGTCCTAATAAAAAAAATACAAATAATAATAATAATAATAAAAAAATATATA
>NW_015646677.1:1384989-1422882 GCF_001515625.1 Sinocyclocheilus rhinocerous | reverse complement strand
TATTAAATGTTTTTATTATAATAAAAAATAAAATATAAATATTTTTTTATATTTCATTTTTATATTAAAATGTTTTTATTATAATATATTATTTTTTTTTTTAGAAAAAAAAAATATTTACAGGATTCTTCAGAAAGAATTTAATAGAAGGTTCAAAAGAACAGCATTTATTTATTTATTTATTGAATCTTTGGAACATTATAAATGTCTTTAGTGTCACTTTTGATCAATTTAATTCATCCTCACTGAAAAAAAGTATTAATTTTTTTATTAAAACATCTATTAAACTGTGTGTATTAAATAAAATTAAATAAATATATATTTTTAAATAAAAGGAAGGTATAAAAACAATAATAATAACAAAAATAAAATACAAAAAAAATGATAAGAGTATGTACAATATCGGCTCTTTAATATTCATCAAATTTTTAATATTACTTATATTCGTTTTTATGTGTGGATGAAGTGTCTATGATGTTCATGTTTGTTTCAGGGTCCTAAAGGAGAAGCCGTGGGCTCCATCACTCAGCCGTTACCCAGCAGCCACCTGATCTTCAGAGCAGCTTCAGAATCAGACGGTGAGACACAAACACACAGACTTACAGAAGGAGCGCTGTATGTTACTGCAGCATCAGTCTTTATAAACCTGTCATGTGTCATGTGTGCAGGCCGCTGTTGGATGGACGCTCTTGAACTGGCTCTGAAATGCTCGAGTTTGCTGAAGCGAACGATGATCCGAGAGGGCAAAGAGGAGACGGCGCAGACCGCAGAGCACTCGCACATCAACTTCTACAGTCTGCTGAGGGCACACAACATGCAGGGCTTTCAGTGAGACACACACATTATCTTACTGGCTCTCGAGATGAATATTTTATTCAGCGCTGATAAGAAGTGACATTCGCGTATTCATTTTTAATATCGGACGTTCAGCGGCGGAGTGCCGTGACTTTCACTTTAAATCTTAAGTGAGAGTTCAGTCTTGGGTAAGACGATAGTTCTTTGTATTTTATGGCACATGACCAATATTAGAAATGACTTTGTTTAAATGCACATTTAAAATAAAGTGCATTAACGTCCACTTTTACGGCAAAATTGATTCCGGAAGTGTTTTTTTCCCGTTTATTTTCCCATAGAGATTAAAAAAAAAAAAAAACATCTTCATAAACATTATAAACCATGAACCAAACCAAGCAGCTATGAGTTTAATCACAGCATTACAAACTTTGATTTCAAGCAGAAATGATTTGACAAAACGACTAATATATATATCCTGGATATATATATATATATATAGGGAGTTTGTGTTCCCTGCAAGCTCTTTTGATGCCTAGTCTCTCTGATTGGTGGAATTTCCTGTACAGCATCATGGGTAATGTAGATTTTCACCAGGAATTCAGGTCTTAAATGTGATTTTAAAAATAAGTTGAAATAATGCAAACAGGTGATTTAAAAAAAAAAGCATATAGCGTTACAAATCATTTCATTAAAAATCAATCTTCCTACTTTGGAAGTAAAGTTTTTACTTCCAAAACTATAAATTGTCATAAAAAAAATCAAGTGTTTTAAAGAAAAAAAATATATATTTTTTTATTTATATTGAAATTTTATATATATATATAAATTTTCTATTTATATATTTATTTTTAATTTTATAATTAATAATTATATTTATAATTATTTATTTAAATAAATATATTTTTTAAAATAATATTAATAGTTCAGAATTGAAAATGAAGTTAACCAAACATGGTAAAATCACTGTAACTAAATAAATGAATACATTATAATTTATTATTATTATTTATTTATTTATTTAAAATAAGAATAATCACTTTAATAAACAAAGAGTGTAAAAGCAAATTAAGACATCTAGTAATCAAATCAGATTTGAGTTTGTTTTATTACATGAACTGACTGTTTCACTCTGTATGCACATATTGACTGAAACTGAAGTAGTTAAAGCATCACTGGTCATTGATTAATGCAAGTCCTGTGTTTGCATATTAACTGAGAGTTTGTGTGATCCGTCAGGTTTAACGACAGCGACCAGTTTAAGGATCCAGACCTGTACTCAGATAAATCGGACCGTGAGAACGAGCAGGAGCAGGAGGAGTGGGAAAACGAGGTGATGGAGAAAAGTGAAGAGAGCGACAGCGACACGTCAGAGCGTCAGGAAGACTCGTACATCGACCTCGATCCCAACGAGACGCTGCGGGAAACAACGTACATCGAGCAGAGCCACGAGGAGCTGGGAGAGGTGCGTGAACGACGCAGTCCCTCGTCTAAAAACACTGTAAATTATGACATTATCATCATGAATTATTGAGGTCCTCACATGCGTTTGGCTGGAGTGGAGTGTTATTGACGCACACATGCTAACACAATATTCAGACAGCTATTTTTACAGCAGACAGCTGGGAGATGAACAGTAAGTCTGTGGTGCGAGGGGTAGGTTTAGGGGTAGGGTTGGTGTAGGGCAATAGAACATACAGTGTGTACAGTATAAAAACCATTAGGCCTATGGAATGTCCCCATAAAACATGGAAACACAACGTGTGTGTATGTGTGTTTCAGGCTGGTGAAGCGGCTCAGACAGAGACGGTATCAGAGGAGAATAAATCTTTGATCTGGACTCTCCTGAAGCAGGTTCGGCCCGGCATGGACCTGTCCAAAGTGGTGCTGCCCACCTTCATCCTGGAGCCACGGTCCTTCCTGGACAAACTGTCCGATTACTACTATCACGCCGACTTCCTGTCCGAGTAAGAGAGTAACACACAGACGCTCAGCTCAGAGTATTCAGATGCGCCTTTATATTCACAAATAACCAAATGAAAACTAATACAAAATCATGATTTTAGATGAGCATTTTAGATGAAAATCTTACAATAGAAACCAAAACGAAAATTAGAAATTAAAAAATTTTTTTTTGAAGTACTAGTATTAGTAAAACTAAAATAAAAAAAATTGAGCTAAATATAAATTCTAAAATTAAAAAATTAAAATGACAAAAGAACAAAATTCTTAACAAACTAAAAATAAAAAATATGACGATGAAAATGTAAAAATAAAAGCGAACTATTATAATAGTATATAAATAATTAATTAAATGACATTGGAGAGGAGCATACATGTAATCCAAATTGTTCCAAATTAGTCTCTTATTAGGAACAATAAATTATGTAAAAAACATAATTGATATAAATAATAAAATGGTTGAAAATTTATTTTATTAAAAAATATTTTAACTATTTTATTTTTGGTTTATTATGGTAAACCATTTATATTTAGTTTATTTGTTTTTGGTTTATTATTATTATTGGTTAATTTATTTAAATTTGGTAAATTTATTTTAATTATTTATATTTAATTTATATTAAAATAATTTTAGCATAGTTATGGATTAAAAATGAAGTGGACCAAACATGGTAAAATCACACTAAATAATATTAAATGAAATGAAATAAATTACATTTATAATAATAATAAAATAATTGATATAAATAATAAAATGGTTGAAAAATTATTTTATTAAAAAATATTTTAACTATTTTATTTTTGGTTTATTATGGTAAACCATTTATATTTAGTTTATTTGTTTTTGGTTTATTATTATTATTGGTTCATTTATTTAAATTTGGTAAATTTATTTTAATTATTTATATTTAATTTATATTAAAATAATTTTAGCATAGTTATGGATTAAAAATGAAGTGGACCAAACATGGTAAAATCACACTAAATAATATTAAATGAAATGAAATAAATTACATTTATAATAATAATAAACAATAATAAAAATAATTTAAACTCACTAACTCACAATAATAAACAATTTGTCCACATATAGTTCTCAGTGTAAAGGCAAAATAAAATGTCAAAACAAATGTTATTTTGGTATTGTTGAAATACTATTATAGTTTTTTGTAATATTTATTTGTAGTAATATTTTGAATTAGATTTTATTAATGTTTTCACATTAATTTTAGTTCAAGGTTTATTGATTTTGTTGTTTGTCTTTTTAATGTCTAAATAATATTTATTAATTTTGATTTATTAGTTTTAATTTTAGTTTTAGTAATTTTAGAGAAAAAAAAAATTTCACTTTGTTTTATTTTAAGAAACAGAAATGTTTTTTATGGTTTTAGTGTTAGTTAACAATAATAACCCTGGTAAAAATACACACAAAGGCATCAAATTAGATCTTAGGTCATTTTATTACAGTAACTTTACCGTAATTGTGTTTTGTTGAACTCATCAGAGCGGCAGTGGAGGAAAACGCTTATAACCGTATGAAGAAAGTGGTCAAATGGTACATTTCTGGATTCTACAAGAAGCCAAAGGTAAAGACACATTCACTAACAGCCCTTCAGACATCTGGAATCTGTCGTTTTCCGTCATATTTTCATCATTTTTGTCACTGACAGGGTTTGAAGAAACCATACAACCCCATAATTGGAGAAACATTTCGCTGTTTGTGGATCCACACCGAAACCAACAGCAAAACCTTCTACATCGCTGAACAGGTCAAGCAGCAAAACCCACTTTAATTCAGATCAGTTTCTACTGAGCTTCACACCAACATAACGTGTCTGTCCTCCTCCAGGTTTCCCATCATCCTCCGGTTTCAGCCTTTTACGTCAGCAACAGGAAGGATGGCTTTTGTCTCAGCGGCAGCATCCTGGCCAAGTCCAAGTTTTACGGTAAGAAGATACGATGATAAATCACGTCATTTTGTGCAACACGCGTGTCTGATTGTGAGTTTGTTGCCGTGTTTCTCAGGAAACTCTCTGTCGGCCATCTTGGACGGTGAAGCCAGGCTATCGTTTCTGAACAGAGGAGAGGATTACGTGATGAACATGCCCTACGCACACTGCAAAGGTCTGTCCACACACACAGACACACACACAGCTAACAGTATCTGAATACAGCGCTCATACTGCGCCACTAACACCCGTGCCCTGTGTTGTCTTCTGTAGGGACATATCTAGGTATGTTTACATGTTGAGGAACTCGTTTGGACTCGTTTAGATACGTGTGCAGTATACAGTCTAGAGTCTTACATTTAGTTAACATATGAGAGTTTGGTAACACTTTATCTTTCACTAATAACAATAAAAGCATTATTGCACTATATAACACTAAACAGATGATTAGATAATGTGCATTTAAATTGATAAACAAATATATATATATATATATTGTATATTTACAAATATAAAAAATATGTAATTATATAAATATTTAGAAATGTTTCATAATTATAACTAACATTTTAATGATACATTTATTTAAATATATATTTAGAATTAATAATAGTAATTATTATTATATATTGAAATATATTTATAATTCAAGTGTTCATGTGTGTGTGTGTGTGTGTGTGTATATATATATATACATTATTATTATTAAAATACATATTTAATAGTTTTTTCTCTCCATTTTTTTCACTTTTGATCTGTTAATCTTGTTAATGTCCAATTGTTAATATAAAGTGTTACCAAAGACCCATCTCTTGAAGACTAAGGTCTAGCTTAGCGAGCATCATGTTTTAACATCTGTCTGTCCAGTGATTTGTGAGTTGTTGTAAGACAATTTTATAAGAGAGCATGTGCAAATAAAATAACTTACACACAGGTGTATTCACTAACACTCAGATACACCACAGATTAACACACATGCTGTGTGTGTGTGTGTGTGTGTGTGTGTCTCAGGGATCCTGTACGGGACTATGACTCTGGAGTTGGGCGGTCAGGTGTCCATCGCCTGTGAGAAGACGGGCTACAGCGCTCAGCTGGAGTTCAGACTCAAGGTGTGTGTGTTTATACACTCATGTCAGGGTGTTTTCAAGTTTTTGTGACATTCAGAAGAACAGTGGGGCGCCGACAGAAAGGCCACACACATCACATCCGTTACAAACCAAATGCTACACCGATAATGGCACAACATCCACAAATGAGCGATGCTTCATGTGACTCGATTCAGTGGCGTGACTGATATTTCTCTGTCCATCAGCCGTTCCTCGGCAGCAGTGATAGCGTGAATCAGATCAGCGGGAAGATCAAGCTCGGGAAGGAGGTGCTGGCGACACTTGAGGGGCACTGGGTGAGTATAATAGTCAAAAACCAGACCATCTGCACATAAAAATCACTAGAAATCAGCGGTAAATATTACATAGAAATCCGAAAATGTGTTTGGCCACTTTACATGTCAATCAAATTGTCGTAAGTGGGCGGTTCTTAGCCGGAATAGTGACAAATCTGGCTATGCAAGACTATTTTTAAGCAGATCTAATTGTATTTGGACCTGAAACTAAGTTTCTTAGATGTCTTTTAGAGGTCAGATGGACCACGGTGTGTGTGTGTGAGAGTGTGTGTGCGTGTGTGTGTGTGTGCGTGCGCACTCTTTGCCTTTATCCATCAGGTCATCCCCTACGTTATCTTCTTTTAAATCATCTCTTAAAACATATCTTTTTTTCTCAGGCTTTTGTTTTGTTTGTTTGTTTCTTTTGTTTGGTGATGTTTTGCATTACTTATTGTATTATTTAATGATTTCAAATTTTATATTGTCTTAATACTTTTGTTAGTTGATATTTCTGATGTTTTGGCTGTGCAGCGCCTTGGTCAGCACTCGTTGCTTTTAAGGTGCTATATAAATAAACTTGACCTTGACCTTGTTTTACAGGACAGTGAAGTCTTCATCAATGATAAGAAGACGGGTGAGATGGAGACGTTCTGGAACCCGACGCCGGAGCTGAGGCAGAACCGTCTGATCCGCTGCAACGTCCCTCCTGAAGAACAGGGCGAGTTTGAGTCCGAGAGGTAACCATGCTCATCACCTCATTTACACAGTGCAGTTATTTTTTATGAATAAATCAAAAGTAGGGCTGTATAATGAATCAGATTGTGAAATGAACTAGTGTCTGTGAATATTAATCCACAAAAATACTATTAAACTGCAAAAATACTACTACTAAAAATAAGAATGCAATTATTCAAACTTAAATTTTTCGTCCATGCTTTAATTCTAAAAATGAAAGGAAATAAAAGGATTTTTTTAAATTAATTACATTGTTCATGGTTTTATGCATTCAGTTTTTATTACATTTGTATTAATCAAAAATCCAGGAAAAAATAAAACAGACATTACAGAATCTCTGAATACATTTCATAGGGCCCTATTATTCTCAAAGTTTTAATAAATGATTAAATTATTTGAGCTTTATGAATTCACTTGATTAGACATGATTTTGATTATTAATATTTTATTAAACCATTAAATTGGTTTAATAAAATCCAGAAAAATTAAAAGGAAAACACAGAATTTGGGAAAAATTAAATCAATTAGACATGCTTTTTAAATAACCATTAAAAAGAAATCTAGAAATATGATTTTATATATTTTTAAATTATAATTAAAATGGAATCCAGAAAAATGAAAACAGAAAACAAGAAAGAAATGGAAATCCAGAAACATTAAACAAAATCCTAAAAGATTATTTTAATATTTTTTAATTATTAAATCTTTAATTATTGTTTAAAATTAATGAATGTATTATTATATAATTAAATAAAAAATGGAATCCAGAAAGAAATTAAACTGAAAAAAGGTATCGTGAAAATGTATTTTATGTTTAAAAAATAATTGTAAATCAAATCTACTAATACTAAAACAGATTAAAACAATCTAGAAAAACTGAAACAGAATTTGAAAAAACAAAGGGATTTAATAGGGCTCTGAGTGATCACTAACGCTCAGTAACAAGAGAAATAACCCCTAATTAGGAAAATGAACACATTTTCAGAAGTGTTTCTGTGTGATCTTCAGGCTGTGGCAACATGTGACACGGGCCATCAATAACAAGGACCAGACAGAGGCGACCAATGAGAAGTTCATCCTGGAGGAGGCTCAGAGGAAGGCGGCACGCGAGCGCAAGGCCAAGTGTGAGGAGTGGATGCCCGCTCTGTTCGAGCAGGACCCGGTCACCGGAGAGTGGCATTACCGCTACGCCGAGTAAGTCACGCCTGCCTGCTCGTTTCACAATACTCCTTCTGCAGTGCGTATGCAGTCCGTGTGCGTTATGTATGCTGTGCAGAAGCAGCACGGATTCATTGTGCTTTCACAGGGGATGAGTTTGCATTCCGCTCCTGATCCGCAGCTGTTTGCCACAAACACAACCTTTGTGACCCTGGAGCACAAAACCAGTCATAAGGTATATTTGTAGCAACAGCCAACAATACACTATATGGGTCAAAATTAGCGATTTTTCTTTTATGCCAAAAATCATTAGGATATTAAGTAAAGATCATGTTCCATGAAGATATTTTGTAAATATCCTACCGTAAATATATCAAAACTTCATTTTTGATTAGTAATATGCATTGCTAAGAACTTCATTTGGACAACTTTAAAGGTGATTTACTCAATATTTTAATTTTTTTGCACCCTTAGATTCCAGATTTTCAAATAGTTGTATCTCGGCCAGATATTGTCCTATCCTAACAAACCATACATCAATGGAAAACTTATTTATTCATGATGTATAAATCTCAATTTCACAAAATTCACCCTTATGACTGGTTTTGTGGTCCATGGTCACATTTATCCATTATTTCAATTTCAAATCCAAACATTGTTACTGAAAATACTTCTTCAGCATTGTGGTTCTGTTTTTACACAGTACAGAAATACAATCTTTCATAGCTTCATTCACGTTTAAACGCAATAAATATAAGCAACGTTTTATTCAATGCGTTTTACTTCCATTTATATATAAAGTTGCTCAAGCAAGTGGCAAAACATTTAAACAGCCTACAGTCTACTTTCCTTATGTTTAAAAGTAGTAGGCTATCAAAAAATGTTAAATTAAAACTTACAACTGACACAAACAGTCACACTCTCGTGCCTTTTCTTTTGCATTTAAATCTTTCATAAAAGCAATTCTGCGGTTCATAAATACCTTTGTTTTTCTACCTCCATGAATGCCATATTGCCTTGTTCACCTAAAAGTGCACTTTTCCTTGTTTTAAACCTAGCCAAAAAGCCAAATGTGTTGACTGTGAAACATAGTAGGCTTTAATTAATTTTAATAATCCATTAACATGGGTGCGGAAAAAAATATGCACGGCATATGCACTGCAGATGGAGTGTGTGTGAAGCAGGGTTAACACCTGCTGCCCCCTGCTGGACAGGAAGTGCATTGTTTACTGTGAGGACGGTGTGTTTCTCTGTGTCCTAGCACTCGTCCGTGGGATCCGCTCAACGATCTGATTCAGTTCGAGAAAGACGGCTTTATTCAGACCAAAGTGCGCCACAGGACGCCTATGGTACGTTCAGCCAGTGTAGTTAGTCTCAGTACCCAGCAGGGCTCCCGGAGGGACAATTACCTGAGCCAGGTACGTCCTTCTGTCCCCACCCCTCCCTCGTTCTACCCACAATCCCTCTCTCTGCTTCCATCTCATCACCGCCTGCCGCTGCCTGCGCTTTCTGTTCATTCTTCAACCAACCAATCAGCATTCTGCACAGCAACCAATCATCTGCTGCCTGACCTGGTCACATGACCGCTGTCTCAGTTTCAGCTTTTGTTTTTTCTTTGTGCTCTTGGGCATTTGCAAGTGACTTGCATGCATGCCTGTGTGATCTTTGTTTGTTTTTTTGGTTGCATCAGGTGTGCGTCTTTGCAACTAGGGTCCAAAATTAACATTGGTTTGTGAATCTTTGTATGTGGAAACGCTGCTTTATTCACAATATTTTTAGTGGTATTCTGAAAGATTTTAATAAATAATAAAAAAGGATTCAAAATTATATTTGCCTTTCAGTAACAAATGTAAAAAATAAATAAATGCTTAGAAATTAATAATAATAAATGTAAATGTAATAAAAACATAAAAAATTAAATTTGCATCTAAACAAAAATAAATGTAATAAAAAATGAAAATAAATTCTTTCTTAGGATATCATATAAAAATGGAAATTAAATTTGCATTCAAACAAATAATAAATGTAATAATAAAAAGATCAGAAATTTAATTTACATTTAAATGAATGCAATAAAAATAAGTCGAGATTAAATATGCATCTAAATAACAAATTTAAAAATAAATAAAAATAATTTGAAATTACATTTACACAATAAATAACAAATAAAAATTATTTGAAATTACATTTGCATTTAAAAAATATTTTATTTAATATTTAAGATTAATTTAAGATTTAAATAAATACATTTAATAACAGAAATAACAAATTTAATTTGCTTTTAAATAAATAATTAATCTAATAATAAAAAAAATTAGAAATCAAATTTGCAACTTAGATGAAAACAAAGCTAGTGACAAAAATATACAAGAGGAAAAACTGCTCAATAATCCCATTATTATAGGGATAATAGTCTTTTTTGAACCCAATATACAGCTTCATGGCCAGTATGTCATATGTATGGCTGGTAAAGTTGTTCTTGCCTCATTGCCATTGGCAGATGTGGAAAAAAGTTCATTTTGGACCCTGTTTGAAGCCTTTCAAAAATGCCTGCGAATCACATACACAATTCAGACTGTCTTAACCATAACATAAAGACTGAAACGTGTGAATGTCCTTCTCTTGTCGGCGTGTGTGTTTGATTAGGTGACGGGACCAAAGCGGAAACATAAGAGTGACAAACCTAAAAGTCCAGAAAGTGGCTGCTCGTCTCCGGAGCCGGACCGCCAGGACTCTTCAGGCAGCGAGAGTACGTCAAACACACACACAGACATGCTAATAACACTCCAAAAACTCATCATGATCTTTCATTCAGGGCACAAGTGCAAACACAACAGCCGCCTCAGAAAGAAAGGAACAGATCTGAGTGAAATCCAAAGTGCCATTGAGTCGATCAGACAAACCCAGGAAGACATTAACAGGTGAAACGCCTTCTCACCTCATACTTAATAAACGTATTATTTTTAGGGATGTAACGATATTATCAATATCGTGATAGTCTCGATATTATCGTGGTCACACGACAATATGAAACGATAGGTCTTCTGGCCAAAAAGTGTAGTTTTTAAAATATATTTACTTCTTATGTGGCCATCATCCTCTTCCTCATCTTCCTCCAGGTCCTTCTCAACTTCATCTTTAAGTAACGGTCGAGAATGACCCAGAAACCTCACTCCATCCTTCAGTCAGTATCGCCTCGCGACAGACGGTTTCGTTTTTTATGGATTTGTGTTGCGATCGCTGCGAAAGGACGGCCAATATTGGACTGAAGTGCATTGTGGGATGTTTTAGAAATGACTGTTTATGTTTATTCTTCAAAACGAGGAAATCTCATCAGCCTCTTAACCATTTAGACCATTGTTTTATTTAATTGTATTAATTTTTATCAGCGCCCCCTGCTGTAGCGGAGGACACCTGTCGATATACAAACTAATTATTATAAAATCTAGGTCATTTTTTCCCCCTTAAAATTAGGAAAAATCTGTATTTTACCTAACAAAAACCCTGTTCTACATATTTTGCATTGTGATGTTATTTTCATGACAAATAAGCACATTTCACCCCAGATTCTCATGACTAAAGTGCAAAAAAAATCTGTTATCCAAAAAAATATGATGAATTTTTATTAGTATTTGTACTTAATAGTATTCAATGCACTGCCTGATTTAAATACAATTTTACCGACACGTTATAGTACTGAGAATATGGAAATGCTGTCCTAAAACTAAAATATTTTGATTTCTTTACATTTTTCGGGGACTGAAACACAACCTGGACATTTTTCCCCAAGTTTCACTCGCATATAAAACTTAAAAGGGTTCAATATTTCTGATGTTACTTGTATTTTATGTATTTTTTTTATTAAACGAATGAAGGATGTTGGAGTTGAGGTCAAATTTTGTATTATTTAAAACTGGGAACAATTTCACTATGAATCTTAATTTGAACAACACAGTATGTGGATCCTGCATTTCATACGTGTTTGAAGGTAATAATGTTTAATTTATTTGAACGATAGCGAAGCGTGTACAGTATAGCGAGCGTCACATTTAATATTACTCTGAGGAAACCGTAGATCTAGGCGTAGTAAACCTGTAGCAGGAAATACTGTTGCGTACTTTTGTAGTTGCTTGACTCTTGTCTGCCACTGTTACATCAGACTAGATGTACGATTAACAAGCCAAATAGTCTGAGAGTAGATTAGCGTGTAAACGTCACTTCTGTATATAGTATAGAACTGATTTCCTTTTGTACTTCTAGAGAAACGCCGTCACCCATAGCCCACGTGTCTTTGTTCTGCAAGCATTCGTTCGCTCGCAAAGCGTCCAATCAGATGTTTGAATGTGCTCACGTCGACAATAACTATTAAAAAACCACGTGCCTTTCCAAGCGGGTCTTGCAGCCGGAGTTTGAGGGATTTTGAGCCCGACTGTTGAACTCCTACCATGGTTTGTCTTTCTTTCTCACTTCGAGTGAATGTGCCATATTTAGACGTTTGTGGCTCGGTGTTTTAGATTCGTCCCGGAGCTCGACGCTGCCATAGATCTGCGTGTCTTTAGCCGTGCGTCTGCCACTGAACCAGGGATCAAACTCCACATGCATCGCGCTCAGCGTTCGTCTTCATGCTTCTAGATCGGTTTCTTTTTCTTTCTTTCTTTTTTTTGCCCCAGGCTCTTTTTAAAGCGTTTTTACTCCAGTTGATCTTTGTTGGTTTTGTTTTTGTTTCCTGCAGCTGTCTCTATGTACAGATGATGCTTTATTTGTAATACAGAAGTAACTTCCTGTAAGTTTATTGTCACCTGTGACATATCACCAAATAAATGAAAAAGACCGAACTCCTGCTTCTCCTTTCTTTGCACGTGTCAGTATTGATTTATGTTATTGTGTCAGGGTTATTCTAGTAATGACTTTTTAATTTAGTTTTTATTTTTATCCCTTTAATTAAATTTTTTATTTTTCACACAATTTTTTTTTATTTCAGTTTCAGTGTATTTCTTTTTTATTTTATGTTTTACTTTTTATTGTATTTATATTTTATTTTGTTATTTTTCATTAACTTTATTTAAGGCTTATGAATTTAATTTTTATTTATTTATTTTTTGTTGTTAATTTTTACACTCATTTTTTCTAGTATGAGTATTATTTTATTTAGTTTGTTTTTATTATACTTTTATTATTATTAATAATAATAATTTGTCATATTTATTTCATAGTTGATGTGCTAACTAGTATAATTTAAACGTTTGCAAATATTAAAATTGTGTTAAATATCTTAGCACAGTCTAATAATTCTGTTCAATTGTAAAGTTTTGAGTTTTATAACAATTCATTAAAAACTAAAATTGTGTACCTTTTAAGTTACAGAGACATAAAATACTTTAATAATATATTTTCTATTATAATAGGCCATTTATTGAAAACATAAAGTAATGTGTGGTGCTTTTAGGTTTTACAGAGCCATAAAAATATTTTAATATCTTTTTTTCTACTATAAAAGACCATTTATTTTGGACCTTTTAAGTTTGAGTCATACATTAAGTTATTTATGTTTTATATATTTTAAGGTTTTTCTGTTTTTATTATAATAGACCACATATCAAAACAATTTAATTTGTGGCCATTTCAAGTTAGTATGAGAGTCATGAAAATATTTTTTATATGTTTATTGTTTCATTTTTTTTTTTCAATTTCATTTTAACTAAAGGCTTTCATTAATGATACCGTTTTGTGTAACTGATATTGACAGATATGTTCACTCTGTGTGATGATTTCAGGAAAGTGCTAGAAAATCTGTCCTTTTCGATGCATTTACTCTAATAACCAGCAGAGGGCGCTCATAGACTTCACTTCAATTGAGTTCCTACCATTACGAAAACATTTACATTGCTTACGTCAAACAACAATATTGGAGTAAATATTTAGTAGTAACAAATCAAATACAACACTAGTCTAATAAATAATAATAATAATTTATAAATATATATCCTATAAATATAATATATGTAAAAGTATCATTTATACAACATTAAGTTCTAGTCCCCAGTTTTGGATCCTATTAAACTAATATGATGTAATTATGCGCTTATGCAAAATCTTCTCTGTTTAAGGCATTATGGTTGATGGTGAAGTCAGATTTAGTTGTTTTTGGGAGGTTTGTAGGTTGGCCTGCTGTAGTTACACAGCATTAGTCTGGTTTTATTCGCGCTGGTTGTTGGTGGAGTCTCGGATATTTTTTTTCAGTTTTATTTTTATATTTTTGACTTTAATTTTGGTTAAAGTTTTAGTAACTGTGTTGTGTATTTGTCATTTAAAAAAATACGTCTTTAGTTTTTATTACTAACTTTTTGTTTATTAGTTTTAGGCGTTTTATTGCTTATTTCTGTCGCAGGATAAAATAGATCATTTGAAGAGTTCATTTGCAAAACCAGGGGCAAGTTCAAGCTCAAACCGGTGTGCACCGTTTTGCTACGGTTTCCGGTTTGAACGACATGTTTCCTGGAAACGGTGTGCAACGGGGTTTGAGATGCGTTTTCTCGTATTAAACACGCGTTTATACCGATTTCATCAGGCTCCGAAAATTCTTCAAAAAGAACACAAAGAATGGCCTTCTCAGCTGCCATAGCTGCAACTCTTGTGTCATCAGAACAGGGTGTTCAACGCACCACCGTTTCCGTTTAAAAAACGTTTTGCACCGTTTTTGTCAGGGCTGAACGCAGCCATGGTCTGTTTTTAATAATGTTCAAAAATCATGTTTTTTTTTCAATCCTGCATTCCAATTAATATCAATCAAACTGCAGTTGGGTTGTTTTGATTTAATAATAATAACTAAAATAAAATACAGCTAACTAACACAAAAACATGATAACAATAAAAACATGATTTATAAAAAATTAATAAAAACGGAGTTATCTGTTATTGCAAATAAACGCTTCATATTTTTCAGGTAACTTTTATTTCGAGATATATCCGGCCGTTTGTACATTTTATGAATCTGACTTCCGGTCTCCATCCGCGTCCAATTCCAGCTATTTTTAGCTTGATACTGCAAATTGCTGGTTCTTACCATATTATTTTAATGTATTATCTTAATTATGAACACACTGGTTTGTAGTGCAAACAGTTTTACCGTTTACTGCACCTTTTTCGTTATTTCTCTATAGCTGCTAATGAACCAGAACTCTCACTCATAAGCCTGCTTCAGCGTTGAAGAATAAGGTAAATATATATTTAAATATCTTTAACAAGGCACATGATTATGCACTTATGTGTTTCATATTTATTAAGAGGTTTGTTTGAATCATTAAAGCGAGCTATATGCTTGACTTAGCAAACACCACAAATAACCTAGGTGATGTTTGATTGAAACATGGTCTGTTTTTGCTATTTTTCATGAATAATCAAAAGGACGATTACTGGGTTAGAAAGTGTATAAGTGTTGCTTTGATAAATGTGCGCAGAGAGAGTGACTCATGTAGTTCATTCTGAGTGTATTGTTCATGTGAGGACTGTTGAAGTGCGTGAAGTGGATCCTGATTTAGAGCTGAATACTGAATGATGCTGTTGTTTGCTGAACGTGTGAAAGTCAGGCAGGTGATTGTCTAAATCACTTTAGACTGCCACTTTGGGTAGACATTTGAAATTTGAAGGGTATTTAGCCTTGCCAGGTGGTTGCTAGGGTTCTCTAAATGGTTGCTAGGGTGTTGTTAGGTGGTCTAGACAGAGCTGGGTAACTGATTACATGTAATCTGGATTACATAATCAGATTCCACAAATTAAGTACTTGTAATTAGAATATATTAAATACTCGTAATCAGAATTACTTTCTTAGGGATTATATATTATTTACAGAATAACAATTTTTTGATCCTCCCTAATTCCTCTTTTTCATCTTTTAAATTTTCCTTTCCTAAATAGCCTGCCGCTTACATAGACTCAGAAAGAGATCTTCACACAGAGATCAGTCACTAGTCAGGTGGCTACACAGCATTTGAGGTTTAAAGGTCACATATTTTACACCTTTCTGGAGTTTTATTTGAGGTTTTGATATTACTGTTTTGAAACTTATATGGTAGTTAAATAGCCCCTAGACCTCTGTTATCGTGAAAAAAGCCAGGAAATTTCCGTTTTGACAATATGGGACCTTTAACCTCCATCAATACTGATGAACACATTCATTTTTATTTGAATTATCACTCAGTCGGTTATTTTACCATGTATTACTTTGGAAGGCGTTAGTCTTTAAAACACATTAAAATGCACAAATTGACCAACTTTTTTTGTCATCTGATCCTCTATCACCTAATACATTTTTATTTGCTGAGATTTTAAAATAAATATTTTAATAATGAAGTATGACATTTGAATGTTCACGGTTCTCTGACGTTGATTACGGTCACATGGCATGCAGGTAAACAAATCAAATATTTCATTTTTTCAGTAAGTGTTTTATTTCGATTATTTTAAAATTAATTGTTTTAATTGAAAAATTGTATGATTTAATTAATTATTAGCTTTTCATTAAACTCACAAACCCCGTGCAGTTCCTTCACAAACCCAGTTTGGGAAACCTTGACATAATATATATTTAATGCACTTCAAGTTGTTGATAACAACATATAGAATATATTTTCTTACTCTTTATATCAATATGGTACAAAATTATTAAAATTTAAATCAATGTGATAAACAAGTTAGGTCAAAACTAATCTAAAAGTAGTCGGACTATATTACCTAAAATGTGTAATGTTACGAACTACAATTTTTGTCATGTAATTTGGAGTCAGTAACAGATTACAATTTGGCTCTGGGTCTCGATCACTTCGATACAGTGCAGTCAGAACAGGCAGGTCTGTGCCGAGTTTGTGCAAAATCAGTGTGTTTTTCTTTATCAGGCTGACAGAAATGTGAAATAAGAGCGCTGAATGTGGATTCCTCAGAGCTGAAAGTTCATCTGCACTCAATTATTAATAGCAAGGCGAGAGACAGTGCGGTTCTGTTGATCTCTCATCTCTGGATCTAATGCTATAGTCGAATAAGTGGGTTTCCTTCAGGTCCGGTGTTTTCTAGCGTTGCTAAGAAACCGTCTCCGCCAGTATCTCAAGACGTTGGGGCTTTTGTCTGATCCTGCAGGACATACAGAGACACGAAACAGAGGAGAAACCGAGCCAAGCGCGCTGAGGAGAGCGACGTTATTACATAATCACGTCATCACTCATGCAGCTCCGTTATGTGCTTTACATAACAGAGCAAAATACACCAGTAATTTGAGTTATTTTTACACGAGTTTATTTGGAACACAAAAAGGCTCAGCCTGATCATCTCATTTGGGTTTCAAATAGACACTTTATGCATATAAAAGCATCTCATTGCTCTGATATCAGTCTACTTTCGAATATTTGATACACATCTTTCTGATCAAACTTTTGCTGGAAAACCGTGATCTACATGCCTTCTGCCGTCTGATTGATCGTTTAGAGTTTTTTTTTTTATCAAGTAAAAGGTCTTTTAGTATAATTTTTCAAACGTCCTTCAGCTGGTGCTTCACGTGTTTTTTTGTTGTCAAAGCTGATTTTTATAAAGTAAATGTAAGAGTAACTTTAGTAATATTTCAATTTAAACACTTACTGGCCTGAAGCAGCTCGGCTTTACTTGATTGAATCATTTTGTAGAAAAATCAGTGCGTCTCAAATCTGATCATCAGGATCTTTTGAGGAACATTTGTTTCCAGAAGCTTTACTTTCACTGTTCCTCAGCGCAGGAATGATCTTCACAAGCCTCCAGAACATCAAGAACATTTATTTCTTCACCTCTCAATCAGCATTAGATTGCATTGCATTATATGTTTGGATCATTTCAATCTCATCTCACTAAGACATATTATTGCAGATACAGAGTGACCACTGATATTCATATCATTTTATGTAAGTATCTGCTATACTGTTATAAAGGTCTCATTGATTTACATTACAAGCATCAGAATTTCATCACTTTTGGGCCATGTTAATATTAGCATCTGCCCCAAATTGCAGAGTTTTGCTCAGTTTGGGCCTCTGAATAAAATTGAGCAATTTTTTCCTCCATATATCAGACTATAGGAGCCATAAAAGCTTGTAATTGCTCAACAAAAACACATATGCAAACTTGAATTATTTTTATATTTTGTTAAAATTTTTATAATGCATTTGTTTTCTATTTAATATATTTTTTAATTTTCATATTATTTTTTATTAATTTTTAAAATGTATTTATTTTTTTGTCTAAAGGCTCAATAAGATGTTCCATTTAAAAAAAGAGAGAGATTTTTTTCTGACTATTACTTAATATGTCATCCTTTACAGGGTTAATATTGCACTATTATCACTATTTTTTTCTAGCTATCTGTGATCAGTTCAGCCCTGCTGACATTTCTCTTACAGTCTGCACCAGTAGAGGTTCAGACCTCTTCTGTTTCTTCTCTTTTATCTGACACTGAACGCACTTTAGCAGGGATTCTCCCTCCCTGAACACACACACACACCAGGAATGGCCCCGGCCGTCATGAGAGCGCTGCCTCAGCAGAGGCTTTATTCTCGCTGGAATCGCAGCAGATAAAAGAAGTGCTGTGGCCGAGCTCTCTTTCAGCTCAGGGATTTACACAGCATTAGCTCAGACGACTGTCTGTCACAATAGCGCACGTTTGACCGCTACGCGGTGTGTGATTCAGCCTCTGATTATCAAACATATATTCAGACTGTTTGCTTTCACAGCGCTGGGCTCTTGTGATGGTTATAAATAGTGGATGAGTTGCTAAATGAGGTCATTATTAGCTGCCAACTGCGCTTTCCTACTCTCTGTGGCCCAAGTGGAAACGAGCAGGATGTGCTTCCGTCGTCCATTTGCTCCATTTAATAGTATGTGTGACTAAAGCATTTGGATTCAGTCATCCGGATGCACGCCTGTCAGCCTCATGAGCTCTTTGCTAAAGTGCTCTAGCATCATACTCAGGGTTAGGGATTCAAACACCTCAGTTACCAGAGAACATTCTGAGAACTGTGGCTAATGAAAGTGAAATGAAACAAACATTCTTCTTGTAACATCAACAGAACGTTTGTTCAGAGTTATCTGGTCTTTAATAATGTTCTCAAAACAATAGCGCAAAATCATTATTTATAATGTTTGTTGAATGTCCATCTAACCTTGTTTGCAAAAGCATAAAATGTAATGTTCTCATTAACATTTGTATAACATAAGTAGAAAAAACGTTTTTAAAACATTTTAAGAACTGGAGGTTTTAAGCATTCAGAAAACATTCAGAAACAATGTTTTCGTAACTTACTGGGAACGTTAGCCAAACGTTCGTATAACCCAGCTAACAGGGAACTATCTCAGTACTTTGGCTAACGTTCTGACAAGGTTCTGTAAAAGTTATGAACAATAATGTTAATATAATATTAGTTCCAAGTTATCTCCCAAAAATGTTCTACGGATGCTTTACTAACGTTCACGTTAAGTTATGAAAGGGTTATTTCCGAATGTTCTCTAGACGTTCAAAACGTCCAGATTTTTAAATGTTTTAAAGGCGTTTTTTCTTGGTTATGCGAATGTTAGGGGAAACTCCATTTTATAATTTTGCAAACATTATGTGAACGTTACTTCTGAATGTTCTCAGAACGTTTTTGTGAACCTAGTAACATTTAAGTAAAATTAACATTTAACATTCAAAAATGTTTAGTCCAACTAAAAAATTTCAGAAATAAAATGTTCCGTGAATGGTGTATAAGTAATGTTATTGTGCTAATGTTTTGAGAACGTTATTAAACACCAGATAACGCTGAACAAACATTTGTTCGTAACTTTGAGAACCTTGCCAGAACGTTTTTAATAATATTCTCAAAACTTTAGCACAATAATGTTGTCATAAAATGTTTAGTTTTTATGTTTTAGTTGGACTTTCATCTAATGCGATAACGCTGAACAAACATTTGTTCGTAACTTTGAGAACCTTGCCAGAACGTTTTTAATAATATTCTCAAAACTTTAGCACAATAATGTTGTCATAAAATGTTTAGTTTTTTTTCTGAAATGTTTTAGTTGGACTTTCATCTAATGTTTTTTGAATTTTACTACTTGTTTCAGAATGTTCAGATAACATTCAAAAGTAATGTTCTTATAATGTTTGCAAAATTCTAAAATGGAATGTTCATGTAACGTTCACATAACCAAGAAATAGCTTTTATAAAGCATTTAAAAAAACTGGAAGTTTTGAACGTTTAGAGAACATTCAAAAACAATGTTTCTGAAATAACTTAATGGGAATGTTAGCAAAATGTTCAATTTTTTGTTAGCTGGGAAGCTTTTTAAAGAAAACCCCCTTTTTAAAGGAGATCTGAGTGATGTCTAGAGCCCAAAACATCATATAAACCACCCAAGAACTGCTCAAAAACCCTCATTTGCCTCATGACGGCAACTTTTACATGGTCAAGCGTCACTCATGTGTTCACATTTATATTTCAATGTGACAAAAATTACTCGTTATCTTTTTGATCCAAAAAAAGAGCAATAATTATTCTTTGCTGGTCTTGTGAATCAGTCACATTGCTACTCTCTCTCTCTCTTCGAGTTGCATGCTGGGCTTCAATGTGAGTGAATTAGTGTGGTTTGTTCATTTCTCTGCTGGACAGTGACTCTCTGTACCTTCAGCTCTTCAAATGACACGCAGGCAGGTGAAGGAGAGCGAAGCGGTCTCCAGTGTCTCTTCACGTTTGTCTCTCCCCCGCCTTTTGCTTAGGAATAGAGAGAGAGTGGGTGAAAGAAATAAAGAGAAATCTTCAGAGGAGCCAGATTCTGGCTGGCACAGACAAGATGGCAAAAGAGAGCGAATCTCCACGGGCAACTCGGATGAAACGCACAATATTGCACATTCTGCCCACCTAAAACAAAAAAAGAAACTCTGAATACTTTTATTCTTCAGCATGTTCAAGCTCTTATACAGCCTGTTGATTAAATCCAGAGCAGATCTCTGGAACACCTCATGATATCAAAATGTGGCATTTAATAGGCTATATTTGAGCTCGTATATACGCTAGTGTAAAGGTTTTTAATATAGCCCTATGTTTTAGACTTTCATTTTATAGTTATTTTTAGCGGTTAGTTTAGTTTGTTTTTTTTTTGCTATTTTATGGCCTATGCTTTTGCTCAAAATACCCATTAATACCTCAGATTTAAGTCACAAACGACTTAAAGTCAACCTAAACATGATTTTCATTCACAATAAACACTAGGCCTACAAAAATTTGACGTTAGTAACTTACTTTTAGCTCCATTAATCAAATCGTCCGATTTCTCGGCTTGAGTCAAACCAAACCAATTCAATGACTCTGAATGAATCACTGAATCAGTCAGCTGTTGACTTGAAGACATCTGCAATCGGATCGGTCCAACTCGCAAATGAACCGTTGTGTGAACCGATCCAACAGGTTCGTCGAAAAGAATCGGCTCATAAGAATGATTCATTCGCGATTGCACTGAAAAAAAAGATACTACATTTTTTTTTATCAATTACGCAATAGCGATGCCCACACTGAAAAAAATGATTAATTGAATTTCCTAAATTTTTGTTTAGGGGTTGCAAACAATTTATTTTAGCTACATTTAATAAAATTTCAACTAAATTTGTTTATTTAAATGTAGCTAAAATACATTGATTGCAACCACTAAACAAAAATTTAGCAAATTCAATGAATAATTTTTTTCAGTGTGGGTAACGCTATTGCGTAATGGATTCTCAATTTCATACCAGATTTGAAAAGAATCTGGTATGTTTGTGTAGCCATTTGATGGTCTAACCTAAAAACTGGTTTCTGAAGCAAAACCAGCTGAGATCCGTTGAATCATATAATAACTGTTCTTCACCAGCCATCCAAGTACATTGTGACATTAACATGCTGTGCAGAAAATGACTATTTGTCCATTAATTAGTCCATAATTAACACCACAGAAATGTGTTGATTCATGTGACATATGGACTTTACAAACTCGGAGTTAAATGAATTATTCATGGCAAACAGAAAACACTCCGGTGTGAAGGACTCTTTGAATGCTGATGCTGACAGCTATTTTCAGTCCAGGGTTCATGAGCGAACGAGCCGCTTCATCAGACAGATCTGTGTTTGTCAAGCATATTTAGCCCTGTATACGGAAGGAAGGAGGTCAGTTTCTAGACGCGACTCCTACCTGCAGCCGGAGAGAGATAGGGTGCGAGAGTGCAAAAACCAAATCTGCATGAATAAGTCATGAGGTGCTGGCATCTACAGGGGAAACACCTTCTGAAATACCACCAGAAATAACAACGCCCACCCCGAACCCTCATCTGTGCTGCTCACCCACACTACTAACACGCTTCTGCTCCAGCCCACACTGAACTCCAGCAGCCAGAGTCTGTTTACCAAACACTGAAGTTCATTTATCCACTTGAGAAAGCTGAGGAGTGAAGTCCCTGCTGGCCAATGTCATAGCTATACCACCTGACTGCAAAATGTATAATACAATTTCTTTTTATTCCAAGCAACATACTGAAATATTTCATTATATATGTTTATTTTATTGTTTTGTTTGTTTGTTTTTTGTTTTGTTTTGTATTATTTGTTGTTTAAATTTATGTTAGCACTTGAAAGCTCATTACGTATTTTTTTTATTTTATTTTATCTTATTTTAACTTAATTTATTATATCACTTGAATGCTTTATTTTATTTTATTTTATTTTGTTTTAGCTAATTCCAATGTGTTCTAACTTATGCTTGAATGCTCACCATTTCAAATTTTATTATTTTATTTTATTTTATTTTATTTTATTTTATTTTATTTATTTTATTTTAAAGGCTGGCCCAGCTAATGCCCATGTGTGTTCTCAGGTAACTTATGCATGAATGCTCTTGATTTTATTTTATTTTGTTTTGTTTTATTTTTTAAAAGTCTAACTCAACTAATGCCCATGTTTGCATGCTCCTGTCATAAAGACCATTGCACTCTTCGTATTTTTTGTAACACATCCACAGTAGACAAAATGCCGCACTGTGCAAGTTATATTTTGGTTGTGTATCCAAAAGGGGAAACACTTCAACAAAACTGCCATCTCCTCCTCTTGAGTCAGAATAGTGAGTTGCAGTGGAGAACAGCTGCTGCTATACTCACACTGATGATGCAAACACGATACAATTATATGCAAATAATGCAATGGGAAAAGAAACTGGCATAGACATTGGAAAGAAAATGCATTTCACATGCAAAAGGTTTGATCTCTCAAAATAACAATATTTTAGCCTCACTGATTGGCTCTCATAAGCTCCTGTAACAGTGATGTCATATTTCCTCATCTCGGCCGGCCGTGTTGCCATGGGGACGGTGCAGTACCGCTCCGCCAGTCCTCCAAATGCTCTAAGATTATCCCATCATCCCGTCTGGCGGGGGAATCCTGTTTACACTCTTCGGAGGGCCGTCGATATTTGAACACATGCCATCTTCCTCATTCTGCTTCTTTGCAGACGTGCAGATACACAAAGGTGTGATGTTTCCACGCCTCCCACCTGCGGAGCATTAAAATCCCCTGGAAGTGCTTCAGGAGGGGGTGGATGGAGACCTTCCTGTTGTGTTTGTGCAGTGGGCGCTCTGTGAATGTCCTGTGCCGCTGGATTATGTTGCACTGAGGGCCGTGTAACATTGACAAATCAAACACAAGCTTCTGCTGAGTCTGTAATTATTGGACCTCATCTGCTCCATCCTGACAAACACCTTGTGGTCAAATCTTTGAGCCACAAACAGACCATGTGCACATGCATCATCATATATCCAGTGAAGAACATAGGAGTCGTGTTGGGTCATAGATACTCTAACAGGCATCAGTGGTATCAAGAGAATAGTACTGCTACTTGTTTATGTAATGTATTATATATCTTGTTTGTACAATATGCATGCATGCATTCCTTTCATTTAAAATTTAGTTAACCATCTTAACACCAGTTAACCACCGAAGACCATCTTTCTCTCTGAGGTGAGTGAGACAGAGATTAAAACTATTGTTAATAAATGCAAAAATAAAACATCTACTGATTGTTATGACATAGATATGACACTAATTAAAAAAGTAATAAATAGTATTTCAAAACCTCTAACGTACATATGCAATGAATCATTTCAGACTGGAATATTTCCAAATAAAATGAAAATTGCAAAAGTAATACCAATGTATAAAAATGGAAACAAGCACATCTTCACAAACTATAGACCTGTCTCTCTGCTACCTCAATTTTCAAAAATTTTAGAGAAATTATTTAACGATAGATTAGAAATATTTATAGATAAATATGATATAATAAATGAAAGTCACTTTTTTTTTTTTTTTTTTTGCTCGAAATAAACTTAAACTTAACTTAAACTTAAAAACTTAACTTAACCAAATGTTTTTACATTATTTTAATTTATGCATTTTTTTTAAATATTCTTTGTTGTTTTGTATTATTTTTATTCTCAGGTAACTTACGCTTGAATGCTCATTATTATATTATATTTTATATTAGATTTTTTGTTATTTTATTTTATAAGGCTGTTTGCATAATATATTATGCATGCATTCTGTTAATTTTTATTTCATTTTAATTCATGCTAACAATATTTTTACATTTTCTGAAAAAACATGAGTGGCGGCTGAAATTGCAACATGCTACAGTGTTGCTGAGTGTTTGAATTCAGTTTTATTTTTTCTATTTTGAGTGTTTGTTTTATTTTTTGTTTTGTTTTAGTAATTTTGTTGTGTGTTTTTGTCATTTTTATTATTATTTTTTAACATGTCTATACTGTTTTTATTCATTTGTATTTCAGTTTTAGTTTTATTTATTTTGCTACATCAAGTTAACGTATGAAAATCTTAATTTTCCTTTTTGCAACTAAATAAGAATTTCTAAAATTGACAAAATAATTTTACTTTTTTTTTAATTATTATTATATTTTATTTTATATTTACATGAATATTTTATTAATGTTTTATGAATATTTTATTATCTCAGTTAATTTGCATGAGCCTCAGTAATTAGATCTAAATCATGAAGGCCTGTTTTGCTCACATTGATCAGGTGTTTTGTATCTGTTTCTGTATGTCTATGAAGCATGTGTTTGGGTGAACACCTGTCCTCGTCTCTTTTGTAACCCTGTCACTAAGTTACAGTCTGAGTGTGTGTGAGTGTTACACAGATGCAGCCACTGACGGGTTAACTGTGTCTCTGTCACTGCATTAATTTTTAAAAACTGTGGGCATCTATATGTCAGCTCCTCTTACTGTCAGCAGGATATCGAGCGACCAGGGTTGAAGTCTCAGCGCTAGATGATAGTTACAGAGGAACAATAAAGGGTGAGAGGACGACACGCGCTTTCATTCCCCGAGTCACAGACGCTATTAGCTGAAATATTCAGTTTAAATAAGAGTTCATGCATTTTTGTCATCATTAACTCACTCAAATACAGCGCAGAAGTCATATAGACTACTTTAAGGGTGCTTGAATGGAATGCCTGAATCCCATCTGATTTTATTTGAGAAATTCCTTTAAAAGAATATGAATATTCTGTCATTTACTCACCCTGAAGTTGTTTCAAACCTGTATGAGTTTCTTCTTCTGTTGAACACAAAAGAAGATGTTTTAAAGAATGCTGCTAACCAAACAGTTGACGGTAGCCATCGACTTATAGTATTTTTTTTCTACTGTAAAAAATGACCGTGAATTTAACGGTAAAAGACTGTAAAAATGTTACAGTAAAAACCTGTTAAATGGTTAACGGTAAATTCCCCTACTATATACGGTGAAAAACTGTATTGGACATTGCATGTATTGGACATTAATTTTACGGTAGTATACCGTTTTTGGAAGTGAAAAAGACTGTATAATTTACAGTGAATAACCGTAAATTGACATTCCCAGAATTCCCTGCGTTACATTTCAAATTTGATGTTTTTTTGTTGAAATAACTATGTTTCTTCTTAGTTTTTTCTTATCAGTTTTGTATATTAGGGTTGTGTGTTACACCTAATGTTGTTAAATGAATGTTTATTGCATTATTTCAGTTTCATGTGTGTCACCATGATGGTGTTTAGTGTTTGTGTGAACGACACTGTGCACCTTCTATATATGTTATTATCTAAAAGCTGCTTGTGATGGGCTTTGATTCATCATGTGACTTTCTCATCACCACATGCATTTGGTGGTTATCAGTGTATTAAAAAGGTACAAAACAGATTTCAGTACTTCAATAGGTTGGTATATTAACATTATATCAGTTAATGAAATTACGGTATTTAACTGTAAATTTAAGTTAAAACCGTAAAACCGAAAATGTTGCTACCGTATTTTTTACGGTAAAATTCCGGCAACCACAGCTGCCGGTTTTTTTACCGTAAATTTTACGGATTTTTTTTTACAGTGATATTCTATGGAAGTCAATGGCTACCGTCAACTGTTTGATCGGCAGAAGAAAGAAACACAGGTTTGGAACAACTTCAGGGTGAGTAAATGATGACAGAATTCTCATTTTTGGGTGAACTATCCCTTTGAGAGCTAGATTTTGTTACCAGCTATCAGAGAATGTTCTCAGAACGTTCTGGCAAGATTTTCTCAAAGTTATGAACAAACATTCTTTAATAGGATCTTCATTCAAAGTTATCTGGTCTTTAATAATGTTCTAAAAAAAGGTATTTATCATATCATTCATGGGACGTTTTTCACGCTGTATGTTCGTCTACTGTTTTTTTAAATGTTACCACTTGTTTCAGTGGAACATTCAAATGTAACGTTCCCATAATATGTGCAAAATGACCACATGGAATGTTCTTATAAGAAAAACTATTTTTAAAAATACTGGACATTTTGAACATTCTAAAATAATGTTTCACTGGGAACGTTGGCTAAGTGTTCTTAGAACATATTTTTGTTGGCTGGGAGTCAGTGTCTGCAGTAAACTGGATGCTGATTAAAAGGTCATGTGTAGGTTATTAAATATCAGCCGTCTCACCATGAACATATTCACCATAAACGTCCTCCCTTGAAGTAATGAAACAGCCTGTTTTTCTCCAGATGATGTGATCCCAGCTAACAAAAATATGTTCTAAGAACATTGTGCTAACGTTCAGGTTAACATTTTGAACGTTGATATCTCTGCATTTGTATATATTAAGAATACTTAGTTATGCAATTATATGTCTTAATGAAGGATATCATGCATGTCTCTTCAGGTTTAAATAATAATTTCTAAGCCGCAATATTCATGCAACCATTTTTGTCTCTGATCTAAGATTCTAGGCTCATTTGCATATCATAAGCTGATTAAAAGGCTAACGAGAATGTGCTAAATAAATAAAACATTATTATAAGTAAATAAAAAAATAGGTGTGCACTGACGTCATCTCTCCTGATCTTTAATATCATTTTCTTCTGTTGCATGGTGGTTTTTTGCCGTCTGTTTGGTGCGAGGCTCTTTCCTCAGAGCATTTATAATACTCAAAGATGCTTCTAAACTCAACATTTCTTTCAGTTGCCTGTTTTGTTTTTTCTTCATTTTTTCCCCCCAGTTTCACGCCTCTAATAAAGAGAGCAACAGTAGATGAGTGTCAGAAATCGCTGCGGCTCAATGAGGTCAAGTCAGAGGTCTTTAGGTTTTATAGAAACTCTACCAAAACCGTCTAATAAACTGCTATTTCAAAAGATCAAAGCTTATTAATATTCAGTTTAATACTGCACTTTCTGCCATGTATTTTTAGTTTTTCTAAGTGAAATCAGTGCAATTTAGTGCAAATCAACCTTAATTTCTAAGCTGAGTAGTTTTTGCTCCAGGTTTCTGGCATTCCAGTCTTGTTTCTTCTAAGCGCACAGAACAATGACTCTATTTATAATCTTACAAATTTGATAGTGCCCTAACACTTTGCCTACCAAGAAGAAGTGTTATCAAATTGTCATAGAATTAGTTTCAACAAAACGTTTCCAAGTTTGTTTTGTCAGACATAGATAGATGTTTTAGTTTTAAAATATGTCATGGCAAATGCTTTGGCGGGAACCTCCACCCCAGCCCGCTCTGGAACAATGGCATTCCCCCCTAAACCATTTCCGGCAGCCCCTCCCTTTGCGCTCGCTGTTGTCCTAGTGGCATATTTCCAAATCTTACTATGGCAAGGCTGAGCTCATGAATGTTAATTAGCTAACGTGCAAGACGCTTGCGTGCCAACGTCCCATGAGAATAGCGCTAGAGCCCGAATATCGCGGTACGTAATTAATATTAATGAACTCCGCCTTCGCCGTAGTAGGATTAGTAAAAGCGCGACCTGTTTTACGTGGTGACGCCAGATGTATATGAGCGCACGCGGCGGGTTCTCTTTCCCTTTTAGCGCCATCAGAGCGGGAGTCTCGCGCTGTTCACTGCGCAGCAGCACCGCCTCAGACAGACCTCTGCACATCGGGCTATCGGTAAGAGCACATACCGCCGAGGGACTGTTTATAAACCTCTTTTTGTTCATTCTAGAAGAGAAATTAGTACCTGAGTCGAGATTTAACACGAATCGAGATGTTTACGTTAGCTCGCGAGCTAAGCGCTCAGTCCGTCAGTCAGCAGCCATTGAGACAAGACTCCTCCATGATGGAGGTGAAAATGGCTGTTCGTCTTTTAAATATCGAATAAATTCAGGTTTAGCCGTTAAACGGACAAACCAAACTGGGGTTTTAATGTTTAAAGGTTTGTTTGTTCGGTTACAGTAGTTGGAAATGTTGTCTTGAGCGGTTTTTCTCATGTTGGGAGGAGGAGGAGGATAATGATAGTTGGTCTGATCTGGCGGGTAAGTTTTTTTTGGGGGGAGGGGGGTGGTCTGATCACGTTGTCGGAAAAATGGAAAAATCCGGTTTATTTAACTAATAATTTTTAATGAGAATTGGATGTGGAGATGTAAATATGGCACATGTTCGAGCATGATTAGGATGAAATGATCTGATGTCTGTAGTTAACGTTACCCATGCTAGTTTAAATTCTGACGTTTTTCTAATAAGCTTCAATCTGTAGCGCTTTGGTAAGTTAGTGTTATCAGTCTTCTCTAGTTGAGATGGGTTGGTTATAAGGATGCTGTGCTGCTAGCAGCTTTAGCCGGTGGATCTGTGGAGGAAACACGTGGTGATGTGGCCTGGTGGGAATTGACCACTGCAATCAAATCCAAGATCATTAACCCAGTTTAAGAGTTAAACAGCTGTTTTAGATAGTAGCTTAAGGAATGCCTTGACAGAGTTGGTTAGTTTGTTTAATTCGTCACATCTGTATGAAATGTGGCTGGTGGTGGGTTGCCAGAGGCTCTTAATAAATAGAATAATGCTGTGTACTTGAAGTCCGTCAATATTACCATATTTCATATTCTATTTATTTTATTGTATGTGTCTGACTGCCTTATTTTTGTGAGTCTTGTTACTATTGTTAAGTTTTTTTTTTTTTTAAGATGGGGTGATTTTTGCATTAAAGTTTGATCAATATTAATTATAATTATAATTTATTAATAAAATTGTGTAAAATAGTTATGTAATAAACACAATTTATGTTATCTATTAAAAGAAAATATATAAATAAATTTATATCTGATAACACATAATAATAATAATAATAATTATTATTATTATTTATGATTAGTAATACATATTATATTAGTAATTTTAGGAGATTTTTTCCCCCTTCCAGTCATTTCTGTGTTGGAAAGGCATAGTTAAAACATTGTGTTTTATCACAGATATACTGTTATTTTCCCCAGGGCTGAAATTGAGAATGACTGGTTAAGTAGAAAAATGTAAATATCTGAAAAATATCAGTCAAACAGATTTTATGTCAATCTCTAGTTTGGTTGAATGCATTTTATTTCCTCCTGCTTCCTTTTAAGATTGTGCATGAATTAGTGACAAGATGGGCTTCTTACGGTCCTGAAAAACCTGTGAAGTTGTGGTTTTTAGGTGTGGGAAAAGTCATGCACATCTAGTCTACATTGTAGACCTGAAATTGCTATTGAGTGCAATCTAAGTCACGACTGACTGGCATGAATCATGGCGGAGTCTTGGAAATGTGTTGGTCATAAGGTTTGGGAAGCCTAAAGAGGTTTTAACAAGTGCGTTGAACCTTTGCTCCCAAGGCGGCTAGATTTTGTAAGGTTTAAAGGCTTGCCGTCAGTTTTCAGTGCTGAAGAATGGTTATCAGAGTCTGGAGGAAATGTGCCAGATACTTTGTCCCGGTATTGTGACGTCTTGTTGTGAAATAAGGAGATCCATTGCTGCCATGGTTTGGGAAACTCTCTTATGTGCCTGTATTGACAGGTTTCAGCTGTCTGATCTTGATGCAGACAGAAAGAGGAAGAGATTAATCTTCAAATCTGTCAAGAATGGATGCTGCCAAGGTGGTGTCAGGTCTTCATGTTATTGATCTTCTACAGGCGAAGAGCAGAGTAGGCTGAGAACATTCTGTCTGTATCAATCAGCTCGTGAATGAATGAAGTTGCTCGCTCTTGCCGCTGGAGGTCTGGATGTAGGTGTCTGAGCCCGTGTTTGATCCGACTGCGTTGGAGTTGGCTCGTATGCAGGTCGGGCCCTGACAAATGTATCCAGTCAGATTCAGAGCTGAAGATAGTGGTTCACACCTTTTGATGTTTATAGCTGATCTATCCCATAAACCCCCACTGAAGTTTTCTATCACGAGGATGGCAGCGTGCATGCGTTTCAATATATTTGCACCACCATTGGACATTTTGACGCATCTGGATGCTTCCGTTATGCATCTAAATAGATAAACTTGTGCATATTGGCTGCCTGAAGCCTCGTTCACACTGCCAGCAACAAAGCGACATGCTCCCATTCGTTTTCAATGGAGAGCTGGCGACTTCCGGCGACACGACACAACAGTGACTGTTGGTGACAGAATGTGGGCGTGTCAAGCGATGCGAGTCAAGCGACAAAAGTGAAGAATTGTTTAATTTCACTGTTTTATATGATTTTACTGTAATCACATGCATGGATATAAAAAATTATGCGTAGAAAAGAAACTGTTGGCTGTCTAAGTGAGTTTGATGCATACATTGATGGTTCGAGTTGTTAATTACATGATGCAGTGAGCAGTTTAGCACCGGTTAATGATTTAATGCACGAGCACTGCTGTAGTTTATATAACAACACTCTCCAACAGCAGAATGGTACTTTTATTTCTTTTAAGTCTAATTCCTAAGCATAATAGAATGATATCTTAGTTTTCTGGCAATATACAGTTTGTGATTGCATTTTATATGTCCAGACGTGCAGTCTACCAATAACATTAGAGCGACAGCCGTAGGAACGCCCACAAGCGTCTTCACAGCACAGGGTCTAGCGACATGCAGCGAAAAAGTCGCTGGCAGTGTGAACGGGGCTTGAGTCATCCTAATACGGTCACCTGACCGACAAGGCCATCAACGACCGAATTTAGCTTGAGGCTGTTGAACATAATGGACAGCATTAACATTTTCCTTTCTGTTTTTTCCCTCTAGGAAACAAAACAGTGAAACAACATGGCAGATCTTGACAAGTAAGTGCTTGTTTGCCTATTAAAGAACTTTTATTTCTCACTCTGTCATCTCATTTCCCAGTTTGACCGCTTATTGTATTGACAGGCCTTCACATTCCCAGCTTAAATCCCTTTATGCCTGTTGTCTGTGTGGGAAATGGTGCATAAACACCCCTCTTGGCTGATTTTTGATTAGCCCTGACATGACCAGGGAGCGCATCTAAACACCCCATCCAGTCCTAACTAGGGATGCACCGAATGTTCGGCAACCAAAATTAATAAGTGAAAAGACCGAACAAAGACGTGACGCGATCAAATAGAGGCGCGCTATTAAACAATTAAATAAACTGCAGAATGTTATGTTTTCTAATACACACAGGAATTGCACGTGTTCAAACAGCGCTGCATGAGCTCGCGACGACAGGGTTCAAAGTCCAAAGTGCGAGGGAAATCTGTGCTGAAACTGTTACTCGTCAGCTGCTCAGTAACATTTTTATGAATTTTTACAAGGCATGTGACAATGCGATATACGTGCAACAAACGTCTTCCCAAATTCGTAATGAGAATCATTTGTCAACAAAAAGAAGCACTGAGGTCTTCCTGCGGGTTTCTGCCAAAATAAAAGTTGAGAAAAAGCAAGAACTCATCAACATTAATAAATGTTATTGTAATTTCTGTTGTTCTGTAAAATAAAAAAAATTAAATAATAATTACAACAGCTCTATTAATACATTTATTGTAACATTTACATAGTGTTCAGACTAGGCTCTATAATATTTTCTAATGTTTTAAAATAAGTCAAGGCTGCATTTATTTGTACAGTAAAAAATACATGCCTGATTCAAGAAGGGGGTCTAAAAAATAGCCAAAAAATATTATTTTACTAACTTATTAATTTTAAGTTAAGTTGTGTTTTATTGGTATAATGTCTGGTAGAATGTTAAAAAATGTTCAGTGTTAAGTAAATATTTTTTAAATTGTTTTGTAAATGTTTTTTTCTTTGAAAAGCAAGACAAAACGGTAAAAAGCACATTTTGGCTATTTAATTATGCAATGGTGAAAAAATTGGCAAAATGGGGTTGGGGGGCATAAAAAACCGTGTTCGGTATTCGTCCTTCTGCACAGCGTTTCATTTTGTTCAGCTTCGGCCAAGAATTTTTTTTATTTCGGTGCATCCCTAGTCCTAACCTCTTTCCTGCCTGTTGGAGACTGTCTAGGGCCAGCAACACATCGTCTGCATGCTTTCAAGCTTTGTGTGGTACTCCAAGCGTCTATGCTATGCCAAACACGTGTTTGCAACTCAACAAACGGGTTCACTCACTCGACACTTGTGACACGAGCAATACACCTGTTGCTCACCACAGGAACTTCCTGTGTGCCGTAGATGTGATGCTATTTCACACGCACCTGCATTTTTATTTCAGCCAAGATATAACAATTGGATATACTCAGTGCTTCAGATCCTGCTCAAATTTTAATGCTGAAGATAAAGGTTTAAATGCATGATGATAAACATACTCTAAGAGAAATTTTTTTTCTATGCCGAGCTCTTATCTTCAAGTAGGAAATGCTGATTGCTCATGATATGACCTCTTAGTCACTTTAGCTCTCTCAGGTCTCTTAGTCACATTAACATTGATAGAACGGAAACGTAAGACCCACAAAGCTAGTTGGGCAAATGTTTAATCCCTGATTGTGTGTTTTTACAGTAAAGACCAGACTGAAATGGACCCAGCAGATATGGAGGATGTTGAAGAGGTGGAGGAAGAGGAAACTGGGGAAGACAACAGTAAAGGTATGACCTTTGACTATTTCATGCATTTTTCCCCCCCTTTTCATTTCCTGTGTGAACAAGAGGTTGACCAGTAGTTGGTTTTGCTGATACTAAAATCGGAAAATATGGCCGATAACTAGCAAATCGCCGTAATATGAATGAAAACCTTCCACTTAATGTAAAATAGTGCTGAACTTTATTACAAAATTAACAGTAATGACTTAACCATGAGAATATTTTGTAGTTAAAATAAATTAAAATACAAAAATTTGCTAAGCTTCAACACTATTTATACTTTTTTTTAAAATGAAATGTTTAAATGTACAAGAAATGGTAAGGGAAAAATGGGACAAAATCAACTCCCCGTCTCTTATTAAGAATGTCTACTGTGCTCACGTTCTTGATGTGTATATATTTTAGCTAGCTTGTTTCTTTTGCACATAACTACTTCATAGAGATTATTGGTAGGAACACAGAAACATTCATCTCTGATTGTGTGTGTGTATCTGCAGTAAAGACCAGACTGAAATAGACCCAGCAGATATGGAGGATGTTGAAGAGGTGGAGGAAGAGGAAACTGGGGAAGACAACAGTAAAGGTATGACCTTTGACTATTTCATGCATTTTTTCCCCCCTTTTCATTTCCTGTGTGAACAAGAGGTTGACCAGTAGTTGGTTTTGCTATATATCATTTGGAAAACTATAAAACAAAGTATCCTTCATTGGCGGTGCATTGCGTATCGCTGAGTAATGAAAAACTATTGCTGTTGGTTTTTGATAAGTGACTATTTGTGCTGATTAATTGGTAATAATGACCTCTTGTGTAAACCACCAATTATTGCTCCTATTCGAGAGGACAGGTTGATCAGTCAACTTTTGCTATTTGCATTGCAAATCATCACAACCAGACCAGGTTTGTGTCATAAGTTGCAGTGACTTCTGATACTTGAAACTATACAGCTTAATTGAAAACATTGATAAAACCGCAGTGTTTGATCACCTAATATGTCAAATGCCAAGTAGGTACACATGGAGCAACAGCTCGAATGCAAATTTCTTTCAGGAAGTTTCTAGAGACGATTGGCTAAAATGAATCCGATTTCCCATCACTCCCTCCTAGGGATGTCAACGATTAATCGATGATTGATTAATTGTCGATAAGAGGTGCAATCGATTAAAGCTATCATGGTCGATTAAGTCGTTTAATTTTGGGCTGCGTACGCGGCTCATGCGCAAAACACGTGCGAGCCGCTGTGAGTGACGGTGACGGTATATAAATGCATCATCATTCATTCATAATGTACAAATTAAGCTTTTAATGTGATTTCAACTTTAAAAGTACATTAAAATAGAAACAACACAAAGTTCTTCAACATGGAATGCAATAGAAATGTAGTAACAGTCATTTCCCCAGATAATTCTTTCATAATATAATATAAGGGCTCTGCGCTTTGCAGGGCTGCGGGACACAGTACAGATTGGCTATTCATTCCTACAACTTGTTAATTCGTTCCTACGACTTATTAATTTGTGGCCACTGTCCATGTTTCATTAATTTTGTTCCTTAAATAACCCATGATTTAAGTAAAATGAGGGAACAAATTAATAAATACAATCTTGCTACTAGCATTTTATTCAGACTAAAACCCCTTTAATTCGGGTGAGAAAATTTTTTTTTGACATCCTGTCATGCCTGCATAGACGCATTTTGCAGCATTAAGGTTAACGATTAATCGATTAATTGATCGTTAATTTAAACGACAATCGATCATGGAAATGATCGAAAATTGACATCCCTACTCCCTCCATAGTGTGTTTTTATCGTCTAGAGTCTCTTTGCTCTGGTTTTCTTTGCTAGGCCGCTGTGGAGGAAAAGTAAATGCTGTCTGTCATTATTGCTGACACACGTTGACAGTCATTAGGAAAAGGCCATGCACACGTTTGCACTGGCATTTTTCGTGTTGGGTAACATGATATCAGTCCGTAACCTCAGTGACCTTAGCTGTGTTTAGCAATTGGACCGAACCATTGCAAAACCATGAGTATTAGATGGTTTGATTCTAAATAATACATGCATTGGATGCGCTCACTCATTAAAGATAGCTTCAGTCCCGCTGACCTTGTCTCTGTTTGCTACGGTTTATTTTTGGGATGAAAAGAGCATCTTTTTTTTATTTGACCTTTGGTGAAAGTGCCCTAGATCTGAGGAACGTATTGCAGGGTTGTGGAAGTTTAAAAAAAAATAAATTTAATACTACTTTTATATTTATTATTATTATTATTAGTTTATTTTTTATTTCTTTGGATTATTACATAAAAAAAAATAAAAATTTAGATTTATTTTAAATGTTATATTTTTTAATTTTTTTAAATTGTATTACTTAGCACCTCATTTTCTTTTTCTTTTTTGTTGTTACATTAGATATTTATTTTTCAAATACATTTTATTTTAAGGTTTCCTTGTTAGTGTTTTTTTTACATTAAAAAGTACTGAGTAATATTAATTAACTACATGTACTTACTATATGGTTAGGGTTACTTGCATGTAATCATGCATAATTAATTGTTATTATAATACCGTATTGGCCCGAATATAAGACGACCCTGATTATAAGACGACCCCCCTTTTTCCAGATGTACCTTTTGGAAAAAGGCTTTTTAAAAACCAAATCTTGTTTTTTCTCAGTAAAACACATTTTGTCTTCAATTATTTTCATATTGCATATTTTTCCTATTTTAATTTTTGTTTTGAAAGTATGGTAAAAACTGGTAAAATGTACCAACAATCACATTTTAAAAATATACACTTTTTGATATACCATAAAAAAAATAAAAAATAAAAAATAAACAGGTAGCCCATCTGAATTAGGACATTTAGGCTATCCATCTAATAGTAGCCTACCAAAATCTTATTAACAGTAGAAGTTCAATCTTACTGTAGTCTTCAAATCTGGGTACTGTCTTACGTTTTAAAATCACAAAGGGAGTTTGGTGCCATCAGGCTAACGCGACAGTCACGACTCATGCAGCTTTAAGGTTTTCTGCTTCTTTTGTTTTTACTTGCGCTCTTTACAACACGCATTACATTACGTATTTCATGGCACACTCGTTTTATGCGGTTTTGGCGCCACCTATTGTTGTGGGTGTATTATTGACATGTCAAAGTCTAGACCCTGAATATAAGACGACCGCGTTTTTTCAGATGTATTTCCAAGAAAAAAACATCGTCTTATATTCGGGACAATACGGTAGTAAGTACATGTAACGTGTAACAAGGACACCTTAAAGTGTTACCTATTTTTCTTTTAATTTTGTATGCGAGTTGTCAATATTGTATGTAAACATGATTCAATTTCAATTTAAGGTATACTTTACTGGCATGATTAAGTTATTAATTGGGTAATAAAAATGTCAGTCTCCGCCCTTCGTTATTCTTTGGTGCTTCTGTGATGCTGAGTGTGATTTGTAATGGCTTCCTGCTGTGAGCGTCAGTTGATGGTTGTTCGCTGTGATTTTAGCACGTCAGCTGACGATGCAGATGATGCAGAACCCTCAGATTCTTGCGGCGCTGCAGGAGAGGTTGGATGGGCTCGTGGGATCTCCCTCAGGGTACATGGAGAGGTACGTGCCCCCACAGAGCACAACTTCAAATAGCTCCCTTGTTTCCCATTGGCTGCATCTAATTTCCCTACTTTGCTAACACCGACTGAATTAAATGTTTCTTATTTTGGCCCGATCCTGATTCCTTTCTGGAAGGTGCCAACCAAATGTCAAGCATCTCTTTTTACTCATCCATAAAAAAATGATGATACTGAGTCATTCATAAATCATCAGCAGTGTGTCATTTGCACCGTGTGACGTTGTTTGTGGTGTCTGCGCAGCTTACCAAAGGTGGTGAAGAGACGCGTCAATGCCCTTAAGAACCTCCAGGTCAAATGCGCTCACATTGAAGCAAAGTTCTACGAAGAAGTGCACGAACTGGAGCGAAAATACGCTGCTTTGTATCAGCCCCTCTTTGACAAGGTGAGATTTAAAAACCGATGCATTTCTGTTGCCCATCTTTCCTCCAAAATGGAAAAACTGTGGGTTTGTTCTTGGAAGAGGTGCGGTTTAAGATGTTGTGTGCCAGAAGGCGGGTGGTACAGTACGTTAAAATGGTTACATTGACCCGCTGCTTCAGCGTTTCTAACTGCAGCAAACACCAAGTGGTCAATCAAGGACGCTAGAGACAAACAGCAGCCAGAGAGATGTCTTACAGAAAATAAAACCTGAGCTGTAGCTATTTATCCTCTCTTGTAGCTCTCGCTCACGCTCCCAGTGGAATAGTGATGTCCGAGAGGCTCAATTAATAGTTGGGCTCCTTCAAAATAAAACTTAAAACAAGTTTTCTGGCTTTAAGTCTTACAGTACAAGTGTATTTTTGTGTCAGCATAAAGTCTAGTTCATGTGGCGGTTTATTCTGGCCAAGAACCAATTATATATATAATAAATGTATACGTATGTGTATATATACGTGTGTATATATACGTGTGTGTGTGTGTATATGTATGTATGTATGTATGTATGTATGTATGTGTATATA
>NW_015646677.1:1381865-1383428 GCF_001515625.1 Sinocyclocheilus rhinocerous | reverse complement strand
GGGCCGGCCGGTAATATTTTCCTTGTTTTTTTTTGTTTTTTGTTTTTTCTGTTGTTTTTATGACAATAACCCTGCTTGGACATAAAGATTCAGCTGATTTACAGCGACGTCGGTTTA
Source organism: Sinocyclocheilus rhinocerous (assembly GCF_001515625.1). Lineage (NCBI taxonomy): Eukaryota > Metazoa > Chordata > Actinopteri > Cypriniformes > Cyprinidae > Sinocyclocheilus > Sinocyclocheilus rhinocerous. The sequence goes on along the minus strand of NW_015646677.1, from coordinate 1,383,311 downwards.
TTTTTTTGAGTAGTTGATTTATTTTAATTCAGTGCATATTTATTTAATTGTTTTGTTTATTTATTAAATTTGAATTCATGTTTATGAAGGGCCGGTAATATTTTCCTTGTTTTTTTTTGTTTTTTGTTTTTTCTGTTGTTTTTATGACAATAACCCTGCTTGGACATAAAGATTCAGCTGATTTACAGCGACGTCGGTTTATTTTTTTGAGTAGTTGATTTAAATATTTTAATTCACTATATTTAAATAGTTTAGTTTTAACTTCTAGAAATGCCTCAAATTAATGTTTAAAAACTGTCTTTAGCGGAGTGATATCGTGAAGGCAGCATACGAACCCACAGATGAGGAGTGTGAGTGGAAACCAGATGAAGAGGAAGAGCTGACAGTAAGTAAGCAGGTACAGGTGATCCATACCTGCATGCTCTTCAAATACCACCGCATTTACATAATACTGTATAATATGCTGTGTTCAGTCATAGCTTGACTCTATATATTGGCCCTTGTCTTCATCAGGAGGAAATGAAGGAAAAGGCCAAAGTGGAGGAAGAGAAGAAAGACGAGGAGAAGGAAGACCCTAAAGGAATCCCAGAATTCTGGCTCACAGTTTTCAAGAACGTCGACCTTCTCAGCGAAATGTTGCAGGTAGGGAGAGAACGGGCAAACGCTGGCACACAAGGGAGCGATTGTGAGTGTAGTAGTGTTCAAAAGCAGGTCATGCGTCATGGGCATTTACAGTGGGAGATTTCTCTTTGGAAAATGTCCTTGATGCCATCTTGTGGTGCAAAAGTGCACCTTGCATCCTTTTTAGCTGAAGATAAAGGCATAGTGAAGCTATATGCATCTAACTTAAATGAACTGTGTTCGGTTTCACTCAGAATTTAATGTATAAATTTAATTTGGGCTGGTTATTGTCACTTACATTTTTGTTAAATATCATTTTCTTTAGAACAGTTGTCCAAACTTTAATACAAATGGTCATATATCAAACTTGATTAAAGGCGGCGTACAGGGCTCTACAGTGCATTTGCGACTGAAAACTACTGCGTGCGACTATGAAACAATATATTTAGGAGCACCAGTGCGACTGACCAGATCATCATCATATTTGTGGTTGCACTGAGGGGAGCTTCAAAGGTTTCTACGTGTTTTTGCAGCGTTGAGTAATGTATCACAGACATATCTCACGAATCCTTTCATAAGCAAAGTGTAGACGGTGTAAATAAGAGATTCATTGCGCAGTGTAGAGAGCTTCGTTGATTATAAATGTGAGATCGCGATGATCTAAGAGTGACATTTTTTTAATGATTTTTAAGGGAGTTTGTAAATGTGATAACTGATTTAATACAATACAATTCAATAAACAAGAAGTTAATATTAAGTGACTTACATTGTCTGACTATAACACTATTGTCTGATTTTGCTCTATTTCGTCGTCGAAAATAGTTT
>NW_015646677.1:1377781-1378808 GCF_001515625.1 Sinocyclocheilus rhinocerous | reverse complement strand
CTGTTATTGTATTTTTAGTAATGGTTGTTTTGCAGTTTATTTATAGTGCATATTTATTTAATTGTTTTGTTTATTTATTAAATTTGAATTCATGTTTATGAAGGGCCGGTAATATTTTCCTTGTTTTTTTTTGTTTTTTGTTTTTTCTGTTGTTTTTATGACAATAACCCTGCTTGGACATAAAGATTCAGCTGATTTACAGCGACGTCGGTTTATTTTTTTGAGTAGTTGATTTAAATATTTTAATTCACTATATTTAAATAGTTTAGTTTTAACTTCTAGAAATGCCTCAAATTAATGTTTAAAAACTGTCTTTAGCGGAGTGATATCGTGAAGGCAGCATACGAACCCACAGATGAGGAGTGTGAGTGGAAACCAGATGAAGAGGAAGAGCTGACAGTAAGTAAGCAGGTACAGGTGATCCATACCTGCATGCTCTTCAAATACCACCGCATTTACATAATACTGTATAATATGCTGTGTTCAGTCATAGCTTGACTCTATATATTGGCCCTTGTCTTCATCAGGAGGAAATGAAGGAAAAGGCCAAAGTGGAGGAAGAGAAGAAAGACGAGGAGAAGGAAGACCCTAAAGGAATCCCAGAATTCTGGCTCACAGTTTTCAAGAACGTCGACCTTCTCAGCGAAATGTTGCAGGTAGGGAGAGAACGGGCAAACGCTGGCACACAAGGGAGCGATTGTGAGTGTAGTAGTGTTCAAAAGCAGGTCATGCGTCATGGGCATTTACAGTGGGAGATTTCTCTTTGGAAAATGTCCTTGATGCCATCTTGTGGTGCAAAAGTGCACCTTGCATCCTTTTTAGCTGAAGATAAAGGCATAGTGAAGCTATATGCATCTAACTTAAATGAACTGTGTTCGGTTTCACTCAGAATTTAATGTATAAATTTAATTTGGGCTGGTTATTGTCACTTACATTTTTGTTAAATTTTAGAACAGTTAGAACAGTTGTCCAAACTTTAATACAAATGGTCATATATCAAACTTGATTAAAGGAGGCTCTACAGTGC
>NW_015646677.1:1349647-1377732 GCF_001515625.1 Sinocyclocheilus rhinocerous | reverse complement strand
CGCTCAGGGGAGCTTCAAAGGTTTCTACGTGTTTTTGCAGCGTTGAGTAATGTATCACAGACATATCTCACGAATCCTTTCATAAGCAAAGTGTAGACGGTGTAAATAAGAGATTCATTGCGCAGTGTAGAGAGCTTCGTTGATTATAAATGTGAGATCGCGATGATCTAAGAGTGACATTTTTTTAATGATTTTTAAGGGAGTTTGTAATTGTGATACTGATTTAATACAACAGTTCAATAAACAAGATGTCGTCTGACTATAACACTATTGTCTGATTTTGCTTTATTTCATCGTCGAAAATAGTTTGAAACAAAGTCACAGCTCAGCCCTTGCTTCATTCCTGAATGAATCAATTGAATGAATGATTCAGTGATAAAAATCAGTGACTTGCCGCCACCTGCAGGCAGTTCATTTTTAAAGTATCTTTTCAGTTATTTAAATCATTTAATATTTCTATATTCAAAATGTTATATTTAAAACATTAATCTTAATATGAATTTATGGAATTAGTTGTATTTATGCCACCTCTGATCCTCATTAAATGTCTGAAAATACACCTACAAGCCACTTTTGTGTTCTTCTGTGCCACCTCTGTACAAATTAATTTTGTTAATACTGCTTTCATTTGATTAGTAACTTATTATTCTTATTCTACTTGTTCTTATCTGTGGTTTTAATTAGAATTTTTAAAACGCTTATAAAATATAATTTAAAAACAATTTGACAAAAGATGACATACTTTTAATAAAGTTAGAAAAATGCCATTACAAAGGTAAGAACAAAATTCCACTGTAAATCACTTTGAGTCAAATATCACCTTGTAATGGGAAGGCTATTTTTTTTATCAAATTTTGGATTATTGATTAGAAGGTGCTCCTAAATTTTTGACTGTGCTCCTAAAAAGAAAAGTAAGCATAGAGCCCTGCTGTAGGCCAAAAGTAAATGTTATATCAACTGTATTATAATATATAGTTATGTAATATATATGTTGTGTATATATTTTTAAATTATATATAGTTTTAATATAGTTCATTTGTATTTAATATTTATTTTTTTACATTTAAATGCAAAGATATTAATTAAAAATGAAGATATGTTTCAGTGGGATGTTTAAATATATTATTTATTTTTATTATTTTGTATCTTCTCTTGTGATAAAGTAAATGTTGCAGTATATCTTTAAAAATAGTATTTTACGTTGAAAAAGCAAAAATATGAATTAGAAATTAAGAGATTGCATTTTTATTTTTTTTTCTCCCCTCCCTGCTCTTGTGACATCAAAGGTTATTAGACATGTGCTTTAGAATGTGTTTTTATTAAAGAAAATGTATGGAATTGATTTTGGTATTTAGAGTTTCATTTATTTTGTTTTTCCTGTCCAGGAACACGATGAACCAATCCTTAAGCACTTACAAGACATTAAAGTCAAATTCTCAGATGCAGGCCAGCCAATGGTGAGTCTGACCGTCTCTTCGTCTCCTGTCTGATATCTTAATCTCACAGTTTACTCACAGTTTGGTCTCTTTTCAGAGTTTCACATTAGAGTTCTACTTTGAACCCAACGATTTCTTCCCAAACACAGTCCTGACAAAGACCTACAAAATGAGGTCTGAGCCAGACGAGTCGGATCCCTTCTCTTTCGACGGGCCAGAGATCATGGGCTGCACAGGGTACGGCTCAACCTCTGACTTTCACTCTGTTAGCTTTGACAACATTAGTTACATCAGAGACTGACTCTGTTTTCAGGTGCACGGTCGACTGGATTAAGGGCAAGAACGTCACATTGAAAACCATTAAGAAGAAACAGAAACATAAGGGACGTGGCACAGTGAGGACGGTCACCAAGACAGTCCCCAATGATTCGTTCTTCAATTTCTTCTCGCCGCCTGAAGGTAAAACCCCCCTCAAAACTACCACATCCCTGATTATCCATGTGTTAGTTTGTTGACTTGTTTATATTATTTTAGTAGAATAGCATTTGCTGATAATAAACTCTCTTCTTTACAGTTCCAGAAAGCGGTGAACTGGTGAGTAACTGATTTTATTCCTAGCCATGAACTTCATGAACATTGTCACTTTTTTTCTAAATTTAGGTGGACTATACTCTTTTTATCATAAACATCTGATCAGTTAAACATCAGATGTTTAACTGATGTATTTAAAGCATCACCTTTTTAGATCTTAGCCTTATATAGCTTCTTGGTAATTGTACGACTTTTATGTACTCTGTTTTCGCCATGAAGATAGCTTTGATGCTGACATGGCATTAACAAAATAAATGCGCATTTAAATTTCGATATGCATGACCAGGGCCTAAAACTAACATTTTGCCACATCTTTGTGGCAAATTGCACAAAAACAAGGGCAATTGACTTGAGAGAATTTACTGGACATTAAACTATTATTTCATTAAAAAAAGGGCAGAACAGATTAGTGAAATGTCTGATTGCTGCTTTATTAGGCTATTATTATTATTATTTTACATTTTTTTTTATTATTGTTTAATCACAAAACTTTTATCAAAGAAATAACACTATAAAACTTGAACTTTTATTTTATTTTTATTTTTTGAGACCATTATTTCTGATTAATTTTAATTTATATAATACTGCTACTGCTTATTACTATTATTATTATTATTATTATTGTTTTTTTTATATAACAGTAAAATTAGTGTTTTTTTTTTTATGACTTTCAAACATTAAACCATAGAGCTCTTATTTTGGCTCAAAATCGCAGGGCAACTTTTTGAACTGCTTCTCTTTTGTTGACAACATTTATAAACACTTGTTACAAGTTTGGGAAGAAGTTTGGCTCAAGTTGCATTTTCAGATCCATGTTATAAGCGACTCAAACTCAAATATGTGTACATTACGACACAGTCTTTGCGGTTTGATAATCACACTAAACTTGCATTCTCAGGGATTGCTAGAATTATTAAAAGAAGTTACCAGCCATCTGCTGAGTTTCATACACTTGCTGTTTTTTTCCTCTTATTTGGTGCTTGGTGAGTGTTAATTCTAGGCCCTGTGGCATGACTGGTTTATCAGATTGGTGAATGTTAATTTGGCTGGTAATCATGAAGTCTCACTGTTATGCTGAATGAGAGGTTTGTATTTGCCGTGTGTTCAGGACGAGGACTCGGAGGCCGTGTTAGCAGCAGACTTTGAGATCGGTCACTTCATCCGCGAGCGGATCGTGCCCAGGGCAGTGCTATACTTCACCGGCGAGGCCATCGAAGATGACGACGATGACGTGAGTGAACGGCAGCCATCCTCTGTCATGAAGTCAAACGATGCTTTATTTCCAAACGTCTGACCGCTGTGTTTCTGTTGTGCTTTTTTAGTATGACGAGGAGGGAGAAGAAGCCGATGATGAGGTTAGTTGTCTTCTGTTTGTCTGTTTTTATCAGCGTTATTCCTCTGGATGCGTGTAAACTGATGTGTTTGTAACTTGCAGGAGGGTGAAGAGGAGGCCGACGAGGAGAACGATCCAGACTATGAGCCCAAGGTAAGAGTCCAGACGTCCATCGATGATCCTTACGGCAGGCCGATACTGAGATCTCAACATACAGAAATACATACTGTCACCTCCACTCATGCATCTCTGCCTCTCTCGCCCTCAAACGCTGATTCTCCTGCCAGAAAAAACAGTTCTTCACGATTTATTAACTTCAGCTTTATTTACTGTCATCTTTGGTCCATTCGAGAGAGAAATCCAAATGAGAACAGATCATTTTTTGACGAGTAGATAAATGACCGCAGTGTTTGCAGCATCTCTGTGAACGTCTGACCTTTAACCCCGATTTATAAATACTACACTGCAGTTCTGTGGGTATTTTTTGTTTCTCTGCTCTAAAATTCCTAGTAGCACATCTAAAGCAACAGCATTGAATATACGCTGCCCTACAGAGGTCAATTTAATGGTCAGTTTTTACCCTCCTGTTCCCATTTTTCTCTGAATCGGAGCATAGATGAGTAATGCAGCAGTGCTTTCTCCAAGGGGTCAAAGTTCAGGGTGGGAATGTTAATGGATATTCCTCCATTATTACTGACCTCATTCATTTGTAGGGCTGCATGATTTGGGGACAAAAATCTAATTGAAATATTTTATTTTTATTTTTTTCTGATGGTTGTGATTGAGAGGTTTGCTGTGCCTGTTGGTTTGCACTTTTTTTTTATTTTTTATATCAATATGGCTATGTTGTTATAATAATAATATAAATAAAAAATTATAGAAATTAAATAATCAAACAAAATATTACTTGAAATATTTCACTAAGTTAACTTTCAGAAATAAATTATTTCTTATGCTCAATTTGTTTAATTTTACAGTGAGATTACAATGTATTTATTTATATTTTTAATTTTAAAATTACTAAAGTATTGCTATTATAGTATTTCACTGTAAAATTAAAATGAGAAATTTTTATTATTATCATTATTATTGTATATTAAATGCTAAATTTGTTTAATTTTAAAGAAATTATATTAGTAATATTTTTTTGTATTTTTATTAATATAATCCATTTTAATTTTACAGTGAAATTACAATAGGACTACAATTCAAATTCTAATTTGAATTGAGTATTTAAGAAATAATGATGATAGTCATGAGCATTTTAGAAATGTAATATTTTTAAACTATAAAGCTACAATGCTAATATTTATGGCTGTCTTCATTTCTTTATTTTTTTTAACACTTCACTCTGAAAAAGTACATTTAATTTCTTTGCATATTGCAATTTCGGTTTTAGTTCAGTTCATCGTGCAGCTCTACCTCCTTGGTTTGATTTGAGAATATTATACAATATACTTCACTGTTCTGGATGAGGTCGAAGCATCACTGCAGGTTTATCTTCTCGGCGTAGTTCACAAACGTCTGTCTTCAGCATGCCAGTCTCTGACGTATCTTTACTCAAAGCATGCACTTGACTAATCAAACAGAATTACAGTAGGAAAATATTGACTTTTGTAAGCAAAGACATGATTAACATGTTAACTTCTCAAGCTCTTTGGCACCTCTCTGAATTTGAGTTCCTCTCTAAATTTCTCCTCACTAGGTATAAGTGATGTCTGTAGTAACCCTGCCCTGGTAGGTAACGCTCATGAATTAATGTGACCCTCCTGTTGCGTTTGAATCCCTTCCCATCATTCCCCACACTGACCACTAACACTTGTGCTTGTTTCCTCTCTCTAACCATCGTGAGTTGCCATTAGCATCTGTATTGTTTCTGTATGTTGAAGCATCCGGTTTGCTCTCCAAATGAAACCCTGGTTAGACTTGTTCCCCGCTGGAGTCTTTTCACGCTGAGTGGAAAGGACCGGCTGCGCTCGTTCTGTCATGCCATTGGTGGAAACCAGTGTCAGTCATTGCTGTGCCATCCCTAGGGCCCTATGAATCGGTTTCATTTTTTCCCCCCAAATTCATCTTTTATTTCCATTTAAATTTTTCTGCATTCTGTGTAATGGTTAAATTATATTTTATTAATCATATACAATGTCTAGTTATAATGAAACGTATACAACTTAACTTAAGTTTAAGAAATTACATTTAGCCTATTAAATCCTTTTTTATTTCTCATTGTTTTATTTTTTGCCAAGTTTTTTTTTCTTTTTTTTTCAGTTTTAATCTCTCTGGATTAAATTATATTTTATTAATCAAAAATCATGTCTAGTTAAATCAAGAAGTTTTCCTCTGTTTCTTAAGTTTGACGCATTACGTTCCAGGCCTTATGAAATCCTTTTTTTTTTTCTCCAGTTTAATTTATTTTGTAATTAAAAAGCATGTCCAATTATTTGATAACATTAAACTTATGCAATTTGACAGTTATATTAAGTTTAACAAATATTTTTTGGCATTATGAAATCCTGAAATTGATATAATTTAACAACAATTTATTATGTTTAACTAATTATATTTTAGGGTCTTATGAAACCCATTTTTACTAGCCCTGATTTATTTTTTATATATTTATATTTATTTAAATTTTTCTAGATGGATTTCCCCCCCGTTTCGATTCGTTTACATTTGAATGGGATCTGTATTAATGGTTAAACTAAATATTAATTACATGTTTATATTAATTAAAGTCGAATTAATCATGATTTCTTCATTTATCGATCATTTGATCTCTTTTTTTTTATTTTGCATCTTTATTATATTTGATTTCTTAAAAAAATATTCACTTCAATTTATTTACATTGTCCATTTTTTTTTTTTTTTTTTTTTTTTTTTTTACTTCTGCGTTCTCTCTATTTTTTATTTACAGTAATTTAAATGTTTAATCTCCTCAGAAATTATTTAGAGATATCTGATTTTAATGTTTTATAAAACATTAACAGTTTAATTTTTTTAAAAGTAATCAAATGAGAATTTAAGTTTAGGGTTTAGGGGGTGAATGGATGATTCGTGAAGTTTTAATAATTTGATAACTTTGAAAAGTGCTGGTCAAAAGTTGTGCAGACCCTTTTTGTGTGTATGTGATTATCAAACAAAATGGTAAAATGCTTATGAAGTTAAACTGTAAATTCCACTTATGACTAAATTCCGCAATTTCTCCCGTCACAGAAATCATAGGGCCCTAAGGCCCCTAATTTGTTGCCGTGTGATTTGATTGGCTGAAATACTTATGGACACCAAGCCTGAGCTGTTTTCACAATGGAAATGCATTTTGTGTGCAAAACGCGTAACTTCCTCGCTCTGTTGGCTTGTTTCACAGAAGGATGCCAACCCTCCAGAGGAGTGCAAACAGCAGTGATGGCGGCGGCTCCACCTCCTTCAGGATCCCCTACACTGTAACGGCTTCAAACAAACATAGTTACTTACCGCCTTACAATGTTTTGTATTTTTCTTGGTAGAAATAATTGAAAAATTAAATAAAAGGGTTTTGAGATTTTTGTTACAAAAAAAAGAAGAAAAACCACCACCACACAACTCCTCTATCGGGAGCCGCGGCTCATGACGAATAGTATTTTACTAGACCGGTTTCTTTCGTTTTCCTTTTTCTCTGTATAAATAGTTAGAATGCAGAAAATCCCTCGAAGCATGACACGTTTCTTCACCGCTAAACTAGTTGGGTTCTCGTAAAGTCTTTTGTATTGCTCTTAGACAACAGCTGTGGAAAGACGGTCCGGTTTACAGGAGAAGCGTCCGGAGAGATTCATTCGGTTAACATTCCACGAAAACGTTGGCTGTTTTAGGTTGGGAGGATGTTTAAAGCTCGGTGGAGACTGATGCACATTCCACATCCGTTCAGTCGGCGCTCTGCTGCATGACTCCTTTCTTTTCCATGAGCACTTTGTATTTTCGTCATGTATCCGTAGCGTTTATTTTTTCCGTCGATTCGACCAATGCTTAACTTTTAACTGGCTTGCCGTTCTTCAGGTGGGTTCTCTGCTCCACGGAATGCACTTACAACGATCCGAGCGACCTCATTGGAGGATTAGACTTTGAACGAGAGAACCTGATTGGAGGAGCCAGTTTAGCTAGTGTCTGATTGGCTGGTTTCTGAGCTCGGCCCTGAGTGATGTTTGTGGTGAAACACCACCTCTGTTTGGCAGGCCGATCACTGTGAATGTGTGTGTGTGTGTGTGTGTGTGTTCAGAGGAAGGTAGTCTTCGTCTCCTCTCACTCGTAGCGCAGCCCAGCAGGTCTGAAGCAGATAGAGCAATATTTTCACCCGGAAAGCCCCACCGCCGCAGTATCCCGTGTCTCGTGGCCCGGCTCTGTCCGGATCACCAGTCGGTTAGTTAGTTGTCTGGTGAGCGGTTGAAGCAGCAGGGGTCTTTCTGGTTCCCCTCAGCAGCTGTTGTCAAAGCAAAATGCCATGCTACAAAATACTAATGTACTCAATAACTGTACGTGGATGTATATTCATGAAAAATAAATTGGTAAAACGTGCAAGCCTTGGTCTGTCTTCTGTTCATGTGTAAAGCTTATTAGTTTAACCAAAGCATTAAGGCTGTAATTTAAGCACCAGTTTTATGATGGTTTGTGTCAGTAGGTGAATATTTTGTAATCATTCAATGACTCCACTAGGCGGCAACATTGTTCAAATTGCCTGAATTAAATTTGACCACTCATGGTCAATTTTGAATTCATTTTATAATAAAGATGTAATGGGTGTGTTACTTATTTCAAAAGATGGAGTTAAAAGGTTAAATGAGTGATTTATCATTTATGTTGCTAAAAATACTAAATTATCATCTCTGTGTACATAATGGAAGAGAAAAAAATATATTGCACGTCCATAATGGTTTATTAATTTTTATTTATTTTTTTTGGCTTGTTGACTCAGAATGCAATATTTATTTTAAATCAAACGTTACAAAAGTATTAAATTAGGATGGTTTTACATCGTCTTGTTAAAATGAGATGTATTTCATTTATTTTAATTATTACCAGTGCTGTTATAGTATCATTTAGATACTATTATAGTTTTTACTAATATTTTGAATCTTATTTTGTGTTTTTCATTTTAAGTTCACATAATTATAGCATTGTTCCGTTTTTTTATATTTATAGTATTATATAGTTTTTTTTTTTTTAAGGTTTTAGTTATTTTAGTAGGCTACATTAATTGAGATGAGCTGGAATATTATTTAAATATTTTATTTCAGTTTGAGTTTTTTTTATGGTTTTTAAGTTCTGATTTTCGTTAATTATAATAACCCTGATGAGCACATTGTTTATATAAAAATTATCTTTGTATTGTCATTTAGTATTATTTATATCTATATTAACTATTTAATTCTCAAAAATATTTTTCATGTTTCAAATAGTTGGGTTTTAAACAGTAAAATTGTTTTAGTATTTATTTTTTTATTCTGATATTAGTTTAAAATCGTAATATTTGACATAGTGCTGTTGCAATATTTAATAGTATTACTCTTTCCAAATGTTTTAAATGTTCACATTAATTTACATAATATAGAATAAGATTGATTCCTAAAAATGCTGCCTAGATAGGCGCCTTATATGGTTTTGTGAGACTCGAGTGTGTGTGTGTGTGTGCGCGCGCGCTGATGTTGCTGAGTTGAGCGCGTGAGAGAAAACCCCCGTGCGCTCTCCGTCCCGATCATCACACTCCTCGCAGACCTCCATCTATCCATCCATCCATCGGCTCAAACCTACCCACCCTCAGTCCAAAACCCGGAGCGTTTGATGCGCGATCGGAGGCGATGCTGGAGTCCGGCGGCGGCGCGGTGCTAAAGGAGGGCGCGCTGGAGAAGCGCAGCGACGGTCTGCTGCAGCTGTGGAAGAAGAAGCGCTGCGTGCTGACCGAGGAAGGACTGGTGCTTCACCCACCCAGACACCACCACCACGACACCGCCTGCAAGGCGAAGGAGCTGCACTTCGCCAACATGAAGACGGTGGACTGCGTGGAGCGCAAGGGCAAGTACGTGTACTTCACGGTGGTGATGTCCGAGGGCCGAGAGATCGACTTCAGGTGCCCGCAGGACGAGGGCTGGAACGCGGAGATCACGCTGCAGATGGTCCAGTACAAGAACCGCCAGGCGATCCTGGCCGTCAAGTCCAGCCGGCAGAAGCAGCAGCTGCTCGTGGTCTCCGCGCAGAAGATGCTCCGAAACGCGCAGTAGGAAGCGGCGATATCGACGGACGTTACCGCGCGTAAAAAGCGCTGGATGCGCATTACGGACGTCTCTTTAGTGTCTTTTTAGAGCGCACGGACGCTCTTCGTGCATTGAAAGACATCACGGCTGAATTAGCACCGGGAATATCTCCTCTCAGAGGCTGCACTGGGGGCCGGGGCAAGTTGTCAAATATATTGGGTTGATTTCAGGTAAATTGGGACACTTTTGCCATTGAGATGACTGGGAAAAATGTCCCAATTAACTCCTAATGAAGGTAGATTTGAAACCATCCTTTCAGGGCAAGAGAATTTTACAAAAATGTCAGGTTGGGGCAAGTTGTCACATTGTAATTTTAAAACTTTTGCTTGTTTTTTTTGGCGCTTTCTTGAATTGTTCTGTTTTATATAATTATTTGATTTTTTTGTATTTTTTTTCTATAACAAAAAAGCATTTAAAAGAGAATGTTCCCATTGTGACAACATGCCCCACTTTATGCGTTCAATGAACTGTATTTTCTAGACAGGAATGGTGTACATGTTCATATGATTTTTGTAGCAATGACATAGAGTCTGTATTCATCAGCTGATTGAAAAAACACTGGAGTAAAAGGTGTGACAACTCGCCCCAGTCTCCCTTACATGTTCATGGGTTGTGAATGTGAAATGCCTTCAGTGCGTCATCGTTCGTCTGGCTCGGACAGAAATGCCACCATCACTTTCCATTTCAGTGCAGTTGCATTTGTCAGTTTTGTGCGGCTCCAGACATGCAATCGATATCTTCCGGGAGACCTGAAAGGCCAATCTGTTCCGGTCCAGATCGCAGTCTGCATGCACGTGTGCAGGGGTTTTAAAGAGACTCCGTGACACACTGGAAAACTGCAGACTCTCCTGAAAGCCAGTGATCCTGACAGATCCACCACCATTCATTCACAGAGTCTCTCACTGGAGATGCACAGCGTTGAATGTGCCCATGAAATCTGCATCCGATTATGTATTTATTTGTACATATTTTTTGTAACCGGTCATTTGCATATCTGAATGTTGGGTTATGTTTTTTTAAAGTACACTTGATGCATTTCAGAATCTCAGAATAAGCTTTTGATTTTCATTTTTTTGTTTGTGTAACTGGTTTGGATGGACGATTCACATTTGACCAACTGCTTTTTGTTGTTATACAAACCAAAGAATGTCAAAACATTTTTTTGGGTGCATCTAGCCTACATCATGTTGACAATTTTGTTAAGGTTCAATCATTGCAATTGTTGACTTTGTGCAGAAATGGGAAGAATGCTGGAAAAGTCCCGTTTTTATTTCCACCGTTTTAATTGTGGTCTCTATCCTGACTGAGCACGATGATCTGATCAATATTGTGTTGCATAAATCTTTTCTAAGTCAAATGCATGGCGACGGATGTCGACTGGATGTTGTGGATTCATCAGAAACGTCCCGATGCTCTGCTGTCGAGTCCTGCGTGTGATCGAGCTGAAGTTTGCTTGTGTGAAAATGGTGTTTTGTTGATGGAACGCCGTCGGTCCCTGAGCTGATGCGAATGCCACTTTCATACCTTTGAAATATACATTCCACTTCAAATGAACATTGCATCTTTGTCTTTGCTTAGTGTGGTGTGTTTTAGGGCTTTTGTGGTTATTTTAAAGGAATAGTTCACCTAAAAATGAAAACGTACTCACCCTAAGGCTATCCAAGATGTAGATGAGTTTGTTTCTTCATCAGATTTGGAGAAATGTAGCATTCCATCACTTGCTCAGCAATGGATCCTCTGCAATGAATGGGTGCCGTCAGAATGAGAGTCCAAACAGCTGATAAAAACATCACAATAATCCACAAGTAATCCACACCACTCCAGTCCATCAGTTAACATCTTCTGAAGAGAAATGTTGCATGTTTTTAAGAAACAAATCCATCATTAATGCATTTTAACTTCAAACCGTTGCTTCTGGCCAAAATATGAGTCCATGATCCATAATAACGCTTCCTCCGGTGGAAAAAGTCCATCTCCTGCTGTCTCTCAGATCAAAATCCACACACACATTTATTAACTGTTTAGGACTGTTTTTTGCTTGTAAATGGTGCTGTGCAGATTTCTCTCCTGATTCAGACAAGACTACTTTTTCACTGGAGGAAGTGTTATTATGGATATAGGACTCATATTTTAGCCATTTTGACGTTAAAACGTCTAAATGATGGATTTGTTTCTTACAAACACGCAGCTTTTGGCTTCTCAAGTCGTTAACTGATGGACTGGAGTGGTGCGGATTATTGTGATGTTTTTATCAGCTGTTTGGACTCTCATTCTGACGGCACCCATTCACTGCAGAGCATCCATTGGTGAACAAGTGATAGAATGCTATACATTTAAAAACAAACTCATCTTGGATGGCTTGAGGGTGAGTAAACATTCAGCAAATTTTCATTTTAGGGTGAACTATTCCCTTTAACTAGGTTGAGTTGAAAATGAGTCGTAGAAGGCGACCGTTCGCACTTGCCACGTTTCTGAAAATGCAAATCACATTTGCATTGCGTTGCACAGCGTTTTTTCGAGCGTGTTTCGGGTCTCCTCGTTCACGCTTCCAGCGTGTCTCGTGTCTCTGTGAAGCACTCGCCTGTCTTCCAGAGCTATAAGTGGAAGCCGTTTCCTAGAATAATATTTCACTGTCAGAGCTGTCAGTGAGACGAAGCTCCGACGCACCCGGCTACCCACATAGTGAGGTAGACATGTGGGGGCGTGTTAGAAGGAGCCGTTTTAGGTAGGCGTGGTTGACTCTTAACTTTTATAAAGAATATCTCTTTGGATTTGAGACTTTAGTCTTTGCAACTTTACAGATCTTCTTTATGCACCAAGAGCTTGTAACACTCCAAAGAGAAAGGAAAAATTGAAATCGCATCATATGACCCCTTTAAAACCCGAACGCTAAATCAGAGCGAGGACCACCGTGAAGGATGCATGTGTGTGTTATTGGATCCACATGATGACCTTTATAGACGAGGATGGTTCATTACATCACACTGTACTTTAGTGTCATGTAATAGTTCATGTGTCGATTTGGGACGTGATCAGCAGATGCATATGAAGTCATGCTGACAGATGCACGTGTGTGTTTCTGTAAGCTACATGCGACTGCTTCACTCCGAATGGCTGAGATTCTTTCAAAGGTCTTGCAGGGCATTATGGGAGTGAGTGTGTAAAAATGGCAGACTGACTCACTCTCTGTCCAGTGCGCACACACCCTGATCCTCTATTTTTACACTTGTACACCTCTGTAATCTGAGTTGTGTGCCAGGATCGTCACTCTTATAGCCGCTGATCTCATGTGTTTACTAACCACATCCGTTCGTCACATTATACCGCAGTAAACTTATGGCATTTCTCGCACCATTATGGATTTCAAACATATTACAACAAATCTGATTTTAACTAGATTTCAGGCCACATATTTGACTTTTTAATTAGTTTAAAATAGGGCTGTCAAACGATTAATCGCATCCAAAATAAAAGTTTTTGTTTAAATGATATATGTGTGTGCACTGTGTGTATTTATTATGTATATATAAAGACACACACATGCAGTATATATTTTGAAAATATTTACATGTCTATATTTATATTCATATAATTTATATATTATATATAAATATATTTAATATGTTTATATATTAAATACATAACATATTTTTCTGAAATATATACATGCATGTGTGTGTATTTATATATACATAATAAATATACACAGTACACACACATATATTATGTAAACAAAAACTTTTATTTTGGATGCGATTAATCGTTTGACAGGACTAGTTTAAAACCATTCAAAAAATGTTACTTGAAATAAACTTTAAATAATATATAAATAAAAATAATAATAATTAATAAATCTTTTATTTATTAAATAAAAACGCAATAAATTATTTTTATTTTTTGTTAAACTTTTCAATAAGTTTTTGACGTTAGTTAACAACATTAACATGAACAAACAATGACAAATACTTATAAATTAATCTCAGTTAATGTTAGTTTCAACATTTGCATTACTAAATCCATAGTTTATTTTGTTAATATTATTTAATGGACTTGGGCTAACAATGAACAGTTGTATTTTTATTAACTAACATCATTAAAGATTAATAAATACTATAACAAATGAATTGTACATTGTTAATTATTAGTAAATGCAAATTAATGGGACTTTATTGTATTGTACTAAAATAACTAAAACACACACAAAAAAACTATATACAAAACTAGTACAAATGACAAACACTACAAAATAACTAATACATTGACAAAATGTAAAATGAAAATGTAAAATATATAAAAAATAAATATATAGTCAGACATAAAAAATAAAAAATAAATCAAAATCTTAAAGCTATAATAGTTTCACAATGATGGTGAAATAACGCTGCTATAAACAACATTAATTTATTAATTAATTCTCTTGAGTATATTTTTATCCACAATCAGTTCCTAAAATAATTAAATGTTAGAAGACACCATTGCAGCAGAAATCACTGGCTCGTTACTGTATAGATTGTAATTTTGGCCGGAGATTCAGCAGTGTTTCTGCTACAAAATCATTGTAATTTTCTAATTGCTGGTTAATCTGTGTAATCATTTACTCCTTCCAGAATTAAACCAGAGCTAATTATCAGAGCGGTAGGTACAGGATGGAGAGACGAGCTATAAATGAGGTGAGCCAATGACTGTTTCACATGTTTTAATGTATATAATTGATATATATGAAGGATTTTAACTCTATTCCAAAACCGTGTGAGCTTCCTTGTTATCTACTTTCTAAGGCAGCATCCTAACTGAAACTGAATGTTTAGTCACACAAATAGCACACGTAATACAAATGTTGGGTATATAGTGCATATTTAAGTGGGACTGAACTGTTTTTATTAATAATTTTCAGTTATATATATATGTATATAAAATCAATATCAGAAAATAACTATTTGGAACAACTGTAATTTGGTTTCAGTCTCTATTCTTGGTCCAAACTGTCACAAATCCTTGTGAATGTCAGCTGATGACAATGATTGTCATATTAACCAGCTAAAATCCCCTGCTGGGTCGCTGGTTAGATATTTGCTGTGAAAGGATATTTGTTATTAACTTCATGGCTGATGAAAAAGCTGACAAACGCACATCAGGTATGTTTTCTTCCTGTTCTTGTAGGAAGTCACCTGGCAGTCAGATGAAGAACAAAGTTAATGAATAGTGTCTGTTTGCCAAAAATAAAAAATAAGCAAAAGCAAACGTGTGTTTAAACATGTCTGAACCGAGAATCATCTCTAATAACCTCAATATTTGCTAATATACAACTATTTAATTAAGTTTGAGGAGACAATGGGCCATAAATTAGTAATTACGTAGTGATGTCACCATGTAAAAACAAAAAGAAAAATCAGTTATTGTTTACCCCTTTTTTATTTTTGTTTTCTTTTTTTATTTAGGTAAATTCTTGTGAGATGTATGAATTTGTACTCATTTTGTACAAAAATAAAATATAAATCGGTTGTTTGAACCGATCATTGAGTCGAATAGTTTGAAGGAACCGGTTCCCGGAAATGAATAATTGAGTCGAGTCATACGAAAGAACAGGTTTGCGGAAATGAATAACTGAGTCGAGTCATACGAAAGAACAGATTCGGAGTCATACGAAAGAACAGGACAGGTTCGCGGAAATGACTCGATTCGTCTCAGTGAACCGGTTCAAATAACCGAGGTCAGTCCCATTTTTGTAACCGATAGCTTGACTGAAATAAATCGTAAAGATGTGACGTTCAGGAAGTCTTATCACAGTTACCGCGACACGAGTTCAGTCGAATCAAGTTCATTGAGCATTTGAGTCGTGCGCAGAATACAAAACAAAACGGAAGTTCCTGTGGACGACAGTGACTGGATGTTAAACCGTCGTTACACACAAGCGCCGTCTTTGTAAGTTACCCGAAAACAATTAACAAACACACATTGTGTGCAGTTTAGAGTAATTACACAGCATTGAAAATGCGTTTATGAGTCCTGAAAAATAAACCGTGTGAACCTATATTAAACACCCAAATACTGCTGCTGCTGGCCTTCAATCTGTGAAAACAAACAAAACATTGTGAAATGAAGAAATCCAAAGCTTGTATTTTGGTGAATATAGTTAAATATTCCATATGAATAACAATAATAATTATATTAAATTAATACTACCTCTTCAAAAGAATTGAAATGTAATAGACTATATTTTTGGATATTCAAAGTATTATAATGGTGTCAAAAATTAAGCTTATATAATAAATCTGATGCTTTTTTAAAGATATTACATTAATAGATGTGCGTTTTCTAATAAAAAACTCTTTTCCCCGTGGTCTTTAAATAAATTGAGAATTATTTTTATAGCTACTGTTAATATAAAAGCTATAAAAACTGTTCACTTATGCTCTGTCTTTAAAATCTTTGAATAATTCAATGGTCATGTCTCTATTTATGTTATATATACACACTGTTGTAATGTGTTCTTGTTTAAAGCATAATAATAATAAAAAAAAAACAGGCCTTGTTTAGTCAGGGTAGCTGAAGTTCAGTGCTATATTGCCCTGTTGTTTAACAACACACCAAGTGTTCAGCATGAAACGTCTTTAAAAATAAACTTTCAGTTGACAAAAACTCCATAAAACAGTTTTGAAAGTTGTGAAAATGACATGATTTACGACCTTTACAGTGTTTGTTTTTGTCCTCAGCTCATAAATTGATCTTCAGTACAAAAATAATTGTGATTTGAACTTTAATAGTCTCAAGTTTTCCTTTACTGTAATACTTAAAGGGTTAGTTCACCCAAAAATGAAAATTCTCATTTATTACTCACCCTCATGTCGTTCCAAACTCACAAGATCTTCGTTCATCTTCAGAACACAAATTGAGATATTTTTTATTAAATCTGAGAGCCCTCCATAGACAGCAACGCAACTGAAATGTTCCCAGGTCCAGGAACGTAGTAAGGACATAAATATTTTATTCTTAAAGTATCTTAATTTGTGTCCCGAAGATGAACGAAGGTCTTGCGTGTTTGGAACAACATGAGGGTGAGTAAACAAACGTATTAAAAAAGGCTGGTTCTGTTGTGCTGTGTGTGCTATAGGCGAGATAGATAGCACAGGATAAAATGATTGATAAATTGGTCAATATGATGAATCATGATTGTCATCCTCTTCATGAAACAGTTCAAGCCTGTGTGAGTTCTTTTAGCTCAAGATTAATTCAGCTCCGGTGTTACAAGGAACGATGTAGAAAGTCATTTTTACCAACAGCTATTAAATTGTATAATCAATGTCATATTAGATGCTTGATGTAGAATTTTAATTGTATAGTGTATAAATATGGAGGAGTGCATACTTTGATGCTTGAAACAAAGGGGTGCTGTATGAAATGCAGTATTTTTATTTTTATCTTATTTATTTATTTATTTATTGTGTGGAGTGCTCCGCTGTGAAATGTGAATTTCCCTTTGGGATTAATAAAGTCAATCAAATCAGGTTGATGACAGAATTTTTATTTTTGGGTGAACTATCCCTTTAAGATGTATTATGAAGTATTCTGGCTGAATGAAATGATCTCCTCTTGAACAGCAAACCTTACATTTCCTGTCCTAACACTTGACTTTGCCACGGGTCCTGCCCTTGTGTCTGTTATTATGGGTGAGTGATTTCTCGAACAGAGAGCCCTTTCTCTCTCTCTCTTTCCTCCAGCCTGCACCTGTTCCCGCTCACCCTGCAGCCAGTCACACCAGTCTTCATTAGCGCAGCTGCTGCCGTCCCTCAGCCCTCAAGTCAGGAAGTCTGATTAGATACAGAATGTCACCTTGCCCATATCAAGTGCTGCCGACTCGAATAAGACACATGACGCTGTTGCTGATTTACATCAGTGAGTGAGTAAACACTGCAGAAACTGCAATCTTATCTAGAGCCAAATTAAAGCTCAAAATTCAGTGTAAAAATTCAATGCTGCATAAAAGCCAGACTAAATTATGTCTGCTCAGACCCACCTCGGCTGTTAGCGTCAAAGCATACAGCTGTAATTGCTGTGTAAATGCATCCATGCCATCTCTGTGCAGCATTACGGTCTGTGTAAAGACACCCAAATGCCACTTCAGAAGCGCTTCTGTGCCACCTTTGCAGTGTGAATTTAACATAGGAGTAAATACAAAAAATATGCCTCTATTAAAAATGTTGGTAATGCATTATTTAAGAACTTTATGTATAATTCATTATAAAAATGCATTATATATTTTCATAAATAACTGTAATCAAAGTGCATTAAAATGCATTATATTTGCAGATATGTTACATTTGAAATGGATTATTTGTCATGTATTTTAATGCATGGCATTCTCTATGAAACTGAATAGATAAATATTATAATGTAGCAATTATTAATGAGATCACATATTGTATTATAAGATGCATTACAAGGCATAATTAATGCATTAATTTATTTTTATAATGCATTATATATAAAGGCTACTAGTGTAACCGAAATTGAACTGTAAGAACCTATGAAACATTTTGGACATTTTTACGGGAAATTAATAAAAAAATTAAAGTTTATTACTCAGAAGTTGCACTTTTTTTTTATCTCAGAAGGCGTAATGGGAATGTATTTCATTTAAATAAAATTTTTTCTCTTGAGTTTTCCCCCTAAAACTGACAAATGAAAATGCTTAAAATAAGAATATTATTACATAAGATCTTGAAATGTTGTTTTCTGATAAATGCATATATATGTATATATTTAAGTTTATGCTTAAAACAAGAACAAATATCTCACAATGGGGTCAGAAATACAGTCATGTTTTGCTTTGAATTAAGTTTTATGAAGTTTTTACACTTCTGAGCTCATTTGCAGAAATTTGTTCTTGTTGTTAAGTATAAACTCACTTAATTTTTGTCACTTAATGTTTTATGCCATTTTGTATGTCCAATAAATATATCTTGATTTAGGAATGTTTAGATATTTGTACTGGAAAACTTGACAAATGTACTGAGAAAGAAAATCATTTTTTGCCGTGTGTAGATTTCGAAATTTGAGTGCTTGACTTGAGCTCAGAGGTTTGTGAATTTTTGTTTTTTTAACGTTTGTCAGCAGAAGTGAGTTGAAGTGCTTCCGTGTGTGTTGAGTATCAGTGTTTTCACACACCCACACAGCCCAGGTGTTGCTTACTTCACGAGTCCGTCGTATTTCACAGCAAAGCGCTCAAGGTCACTGATAAGACAGCGCTTGAGACGAACACGCTGGACACGTCTTTGTAGCCGAAGAAAATCAACTGTGTCTTTTCCCAAATGAAACATGCACAACAATCAGGAATGATTTTCTTATCCGTCCATTTTTTAGACTTAAATAATCAACTAAGCACATTATTGGACGGACAGACGAGAGTTTCAGCTCTGAAATGAGGCAAGAGTGCTTGACATTTCAGAATATTACAGCTTCTCTCTGCCTATAAGGTTTCTGGGTAATTAAATAACTCCCAAACAGACCCATTCAAATTATCTTTTGACATTTAAATCAGTTGAGGTTTCCCTCCAGAACTGCCCAGATGATTTGAATAAGAGACCAAAGAAACCTGCCAGGTGAGTGTCCTGTACGTTAGTGTGCGTTACAGTGGAATATCAATATCCAGAAATTTTGCATGTACAGCAGGGTTCCCACACTCATAGTGAATATCATTTTAATGTAGTAAAATCTGTTGTGTGGAAAGTGGCTTTTGATGGCAACAAATGGGACACCCATGATCAATAAATTATTACATTTAAGTGTTGTTTGTGCAATGCAGAACACACCACCAAGATGTAGATGAGTTTGTTTCTTCATCAGATTTGGAGAAATGTAGCATTCCATCACTTGCTCAGCAATGGATCCTCTGCAGTGAATGGGTGCCGTCAGAATGAGAGTCCAAACAGCTGATAAAAACATCACAGTAACCACTCCACTCCAGTCCATCAGTTAATGTCTTGTGAAGCCAAAAGCTGCATGTCCCATCATTAAGATGTTTTTAACTTCAAACTGTTGCTTAAATACTAGTCTTCTATCCATAATATGCTTTTTTTTTTATTTCCAACAGTAGATGGACTTTTTCACTGAAGGAAGCGTTGTTATGGATTATAGACTCATATTTTAGCCAGAAGTGAAGGTTTGAAGTTAAAAATGTCTTATTTGTTTCTTACAAACACGCATCTTTATGTTAACTGATGGACTTGAGTGGTGTGGATTACTGTGATGTTTTTATCAGCTGTTTGGACTCTCATTCTGACGGCACCCATTCACTGCAGAGGATCCATTACTGAGCAAGTGATGGAATGCTACATTTCTCCAAATCTGATGAAGAAACAAACTCATCTACATGGCCTGAGGGTGTGTAGCTACATTTTCAGCAAATTTTATTTTTTAGATGAGCTATTTCTGCTGAGATGAGAGACAATCTGATTATATGAAGGGTTAAGATAATGATTTTTGAAAAATTTCATTCTGACATGATTGTAACTGCTGTTTCTTAGACGTGTGTTTGATGTGTGGAGGTCACTGGTTTGGTGAGTCGGTTGGGAGATGAGCGGTTGTTTATACAGGAGTCTGGTGGTGTTTTGAATGAGGGCTGTGTTTCCTCAGCGGGACGCTCCCACCCTTTCCTCTGTGATTCTCTCCCACTTATAACCACAGCTCAAAAAACACAGGCTTTGTACCTTTTAGCCCTTAGAGGATAGATACTGTATATTCATCTGTGTTCAAAATGACCAACAGCATCCTTTACAATGCAGAAAATGGCTTTTTTTTATCTGTTTGGACTTGAAAAATATGTGGAATGTCCTAATTCAATCTGCTCTTAAGTGGAGGCATCAACAGGAGTCATGTGCGTTTTGTTGAGGATCAGATGAGCTCAGATCATCTGAGGATAATGCTGCTCTGTCATAGGCAGAAGCGTTCATTGTTTGTCTTAGCGCTGTGCGATCTGTGTTAATAAGCAGTCAGAAATGAGCAGATACAGTGGTAATGATCATAAAGCTGACACACTGCGTGTTCTGCCGAGGAAGCATGTTTGTTTTGAAGGTGTGAGCGTCTGACTGTGAGGAAGTGTTTCGAGACTGTGGCTCCGTTCCCATCCTCACTGACTGGCCTACCTAGACAGCATCACTCCCAACCTGAAAACCCCTTTTCCCTAAGATAGCACTGGTTATCATTATACTTGAGTAGTTGACATTTCACCCAGTTGACATTTTTTATATGTTATTAGAATTACTAATGTACATATATTAATATTGAGTCATTTGAAGGACCTATATATTGAGGATCTGGTCCGACCCCTGATGCACGGCAAGTTCCTCAATGCCAAAATTATCATTTCGATTCACTACCTTGAACGTCCGGACATTATACCAAACCGGCAAATTGGCGCAACTCCTGGGAGAATTTGATCGCTATCATCTTGACATCCTTGCCATTGTTGAGGCCCGCTGGACTGCCAGTGGGAAGTTGATAAGTGACGATAAGACCTTCATATACTTCATATACCATGACCATGTCCGCGTTGTGGGGATTGTCCTATCCCGCCGAGCAGCATCGTGCCTACTCTGTTGGCGACCTGTCTCGGACAGAATCATTTCCGTATGGCTGCAAGGCATACATGTGTAGTTGACCTTCGTTCAGGTCTATGCGCCAACAGAAGATGTCTTCGACACAGATAAAGACTCTTTCTATGACGACTTGCTACTTGAGCTCAACCATATCCCGCGCCATGACCTCGTCATCATTGCAGGCGATCTTAACGCCCAGATCAGCAAGAAAAGGCAAGCATTTGATCATGTGATTGGCCCCCATGGTTTAGCGACCGAAACCAATGACAACGGTATGCGATTCCTGACTTTTTGTGCTGCACAAGGACTTGTGGTCGCGAACACATACTTTCCACACAAGATCCACAAAGTTACGTGGAAAGCCCCGGGCGCCCACAGGGTGTACAACGAGATTGACTATGTCTGCGTCTCCAAGCGTTGGCGCTCGTTCATCCTCGATGTGCGAAGTTATCGGGGCGCCGATGTGGGTACTGACCACTTCCTGCTCATCGCAACCTGCCGACTTCGATTACGGCGTTTGCCAGCCCGTGGTCAGTGACCAAAGCCTTTTGATGTCGTACGACTCCGAGACCCGGTCGTATTGCAGCAGTACAATGTTGCAGTCCGGAATCGCTTCGAACTATTGGCCCCCACACATGACCTGGATTCCCGCTGGGAGCAGTTTCGAGACACTCTGGTAACCGCGGCAGAGGCGGCCATCGTCGCCGATGGGGCACCTTTAGAGAATGCTGGATCCAACCTCGATCATGGACATTGATAGATGAACGGCGGCATGCGAAGCAAGTTCGGGATCAAGCACGTGTATATACAGAACACAAAGCCACGACGTGACAAACGCGAGTGGGTTGATCAGAAAGGAACCGAGGCACAAGAAGCTGCAAATCGAAATGATACACGCACACTATATCGGATCGTTCGAGAGCTTACCAACTCCCCATCCGGAAGCGGCGCACCGATTAAAGATCTGGATGGCAGGGCCCTTCCTACTCAAGAAGAACGCGAGCGTCGCTGGGTTGAGCATTTCAAGGAAGTCCTAAAAAAGCCAGCGCCAACCACAGCATTCGATCCCAGCCTCCTAAACCCTATACCCGATCTGCCAGTAAACCTTGACACGATCACAGCAGTGGAAACAAAAAATGCAATCCGGGCACTCAAGAATGGCAAGGCTGCAGGCCTGGACGAGATCCCACCTGAACTACTTAAATCTGGTGACCAGTGCCTTGTTGATGCCCTGACAGATTTGCTTAATGCTTGCTGGGCAACCTCAGCAGTCCCTTAGGAATGGAAACGAGGTATGATCATCCCGCTCCCAAAAAAGGCGATCTCTCCAAGTGTGATAACTGGCGGGTTATTACCCTTCTATCGGTACCTGGAAAGGTATTTTCTATTGTCCTTCTAAACCGCCTCAGACGAGCTGTTGATGCCTGCCTTAGAGATCAACAAGCGGGTTTCCGAAGTAGCCGATCCTGCATTGAGCAGATTTGTGTTCTGCGACAAGTGATTGAACAATCGCTGGAATACCAACAACGGATCTCACTGAACTTTATCGACTTTGTCAAGGCCTTTGACGAAAAATGCTATGGAAGATAGCCCAGGCTTACAGAATTCCATCTCGATTTATAGACATCTTTCTGGCAGCCTGCACAAGGCAAAGGAAACCAAGGACCCCAAAAATTACCTGGCGAAGAACTTTTCTGGAAAATCTGCGAGCAGTCGACATTCCATGGGACGAGGCTGAAGTCACAGCCGCAGATCGAAGCCGTTGGAGAACGCTTGTCGGCCTATGCGCCGAACGGCGCCGGTGGAATTAAGGTTAAGGTTAAGGGTAATATATTAATATAACATTAAATAAAATGAATACGACAATATTTAATATTTATTCATTATTTGTACAAATATAACAAAAATAAATGTGTGTATATATTCTAAGAAATTATATTAAACATTAATATGTATTATGTATACAGTAACAGATACTCAAACACTATCTATTAAGTAAACCACGCTGAAGTGGTTTATAGGCTACACTTTGGGTTCTGTGTAGACTAATTAGTATTAGGTCATAAATGTGAACCCCCTTCTCAAGTAAACTACATTTTCATGAGTTAGCGATTCATAAAAAGCACCACGGGGGCCTTTTAGCTCCCTTTGTAGGCAGTAGACACAAGACAGTTCTGTTTAGTTCCCCATCAGAAACACTCACATTGTGAAATATGGTAAACTGGCAGCGGTGCTGCTGGAGGAGAAACTCTCAGACGCACCAGCACACGCTGCCAATCAGGGATCAAAGCGCAGGAAGTGGATTAGAGGGGCGGTGAGGGTGCATGCTGGGAGATTAGAGGGCGTGATGTGCCTCAGCCAAGAGCCCTTAAAATACTTCAACACGTCCAGCTGCAAACACACACACACACACACTGTGTTGTCTCATGCTCCTAAGGACAATTAGATCATTCACACACACCGCTCGAGCCAAACGTCCGGCCAACATGAAACAGGAAGACGATGCATGCATGCGCTCAATATCACAGCATCCTGGGAGTGTGTGTGTGTGTGTTTCTGAAGAACTGGCAGTGAAGTTCACTCACACACACTCTTTTAGCACCTGCTGTCAGACATGCTGAGCCCAGAGGAGATTTGTGGCTCTTCTCAGCACAAGCTCAGGCGCCATTCAATCACACAGACGCCACATCAGCACCGGTGATAAACTCACTTCTGCTGCTCCACCTCTCACACACTTCTTCTTGCTCACAGAGAAAGCGGCCACTAAATATCGTGAGGCCGGAAACATGCTTTATGCAAGTACACATATGTGTGCAAGTGCATTTTTAACATGCTCTCAAGAAAAACGTAAAAAAGCTGTCACTGCGGCTGTACCTTTTTAGAAGTTGCAAATGTGTAGCATTTAGGTACTAATATGTACACCTTAGGTGCTAATAAGTACCTTTAAGGTACCAGTATGCTCCCTTTAGAGGTAAATAAGGTACAAAGGTGTTCGTTTTGAAAAGGTACTGCCCCAGTGACAACTACCTTTTTTGCTTCTACAGTGTCTAAGTTTAAATGTCTGTTAAAAACTCATCTTTTCTCCCGTGCTTTTAATGATATGTGATTGGGTTATTTTAAGGTTATATGGATTTTACTGTTGTAATTAAGTCTATGTAATATCAATGCCACGATTAGGTCTGTGCATTTTTTAAATGTTGTAATTAGGTTTACGCTTTATGTACAGCACTTTGGTCAACTAAAGTTGTTTTAAATGTGCTTTATAAATATATTGAACATATATTGAAAGCTTAGGAGGGTTAAGATAGTATGTGAAACATGCAGTATGCAAAGATAAACATTTCAAACAGTAATATGCAAATATGCAACGTTTAGTCTTTTTATGCATGTTTAATTCAGTAATTGACATCTAGTTATCATATTTACGCATACAAATGATAGTAAAATATAGAAATTTGGACATAAATAAGATCCAAATATATAAACAGTATGCAAAGATAAACATTTCAAACAGTAGTATGCAACGTTTAGTCATTTGTTATGCATATTAAATTCAGCAAGTCATGTTTAGTTAGTTATCAAAGTTGTTTGTACAAATGATAGTGAAATAGATGCATTTAGATGTAAATGATATCCAAATAAGGTCTAAATATATGAAACGGTATGCAGTATACAAAGACATGTATGTACAAGTATGCAAAAAAAACATTTCAAAAAGTACTATGCAACGTTCAGTCATCTTTTTATGCATATTAAATTAAGCAAGTGGCATCTAATTATCTTGTTATCATATTTGCTTATACAAATGATGGTAAAATGGGGACATTTATGCATAAATAAGATCTAAATGACCTAAAATCCGAAAAAGAAGTTCAAAATATTATTGACACCACTTTAGGGAAATATGTTTTATATAATTTAATTTAACTGGAAAGCCAAATTGTGGACCTTTTCAATAAGCTTAGTAGGGTTAAAAATGATATATGAAATATTATGCATTATGCAAACATACATTTCAAAGTAATATGCAATATTTTTGTCACCTTTTTTATGCATGTTTAATTCAGCAGTTGCCATTTAGTTATTGTTATCATATTTTCTTGTACAAATGATGAGGAAATATATACATAAATAAGATCTAAATGACCTAAAATCTCAAAAGCGCCATTTCAAACAATAGTATGCAATGTTTTTGTCAAGTTATCATTTTGGATTTTTTTATACCAATTTTATTTTAAAATATATTAACTTTTTAGTCTGATTAAATAATGAACAGGTGAATTAAACAGTTAACGGTTGATTAATTAATTAATTATTTTGAAAATTTTAAAGACAGAAATGATTTTTTTGGGGTTTATGATGTTCTCATGTCATGTCTTTAATTTTGAAGTTCAGTTTTATGTTCATACTTCTTTTTTGTGTTCGGTGTGGTTTGTATTGTCATTGTATTGCCACTAAATAGTGAAAGTCTAGTTTCAAGTCTAAGTTAATTTGTTTGTGATTGGTTCGTTTGCCCTTTTGTATGTTGTTAGACTCCTTAGTTTTGGTGTATTAAGGCCTCAGGTTTTCTTTTCCTCCGTAACCAGGCAGGTTTGCTGAGTTTTAATGTCTTGTCACGTTGCTCAGTATTTTTGTTTAGAAATAAATCTGTGCTTGGTTTCAATCCTCAGCTGTCCCACCGTGTTTCAGATGCATCAGGCTCTCAGTAAAGCGTCATGTTTCCAGTCGGTGTGTCTTTCCTTCCTCTGATACCACACTGAGTCCATCAACTATTGTTTCCTGTTTGTCTTTGCTCTTCTTTTTCACTACATCTTTTTCCTTGTACTTTTCACAGACTGCCGTTTCTATGGAAACAAAGAGTGCGAGGCCGGCCTGGGTTTGATGGAGCGCTGTCAGACAGCGAGGAGGAGGTCGGATCGTGTGTGTGTGTGTGTGTGTGTGTGTGGCCCAGAGGGATCCTGAGCTCTGTGCTCTATAGACACGGTGAAGCTCCAGAAGAAGCTGTGCTGCATTCACTCGGTTCTCCTTCAGTGCCTCCCTCTCGCTCACAACCTCCACGGTGGGTTTCAGTTTTATTCAGGGGTCACAGAATCTGAGAATCTTCCGGAAAACAGCTGAAAACCCATAGTAAATATCTGAAATGTTTCTCCTAGACAGCTTTCAGAGTAAGCAGAGATGTTTCTCCTGAGAAAAATAGCTCTAGAAATCTCATGTCTCATTGATAGTATGAAAGGAGGTCTCAAATTGTGCTCAGATTGTCTCAATAATTATCAAATTATCTGCGCTGTGCTGTCAACATTTTTTCCTTGCAAACTCTTTGGGTGGATCTCATAAAGAAATGAAATTAAGCATTTTTTGGACTGTTATGTAAAAAAAAAAGTTACACCCTTTTTTCCAAGTTTTTTTTTAAATTTTTAATTTCTCATTTATTATTATTTTTTATTTATTATTTATATTTGGAGGAAAATATGCTTAATTGTCATGAAAATGTAACAATACAAAATAATAATAATAGTACTAATGGTCCTAAAAATTGGCATTTTTGAACTGATATGTTTTTTATTTAATTATTATTATTTTAGAAAAATTTAATATAAAATAAAAAAAATGTGTTATAGTATGTTTGAAAAAAAGCAAATTTTTTTCAAGGTATGTAGTTTTTTTGCATTACAGCAGTGAGAATTTTGGATGAAAATGTGCTTAATTGTCATGAAAATGTCACAATGCAAAAAAAAAAAAAAACCAATTAATGGTTTTAACGATTGGCTTAATTTAATTTGTGTCAAATGTAATTTTTTTATTTCTAGTATTGTGATTTTGAGGTGAAATATGACCCGTTCCTGCCAGTTTTCATGAGATTCGCTGTTTGTCAGCACTAATCATCTCATTTGTGTCAAAGAGCCTAAAGACTACCAGGAGAAACATCTGACATGAAGTTTAATGATAAACGAGAGCTCAATTATGTCTCGTGAGCTATAAAAAAGCTACTTCTGAGCAATAAAGTGTCCTTTTGTTAGATTATGGAGGAGCCTAAATCCACTGAGCGCAGTGATCAGGAACAGTCCATGAGACCGATTGTATTAAAAGACAATAATTATGTTACAGAAACGTCCATTTATCATCCACTTCCTCCTCAGTGCTAACAGGGGTATCTGTTGAGCCCGAGGCACGTGTGCCACATGTTTGCTGTGTTTAAATGACATTCAGCCCACAGCTGCTGTGCGGGGGTCAGCTGGACCATAAACTCATAAACATCTTCAAGAGCCTCCTCAAAGTTTCATCTTCACAGACACTTTCGCTTTTATATATACTGTTTATGGTCTCAAAATATATATTAACATTAATTGATTTGATCAAAACATTTGCTCTCTGTATATTTACAGTATATATAACCTGAACAAACAGACTTGGTGGTGACATGTAGGGGTGGGCGATATGACCGAACCCTTATATCACGATATGAGTAATTTTATTTCACGAAATCGATATATATCACAATATAGTTATTTTTGCTTTAAATAAGGTCTTTATGATATAACAATTTTTGATAACATAGAAATTTTATTGTTCTTGTCACCAGTGCTAATATATCACAAAAAACTATGGTCTCAAAATATATATTAACATTAATTGATTTGATCAAAACATTTGCTCTCTGTATATTTACAGTATATATAACCTGAACAAACAGACTTGGTGGTGACATGTAGGGGTGGGCGATATGACCGAACCCTTATATCACGATATGAGTAATTTTATTTCACGAAATCGATATATATCACAATATAGTTATTTTTGCTTTAAATAAGGACTTTATGATATAACAATTTTTGATAACATAGATTATTGTTCT
>NW_015646677.1:1330133-1349378 GCF_001515625.1 Sinocyclocheilus rhinocerous | reverse complement strand
AAATAAATAAAAAATGCTACATACATTGTATAAAGTAATCAAATGTAAAAAAAAACCACTGCATATTCTTCACTATGTAAATTAAATATATAATTCTTCTTATTAAAGTTACAAAAGTGATTTAGTCGAGAGCAGTGAAAGATTTTCTCTCTTTTGTTGTTTGATTAACATAAATGACAGACAGCAGGAATATTAGACTGCTGTCACTTTAAGAGCTGCCCGGATCTAATATACTGTTACACATGCGTTTTCTTTCTCAGCTGATTGCTTTCACTTTTTGTCTCTTAAATGGGTACAGTACGACATCAGTTTCCGTACGAAAACCACCGAAAACCACCTGAAACTTCATCAAATTAAAGTTCTTGCATGTCTGTTTTACATTTGCGATTTATTTAGCATCTGCTGAGTGATAAATGAGTGTTATTTTGCAGCTGGGTTTCAGTCAGGGAGCAGCGGAGCGAGATGAAGACAGACCGAGAGGTAATTATCGCTCCTGCGTGTGAGTTTTCTCCACAGGTGAGATTGAGGAGGCGCAGCGGGAGTCTGTCCTCCTGAGGAGAGTCTTTCACTGCTCAGACAGTGTAGGATGCTTTTCAGACTGTTGGCACATACTCGCTTCCTGTTTCTGATTCAGAGCCAGGAAAACCTTCTCAAACCACTGACTGGTTTATTAAACTAGGTGTGTGCTTTTTACCAGTGCAGACCTGGCTGCCATGATGCTAGCGTATTGTGTGTGTGGTTGCTATGCAGATGCTGGGATAGAGTGTTCTATGTTGTTGCTAGGGTGTTCAAGTGGCTGCTCTATGTTGTTTTGGGGGATTTTAGTTTTTTTCTAAAGTGTTTTAGATTGTTGCTTGGGTCTTTAGGTGGTTGCTAGTGTGTGCTTAGTTGTTCTTGCGTGTTTTAAATTATTGCTAGGGTGTTTAGATGGTTGCTAGGATGTTCGGTGTTGTTCTTG
This sequence comes from Sinocyclocheilus rhinocerous, assembly GCF_001515625.1. Classification (NCBI taxonomy): domain Eukaryota; kingdom Metazoa; phylum Chordata; class Actinopteri; order Cypriniformes; family Cyprinidae; genus Sinocyclocheilus; species Sinocyclocheilus rhinocerous. The sequence goes on along the minus strand of NW_015646677.1, from coordinate 1,348,420 downwards.
GGTGTTTTAGATTGTTGCTAGGATGTTTAGGTGGTTGCTAGGGTGTTCTATGTTGTGCTTGGGTCTTTAGGTGGTTGCTAGTGTGTGCTTTGTTGTTCTTGGGTGTTTTAGATGGTTGCTAGGATGTTCTGTGTTGTTCTTGGTTGTTTTAGATTGTTGCTATGGTGTTACGGTGGTTGCTAGGATGTTCTGTGTTGTTATTGGGTGTTTTAGATTGTTGCTAGGATGTTCTATAGAGTTGTTTGAGCATTCTGAGTGGTTGCTAGGGGTTCTGTGTTTGGTGTTTTGTGTGGATGATTGAGGTTGTTACTAGGGTGTTTAGGTAGTGGCTAGGATGTTCTAGGTAGTTGCTAGGGTGTTAGAGGTTATTGCTAGAGTGTTTAGGTAGTTGCTAGGGGTTTCTAAGTTGTTCTTGGGTGTTTTGGTGGTTTCTAGTGTGTTTTAGATTGTTGCTAGGGAGTTTAAGGGGTTGCTAGGATGCTCTATTGGGGTTGTTTGAGTGTTCTGAGTGGTCACTAGGGCTTCTGTTTTGTTCTTGGGTGTTTTGTGTGGTTGATTGAGTGTTGAACAGTAGTTTGATAGTTGCTAGGGCATTATATGTTATTGCTAGGATGTTTAGATAGTTGCTAGGGTGTTTTAAATTGTTCTTGGTTGTTTAGGTGGTTACTCGTGTGTTTTAGATTGTTGCTATGGTGTTTAGGTGGTTTGCTATGTTCTGAGTGGTTGCTAGGGGTTCTACTTTGTTCTTGGGTGTTTTATGTTGTTGATTGAGTGTTGTAGTTTGTTACAAGCCAAATTACATTCCAGTCTTCTCATCACAGCCAGATTTGTCTGCGCAGGGCACCGTAAAGCGGCGTGCCATGACAGAGCCCCCAGTACCCGTTTAAGTGGTTGCTAGGATGATCTAGGTTATTGCTAAGGTGTTATGGTGGTTGCTAAACTGTTCTTAGTTGTTCTTGGGTGTTTTGGGTGATTATTAGAGTGATTTCAATTGTTGCTAGGGTGTTTAGGTTGTTGGTAGAGTGTTTTAGATTGTTGCTAGGGTTTTTAGGTTGTTGGTAGAGTGTTTTGGGTTGTTGTTAGTGTGTTCTACGTGGTTACTAGAGTGTTTAGGTTGTTACTATAGTGTTTAGGTGGTTGCTAGGATGTGTGTAGGTGGTTCTTAGTGTGTATAGGTTGTTGTTAGGGTGTGTTTAGGTTATTACTAGGGTGTTTAGGTGGTTGCTAGGGTATTCTATGTTGTTCTTGGGTGTTTTAGGTTGATGCTGGAGTGTTTAGGTTGTTGCTAGGGTGTGTGTAGGTGGTTTCCAGGGTGTTTAGGTGTTAAGGTGTTTAGTTGGTTGCTACAGTGTTTTGCTGGGGTGTGCTATGTTGTTCTTGGGTGTTTAGGTGGTTGCAAGAGTTTTAGGTTTTTGCCAGCTTGTTCTATGTGGTTGCTACAGTGTTTTAGGTAATCGCTAGGGTGTTAAGGTTGTTAATTTAGTGTTTAGGTGGTTGCTAGCGTGCTTTAGATTGTTACTAGAGAGGCCAATGAGGTTTTTGGGTTTTGTTCTGTGTGGTTTTGCGGTGGTTGCTGGAGTGTTTTAGATTGTTTGTGGTGTTTAGGTCGTTTCTAGGGTGTGTGTAGGTGGTTGCTATGGTGCGTAGGTTGTTGCTAAAGGGTGTTTAGGTGGTTATTAGGGTGTTTGAGTGGTTGCTAGGGTGTTTAGGTGGTTGCTAGGTTGTGTAGGTTGTTGGTAGGATGTGTTTAGTTTGCTGCTAGCGTGTTTATGTTGTTGCTAGGGTGTTTAGGTGGTTGTTAGGATGTTTGGGCGGTTGTTAGGTTGTGTAGGTTGTTGGTAGGGTGTGTAAGTGGTTGCTAGGGTGTGTTTAGGTTGCTGCTAGCATGTTTGTTGTTGTTGCTATGGTGTTTGGGTGGTTGCTAGGGTGCATAGGTGGTTGATAGGGTGTTTGGGTGGTTGTTAGGTTGTGTAGGTTGTTGGTAGGGTGTGTAAGTGGTTGCTAGGGTGTGTTTAGGTTGCTGCTAGTGTGTTTATGTTGTTGCTAGGGTGTTTAGGTGGTTGTTAGGGTGTTTGGGTGGTTGCTAGGGTGTTTAGGTTGTTGCTAGGGTGTTTAGGTGGTTGTTAGGTTGTGTAGGTTGTTGGTAGGGTGTGTAAGTGGTTGCTAGGGTGTGTTTAGGTTGCTGCTTGCGTGTTTTTGTTGTTGCCAGGTTGTTTGGGTGGTTGCTAGGTGTTCTCAGCAGTCAGAAGTCAGTAGTTTGCTATGTTGTGGTCTGTAGATGAGGCCGAGCAGAGAGAAGTGTGTTGATCTCTAGGGATATTCTGCTGAAGTGAGCTGGAAGATGCTGGTTGTGTCTTAATGCAGGAGGGCCGGTGAATCACTCAGTTAATGTCTGCTCTTCCCCAGGACCCAGAGGAGAAACGCCTGTCCATATAACTCTCCCTGTGCTCTCCTGCCTCCGTATGATGCATTTTTAACAGAGTTTGCAGTGCAGATGTTTTATCCATGGCTGCCAGCACACAGGGTTTCATTCCAGTGATGTAATTGTGTTGATTAACCATCAGTTTTGCCAGTTCTCATTTCATTTGAGTATCATTTGAGTAGACAGCATGCAGTGTATACTGCACAGTAAGCAGTACACTAGCATTACATTCCCAGCACAGTTGATGAGGATGTTTACGTCACTGAATCGGTGTGTGTCTGCATTAATAATGTTGATGTTTTCCATGTGTCTCCTGCAGTATCATCATCCATCAGGCTGAGCGATGAAGCCGTATTGAACGTGACATTCATTACCGCCTGCAGGTATTCATGCATACAGAAACAGTAAACATACTGCATAGTAAACAGTAGACATTTTATTTTATTTTTTGAAAAATAATATACACAGACAATATCATTTGATTTTATTGAAAATTTGATGAGGTAAATAGAGTTATCTGTTTGTGAGTTATTATGGATATTTGGCTATTTTTATTCTAATTTAATTAATTTTTATTTTTGGGGAAATAAAATAAAACAATATAATTTTAATTTATTAAAAAATGTATGCAGCCCAGGTAATGTCAGCCAAGGTTTGGAGCAAGTTATATTTTGATGAAAGAGTTCTCTGAATGTGAGTTATAGATATTTGGATATTTTTCTAATTTAATTTAATTAATTTTTATTAAATGTTATTCTATCATTTGGTTTTATTGAAATTTTTATGAGGTAAATAGAGTTATCTGATTGTGAGTTATTGTGGATATTTGGCTATTTTTATTCAAATTTGATAAATGTTAATTTTTTGGGAAATAATATAAAACAATATAATTTTATTTTATTGACAATTTTACGTAGCCAACGTTTGGAGCAAGTTATTATATTTTCATGAAATAATTATCTGAATGTGAGATATAGATATTTGGCTATTTTATTAAATTGTTTATTTTTTTATTAGGTTTGAAGCAAGTTATTATATTTTGATGAAAGACATCTGATTGTGAGTAATTATAGATATTTGACTATTTTTATTATAATTTAATTTAAATAATTTTTATTTTATTTATTTTTTTGGGAAATAATATAAAACAATACATTTTTATTTTATTAAAAATTTAATGTAGCCAACTTTTGGAACAAGTTATATTTTGAAGAAATAATTATCTGAATGTGAGATATTATAGATATTTGGCTATTTTTATTTTATTTTATTTAAAAAAATAATTTGTAAAAAATATTATATAATAATATTATTTTTATATTATTATTTTTTTCACTATTTAATTTCATTTAAAATTAATGCAAGAATAATATTCAATTGTGAACATTTCATCACGCACTCCATTCTTGTCATCTTTGATTCGTTTTTTGTGTTGTGTGGCCGGCGTTTAACTCGGTTATGGAGGCGTGTGACCTTTCCCGCTCAACATGATTGACATTTTTATGCTGTGCGTTTGAAGGGTGCAGAGAAAATGAAATATCCTCTAGTGATCCGGCACCTGTCAAAATATTTCCGGTTAGGAATGTCATCTTCTGCCTGATATTACTTATATGCAGTTCTTTAATCTGCATTCATAGGTGATGAATGACGTGGAATAATTTATAACCCATTGTTTCGACCATGCGTAATGTCTAGTGATTAGACGAGCAGTGAGAGAATGTAAACGTGCTCATTTAATATTCATGAGCTCAGAAGAGGATCTGTTAAATACACATGCAGATATTAGTATCTCTGAAATCTCATTTCCATCTCGACATGCTGAACAAAATATGTGTTTTTGTTTTCGATTCTTAACCCTGCTGCCAATTAGTTCTTGTTAACTAGTGGCTAATGAACCTCCGTTCTTCTTCTCCAGTCGCTTTATCTTCACTGCTGAATAATTGAGGTTTGCAAATTGTCTGTTTGCATTGTCTCCGTATGCAACAATTAATTGTTTGTGTGCTGTCTAGAGACGAGACGAGACGGCCTGTGTGTTTCTGTGTGTGGTTTTGTTGTGTGAGCTGCCGGGTGTAGATTTTATTGGAAAAAGCCAGAGCCATTCAACAGATCTTCAAGGTCAGGACCACAGGATATTATTGTGTGTGTGTTTAGAAACACAATTCAGTTTCTCTCCCCCTTCTGCGTCTCTGGCTAGAGAAACATTTTATTGCTCTGAGTTTGCTCTTTCATAGCTCAAAGACAGAATGTCATCTACACAGCTTTTCTGTCTCATTTAAGCATCAATCTTGTCTCGGATATTCTCCTAAAATTCCACAGGAGAAACAAAAACAGACACAAACGAGGCAAAAGTTTAGCTGTAAAATGAATGTGTAGAGCAGCTATTATAGATATTTTTTATTTTTTTATTATTAAATGGAATGGAATGATGAAAGTCATCAGCATTTAATTTAATTTTTAATTTATTCCAATTTAATTTTAATTTATTTTTTATTTTACTTTTGTAAATTACTTGTAATTATAATAATAGTTATTTGGCTATTTTTATTAAAATTTTGTTAAATTTTATTGTATTTTTTGAAACCGTATAAAACAATAAAATTTTATTGTAGTTAAATTATGCAACAACTTTTGGAGCAAGTAATTATACAAAACATTATCATTTTATTAAATTTGACTCATCCTAGCTGATGTCAGCCAAGTTTTGGAGCAAGTTATTATATTTTTATATTTTTATTTTATATTTTTTATAGTTTTCTGAATTAGTTATTATAGATATTTGTCTATTTTCATTTCATTTTTGTTTTATTTTATTTTGTAAATGTGAGTTATAATAGATATTTGGAAAATTTTTGAAATTTTATTTAATTCCTATTTAATTAAAGAAATTAATTCTTTCCAAAAAATGTAATTTTCAATTTTATTATATTTTTTGAAAATGATAGATATTTGTATCATTTTATTATGTTTCTGAAAATAATATAAAACAATAAAACATTTTAGGTTTTTAACCTAAACATTATTTAAGTTTTGCAGCAACTTATAATATTTTGATGAAAGAGTTATCTGAATGTTAGTTATTATAGATAGGTTATTTTATTCCTATTTCATTTAAACTTAAATTTAATTTATTTAATGTCATTTTTTATTTTATTTTTGTAATGTAAAACAAAGTCATTTTAAGTTATTATAATGAAAGATTATGAAGACAAAAAATTTTTTTTTTGTAGTTTTTTACTCTATTTTGATTTCACATTGACTTTGTCATTGTTTGTAAGGAGAAGCGAGTGAGATATGAGCGAGCGCAGACAGAAGCGCTCTTGTGCTGCAGTATCTGCTGGACATCTGACTCTCTTCTGGACGCTGGCCGTCTCCTCTTCTCTTACTCTGAGGTCACAGTGACACTTTTATCACTCTGCATTTTCTTTCATTCTCTCACAAAAGCCAGACGAAGCGTATATCAGCCGTCCTGTCCCAGATCATTGATTGTTCAGCGCTCAGTACAGTGAATCATTCATTAGATTAGCAAATATCAAAGCAAGTGGATTTTATTTTAAATAAGTATAGCTTAAATATACGTAAATGCACTGTTTAACATTGCAACTTGCCAAAATGTTCTTGTTTTCCATTGCAAATATAAAAAAAGGAAATGTTTTTTGTCATTTCCCTTTGAATTAAATTTCTTTTTCTGACCGTTTTAAAAACAATTTTATTTTATTTATTTATTTTTTGGTTCTGCAAACGTTAAGGGAACATTCCATTTTATTATTTTTGAATGTTCTCTAAACATTTTGAAACAAGTAGTAACATAAAAAAAAAAAACGTTCATTCTAAACACTTTCAACTAAAACATTTTTTTTTTAAATAAAATGTTCCATGAATGATGTATAATTAATGTTTGCTATTTCTAAATGTTCTCTGAACATTCAAAACATCCCTTTTTTGGTTCTGCAAACGTTAAGGAAACATTCCATTTTAGAATTTTTGAATGTTCTCTGAGCATTCTGCAACAAGTAGTAACATTTAAAAAATATTAGATGAACTTCCAACTGGTACGTTTCAAAAGAAAACATTCCATGAATGGTGTATAAATAATGTTTTTGTGCTAAACATTTTGAGAACATTCTTAAAGACCAGATAACTCCCCAGCTAACAAAAATATGTTCTAAGAATGTTTTGCTTTCTTGGTTATACAAACATTAAAAGAACATGCAAAAATTATGGGAATGTTATTTTTGAATTTCGATGTTTTGAAATGGGTAAAAACATTTAAACAACATTAGACGAATGTCCACCTAAATGGTTCAGAAATAAAACATTACCGGAAGAATGTTTGTTGTAACATTGAGAGAACCTTCTCAGAACGTTCCGTTAGCTGGGTCTTGATTTAAAATGGCTTAGATATTTGAACTGGAAAACAAGACAAAATAATGAGTAAGAAAATCATTTTTTGCAGTTTGTCCCCTAATTTTCTTTGCTGTGATGTCTCTGACACATGACGTCCATGTGTATGGAAGCAAGTGTTCACAATAGAGCCTTGTTCTGCAGGCCTCTTGGTAAAAGAGTTTATCACAGCGTCTAGCAAACACAAGTCCTGCAATGCTTACAGAGGGACCGTGAATTATCTGCAGGCTGATATGCAGGCTGAGAGGTTTTTGGGGTGGATTGGGCTGGGGTCAGATGGTCGAGACGCAGGCTGTTTAATGTGAAACGCTGCCCGCGCCACGCAGCGTCAGCGCTAAGCACACAGAGCTAAATGATGGCCATTCTCAGCAGGGCATCCCGGGTCGGGCTGGACCGGCCCTCATGGCCTCCGTCCATTATATAACACAGCGTACAGTGACCCGACGACACGCAGAACCAGGCCAGTGAATAAATCAAACCAAAGAGAAATTCAGAGGAGAAACTGTGCTCAGCAGGCAAAACTGCTCTACTGCTCTACTGCATACTGAGCGCTGTTTCTTTATCTTATATGTAATTATGTAATATTATTATATCTAACCATTATATTTAATACAATAGCCTATATAAGAGTGAAGTCTATTAAACAGTATGTTGTTTTTTAAATATTTGTAATATTTTATTTTATTTAAGGTAACCTTTATTCAAGTAATAGTTTTCATTTTAATTTTAGTTTTAATTAACTATAACAATTTTGAATAATTTAATTATTTTTATTTAATTTAATTATTTTTTTTGAATGATTTTGTATTTATATTTTCTGTTTTTGTTTCTGTTGTTTTTGTCATTTTATTTTATATATATTTTTGTCAATATAGTATTTATTTTTAATTTAATAGTTTTAGTTAATTTAGTACTTCAACATTAATTAAACAAAAACTAAAAATGTTGCCTTGGCAAGTACCTGTAATAAAGTTAGATTTTATTTTATTTCAGTTAACATTTATTTTATTTGAAGGTTAGATACAGTTTTAGTTGACTAAAATAATTTATTAGTTTTTTTATATGTCTATATTACTATTTATTCATTTTATTTATTAGTTTGAGTTTATTTAGTTTTAGTTATTTTAGTACTTCAACTTAACTTGAAATGAAAAATGATTTCCACCACAATATATTGACAATATCATATCAATAGCTATTACAGTAAAATTGTTGTAATCTGGTATAAGCCACTGCTGTCATCAATAATAGATATTAAACAGACACAAAGGATTCATTAAACAATAAAAAAAACAAAAACATATTAATTTATTATAATTTTAAAGTATTACCTGCAGTGGGACATAAAAGATTATTTGTTCTGATATCCAGTACTGTCTGACGCAATACGACCACTTCACATCTACAGGTCTTTTCCTCAAATGTGGTTTTGTTTTGTATTTGCTCTCTTTCTTTCTTGGACTTGCCATAACTTGAATAGAAATGATAGTTTAAATGTGCACAAAATTGAAAACACAGAGATCTTTCACTCTTTTTTGAATGAACAGTACAATAAGAAGCATAAATGTAGCCCGTTGCTATTTTAGCTGCTTATACTGTGTGTGTGTGTGAAAAAACATAAAGAGTCTTTTGTACAGAGCGAGTCGCAGGCGTGTTTTCGCCTGCGGTGGATTTCTCCTCCTTCATTAAAGCAGAACACATGTCTGTATGCATGACAGTAAGCATTAGAGCGATGTGAAGAGCCTTACAGTCAGTGCTGCTCTTCACTGTTTCCTTACCAGCTGATTTGTTAATATTTGAATTAAAAGTTAAATTTATATTTTAAATATTTACAATATTTAACGATATTTTTCATTTAAATACAATTATAGAAATCATAATATAAAACTTAAATTAATATTAAATTAAATATTGAATATTAAATATAAACACCCTTGCAACTCCATAGCAGCATGCTGGAAATCGCCTTGGCAACTAAACAGCAACATCCTGACAACCACTCGCAGCAGCTCCTCATCATCATAGTGAGATGTTTTGCATCTAATTTTTATCATCTAGTCTTGTGTACGCACCTGTATATTTAAATTGAGAAAAGTACATGCATTTTTAATGATGAAATAATGCACAAGACAAATTCGAGGTTTCCTCTGGGTCTGGGAAGCACCGTCCTCGACGGCCTCATTTCCTGGCCTCTCTGAATCCGCTGCCGTTCTCATGAATAAAAGATGCAGTCGTTAAACTAAGTTTAATAGTTTCAATAAAAGCTCCTTCCTGAGAGATAAGCTGTCACATTAACTTAATATTCATTTCCTAAATGTGCCTCTCAGGGGTTCCACGGAGAAATTAAATTTCAATTCGTATTTGTACTTTTCATGTCTTTATGAACTGTGTCAGCCTGGTTAGGAAATATAGTTGGAACTAGATGGTACTGTTATATACTGGATTTTATTGTATTTGCGTGAACTGTGCGGTCAGGGTGAAAAACCACATAAACGTGACACTATTTCAGTTCATAATACTAAAATTCACTTTCTGTATGAATAAATCATAATGGAAGCAGAGTTTACTACTTGTTTTCAGAATGTTCAGAGAACATTCAAAAGTAACATTTACATTTCAAAATGGAATGTTCTGTTTTGGAATTTTTAAAAACATTTTAAAAATCGAATGTTTAGAATGTTCAGAAACATTTAGGAATGTTTTATTTGGATGTTCATCTAACATTGCTGAAATGTTGCTGCTTGTTTCAGAGCGTTTGGAAAACATTCAAAATGATTTATCCCATGTTGCAAAATGATAAAATAGAATGTTCCCTTAATGTTCAAATAACCATACAAAATATTTTTAAAACATGTAAATAATGTTTTGAACATTAAGACATTTTAACTTCAAACCGTTGCTTCTGGCCAAAATATGAGTCTATAATCCATAATAATGCTTCCTCCAGTGAAAAAGTGGTCTTGTCTGAATCAGGAGAGAAATCTGCACAGATCAAACTCTGTTTACAAGCCCAAACAGTGAGAGACAACAGGAGATGGACTTTTTCACTGCGTTATTATGGATTATGGACTCGTATTTTAGCTGGAAGCAAAACGTCTTAATGATGGATTTGTTTCTTACAAACATGCAGCTTTTGTCTTCTCCAGATGTTAACTGATGGACTGGAGTGGTGTGGATAACTTGTGGATTATTGTGATGTTTTTATCAGCTGTTTGGACTCTCATTCTGACGGCACCCATTCACTGCAGAGCATCCATTGATGAGCAAGTGATGGAATGCTACATTCCTCCAAATCTGATGAAGAAATTAAACTCATCTACATCTTGGATAGCCTTGGAGTGTGAGTAAACCTTCAGCAAAGGTTAATTTTTTGGGTGAACTATTCCTTTAAAAGGAAACCGTATTCCATAGTATTCCCATTTAGGAAAGCCAAGACAGAGCAGTGCAAACGATCATCTTTCCTGACTTTAGAAAGTTTGACATGCACCGTGACACTGGATCAGTCTGTATTGTTCTGTTCACCCCGCACCCATCCATTCATCCATCCATGTGTGTGTTCAAATGAAAAGCTCTTTGTTGGCAGCTGAAGTGTGTGTGTGTGTGTGTGTGAAAGTTGTTTTCAGCACAGATATGCACACAAATGCTTTAAAAAGCGTCCTCTGCTCGAGCTCCCGGGCTGTAATTTGGTGGGTGTGGACGGCCCTCGACACGCGCTGGCATTTCACTGCTGTAGTGAAGATGACAGATGACCGGTTGTCATGGTAACCGTCCGAGTGACGATGCGCTACTCCATGTGTGTTTCATTTTTTTGGATGCACGAGAGAACCTCTGCACCCACCTCAGACAGTCCTTTTGCAAAATAAGTGGGTGTTAAAAGAATAGTTTCTGTCCTCATGTTGTTCGTCACTCAGTATGCTTTTTCCTGTTTGGACTCTCATTCTGACGGCACCCATTCACTGCAGAGCATCCATTGATGAGCAAGTCATGCAATGCTACATTCCTCCAAATCTGATGAAGAAATTAAACTCATCTACATCTTGGATAGCCTTGGAGTGTGAGTAAACCTTCAGCAAAGGTTAATTTTTTGGGTGAACTATTCCTTTAAAAGGAAACCGTATTCCATAGTATTCCCATTTAGGAAAGCCAAGACAGAGCAGTGCAAGCGATCATCTTTCCTGACTTTAGAAAGTTTGACATGCACCGTGACACTGGATCAGTCTGTATTGTTCTGTTCACCCCGCACCCATCCATTCATCCATCCATGTGTGTGTTCAAATGAAAAGCTCTTTGTTGGCAGCTGAAGTGTGTGTGTGTGTGTGTGTGTGTGTGTGTGTGAAAGTTGTTTTCAGCACAGATATGCACACAAATGCTTTAAAAAGCGTCCTCTGCTCGAGCTCCCGGGCTGTAATTTGGTGGGTGTGGACGGCCCTCGACACGCGCTGGCATTTCACTGCTGTAGTGAAGATGACAGATGATCGGTTGTCATGGTAACCGTCCGAGTGACGATGCGCTACTCCATGTGTGTTTCATTTTTTGGGATGCACGAGAGAACCTCTGCACCCACCTCAGACAGTCCTTTTGCAAAATAAGTGGGTGTTAAAGGAAAAGTTTCTGTCCTCATGTTGTTCGTCACTCAGTATGCTTTTTCTGACATGAAACACAAAGGAGATGCTCATCATTAATATACTATTATAGTTTTTATTAATAATTTGAATTAGTTTTTATTTTTTATATTTTCCATTTTTGCCATTTTCATTGATTTTTAGTTAAGTTTTTCATCATTAATATACTATTATAGTTTTTATTAATAATTTGAATTAGTTTTTATTTTTATATTTTCAATTTTTGCCATTTTCATTGATTTTTAGTTAAGTTTTTTTAGTTTTCGTAGTTTTTATTTATTTTTATTTCAGTTTAATTTGAGTTATTTTAGTACTTAAACTAAAAAATTGCATTTGCAACTAACTGAAGTAAAAATATTTTGTTTTATCGTAGTTACCATTAATTTTACTATTTTTTTTTCTGTGATTTTAGTTTAGCTTTAGTTAACAATAATAACCCTGACTCAGAGCTTCATGAAGGTACCTTAAAATGAGTTCATATGACTTTTATGTCAGAATTATGCTATATTTTATAGGATGACTTCAGAAGACTTGGATTATAGTGCACAGTTTATACAGACTACTTTTATTGGGATTGACTGTATAAATCACCATCCACTTCTGATGCATTTCTTTGTAACGGTTGCTCTAATGTGAAACTGTCAGTCAGTATTTGGCTGGTAAACCTCTAAATACTGGGTGTCAGGATTTAGCAATTGCCATGACAACAGTAACTGTGACGCACAACTGGGAGTTGTTCCACTGAGAGCCGGTCAGTACTTTAGTGTGAAGTCTGCAAATACACACACACACACACACACACACACAGATTTTGGCTGGTTTGTACCTGGCGGCGCTGGTAACTGGCTAATTTGACAAAAGAAACTTTTTCCAGGAAACTGTATCAGATGTTAAAGCCATACAGGACCTCTGGGAAAGCCGTGTGTGTGTGTGTGTGTGTGTGTGTGGTCTCAGATAGTGTTACTGTCTCTGAGGATGTGTCTAAGTTGGGTGGTGGCAGTAATGTTGCCCTGGTTTCCTCTTACTGCCTCTGCCTCTGCATGAGCTCAGCAGCTAAAATAAGCAAATGATATGAACACGCTGCCAACATGTATAAAGAAAATGGTCAGCAAAATAAGCCTTAATGTGAAATCCCAGCTTACAGGGAACGTTCTTACAATGTTCTGGTACACTGTTAATAGAACCTTTGTTGAAGTTATCTGGTTTTTAATATGTTTGTTTTTTTTTGCACATCATTTTTCCCTGAAACATTTAAGTTTTGTAAATGTTACTTGTCTCGGAATGTTATGAGAACCTTCAAAAGTAATGTTCCCATAATGTTTGCACAATGATTAAATTGAATGCTCCCTTAATGTATGCATAATCAAGAAAAAAATTATTTTAAACATTTTAAACATTCAAACACATTTCAAACATAAACGTTCAGACAACATTGGACGTTCATTTAACATTTAAATGTTTAAATACTACTACTTGTTTTCAGAACATTCAGAGAACATTCAAAAGTAATATTTACATTCCAAAAATGGAATGTTCCATTTTGGAATTTTTTAAAGATTTAAAAAATCAAATGTTTGGAATGTTTAGAAACATTTAGAAATCTTTTAGTTAGATGTTCAGCTATAATTTTTTTAATGTTACTGCTTGTTTCCGAACTTTCAATTAAATCAATTGAATAATCAATTGAATGTTTCTGAAAACATTCAAAACTAGCATTCCCTTGCTGCAAAATGATCAAATAGAATGTTCCCTTAGTGTAACCATAAAATATTTTTAAAACATTTAAATAATGTTTTGAACATTCAAAGAACATTTAGAAATGTCTTAGTTGGACTTTCATGGAATATTTTTTTTTCAATATTACTCCTTGTTCTTTAGTGTAACCATAAAATATTTTTAAAACATTTAAATAATGTTTTGAACATTCAAAGAACATTAAGAACATTTAGAAATGTCTTAGTTGGACTTTCATGGAATGTTTTTTTTTAAATATTACTCTTTGTTCCGGAATGTTCAAAAGTAATGTTGCCATAATGTTAGTACAATGAAAAAAAAAAAAAATAGAATGTTCTCTTAATGTTCTCATAACCATAATTTTTTTTTTTATGTTTGTTTTGGAATGTTCCTTAAATAATGTTTTGAACATTCAAAGAACATTAAGAACATTTAGAAATGTCTTAGTTGGACTTTCATGGAATGTTTTTTTTTAAATATTACTCTTTGTTCCGGAATGTTCAAAAGTAATGTTGCCATAATGTTAGTACAATGAAAAAAAATAAAAATTGAATGTTCTCTTAATGTTCTCATAACCATAATTTTTTTTTTTATGTTTGTTTTGGAATGTTCAGAAAATATTCAAAAGTAACATTCCCATTATATTTGCAAAATGACAAAATGGAACATTCGCATAGCCAGAAAAAAAAAATTGAAATATAAAAGAACATGACATAAAAAAATGACATGTTGAACATTCAGAAATAACTTCTCATAACTAAATAGGAACGCTAGCAGAACATTACAAATATAGTCAAACTGCACAGATTATAATAATGCAGTAGTTCATCTAAAAATTAAATAAAGTATTCTCCTAAACATTTTTGTTTGTGTTTTACACGGGAAAGAAGGTTGTACGGGTTTGGAACAACATGAGTAAATGATGACAGAATTTTAATATTTCCTTCGTTAACTCAATATTCTCAAAACGAATGATACCAAAGCTACATTGAGAAGAACAGTTGGTGGTGAATGTTCATCTGGGTTAATTAGCCACAGAAAAGTATCAGCCCGCTGGGACCACAAGTGTTGCATGATGGTATGATATTCTCCTTAATTAATTCCTTCCCTTAATTATATGCATAATATCAGAATTAATCACATATAGAAGTCAATCACATTAATAGGTTTCTTGACCCACATCCAGACACACCATACTATTTCACACAATCACTATAATGGTGGTTTTTGATTCAGAAGCTCCTGCAAGTGATTCAATTGAATCAGGTTGAATGACTCTAGATGGTTCGGATGCTTTGCACCAATTCTCTCCCTCTATATCATCAATATCCAGGAAGTTGTCAACTACTAATTAAACCTCCTTTCCCTGAGGATGCCAGTAGTTTGACTTGGCATTTCCTTTTAACTACAAAAGCGAGCTCCGCTAGAGAGTTTCTTCACTTATAGACATAATGAATCTGTCTTTGTTATTGAGACTTCCGCTTCCGAACATAATTTGATGCGTTAGTCTGTAATTGTGGCTTGGAGCTGTTCCCTCCTTCGGGTCGTGAATGATAAAAGCGTTTGATGTTATTAATTCATAGCAGGGATGTGATCTTTTATCTGGCCCGTGGAGGAAAGCCAGTTCTGTTGATAAAAGTTCTGTTTCTGGAGTTCTTTCTAAAGCGTCTCACGGCATGAATTATGCACTAAGACCCTTGATCAGGTTTTGCATCTGAACTCGACTGCTGTTGAACAGCCAGTGCAAATGAAGACATACGGTATATAGATACAGCCAAGAACATACTGTTTATTGTACAGACTCTGTGAATTGAGTTGTTATGATGTAAAACTAGATTAATTCCTCAAAGAGTGCAACAATTTTGACAGTAAAAATCCCATTCACTTTCTTGATTTTGTTTCTTGATTTGTATTATTATTATTTTATAACTTCACAGATATTGAATGTACACATATACACATAATGTAGCATTTACTATATAAAAACCTTTTTAAACTGTTTTTAAATTGCTAGTAAATGATAACAAATAAATGTAAAATTAAATGTAAAATTTTGAAGTAAATAAAAACTTAAATAGTATTTTTCTTGTAAAACATAATCCCATAATCTTTATTTACAACTAAAACAACAAAAATATTTTTTACAGTATGTATATGTGCCATTAAATTACTAATGTATTGTTGGTATTGTTTTTATGCTTATAATCAATTTTAAATTATTGCTGAAATGAGAAAATGTTCATATCTAATAATGGTATGTTAATAATATTATTATTATGTAATGTTAATAATATTTTGAAATTAAATTTTTACTAAATATTTACTAAAAATTGTTTTTAATTACAATTTTACTGAAGGACCTTATAGATATAGTGTATGAATGGCAATAAATTACAAATGTATTGTTGCTTATAATCAATATCAATTTTAAATCTATTGTCAAAAATATAAATAACATTTTTTAAAAATATTAGTTGAAATATTAGTTGAATAACTTTGTTTATATTATGTATTATTAAATATATAATTCGTTTTTAATATTAGTATTATAAGTTTTATAAACTTTAAATGTATAATAATTTTTTTCTTATTTTCCTTCAAATTATTTGCTTCAAAGTTTGTGAACTTTTTATTGAAGAGTTTTATAAACTCAAATACATTGCTATATATTAATAACAATTAACTTTATTTGTATTTTATTTTATTTTATTATTTTTTTTAACAACACAGATATGTAGTGTGCATGTGGCAGTACATTTAAAAAATATTGTTTTATGGTTGTTTGAATTGGGAGTACTTCTGGAAGCACTGCTGCTGAGCAGTGCAGATATTAATCCTTCCAGCCGATCAGATCGTCCATCCCTGAGAATCAGACGTGTTTTGGATGCTAATCTAATCAGGACCAGTCGCTCTGCTCCATTGATCCCCTTGTACTTCCTCTAGAAACAGAAAATAGAGTTTGTCAGGCAGATTGATATGACGCTTATCTAATACAGGAAGTACAGCGATGGAAAACATTTCCTCAGTCTGCATTATAAAGAGCTACCAGACTTTCCCATGCAAAACTCCTTACCAGGATGCTATCGCGGTTGCAATGGTGTTCTGGGTGGTTGCTAGGTGGTTGTTAGGCTGTACTGGGTGGTTGCTAGGTGGTTGTTAGGGTGTTCTGGGTGGTTGCTAAGTGGTTGTTAGGGTGACTTGGACAGGGCGTTGCTTTGTGATGTGGAATAAACAACTAGTTACCATGAAGTAACTGTGGTTTCAGTGGTGTTCTGACTGGTTGCTAGGTGGTTGTTAGGGTGTTCTGGGTAGTTTCTAGGTGGTTGTTAGGGTGGCTTGGCCAGGGAATTGCTATGTGATGTGGAATAAACAACTTGTTTCCATGATACTACTGTGGTTGCTAGGGTGTTTTGGGGGTTCCTAGGTGGTTGTTAGGGTGTTATGCCTGGTTGCTAGGTGGTTGTTATGGTGTTCTGAGTGGTTGCTAGGGTGACTTGGACAGGGCGTTGCGTTGCTATGTGATGTGGAATAAACAACTAGTTACCATGAAGTAACTGTTGTTTCTAGGGTTTTCTGGGTGGTTGCTAGGTGGTTGTTAGGGTGACTTGGACAGGGTGTTGCTATGTGATGTGGAATAAACAACTAGTTACCATCAAGTAACTGTGGTTTCTAGGGTGTACTGGGTGGTTGCCAGGTGGTTGTTAGGGTGACTTGGCAGGGCGTTGCTATATGATGTGGAATAAACAACTCAATACCATAACAATACTGTGGTTGCTAGGGTGTTTTGGGGGTTGCCAGGTGGTTGTTAGGGTGTCTAGGTGGTTGTTAGGGTGTACTGGGTGTTTGCTAGAGTGTATTGGGTGGTTGCTAGGGTGTTTGACTAGTTGCTAGGTGGTTATTAGGGTGTACTGGTTAGTTGCTAGGTGGTTATTAGGGTGTACTGGGTGGTTGTTAGGGTGTTTGACTGGTTGCTAGGTGGTTATTAGGGTGTACTGTGTGGTTGCTAGGTGGTTATTAGGGTGACTTGTCCAGGGCGTTGGTATGTGATATGACATAAACAGGTGCCGTTACATAAAAGGTGACATTTATCATCTGTGCGTCTCATGAAGCTCCTCAGTGAATGCAGCTGATCAGTGTGAGTCTCTGGAGGACGTTTGACTGAAGCTTTACTACAAGAATCCCTGATTAGTATTCAGCGTCTCTCTCTCTCCACAGGGCCGTTACTGAACCTCTGCACAGATGCGGCTGCACTTAAACACCGTTCAGAGACACCGCAGCCGTAAGTTTTCCAGAGCTGTTTAATGAACTTCAGAACCGTATGTGATTACATTTCATTTTCAGTGATGTTCTGAAGAATTAGCAGGCTTTGCTGCGGCGCTCCGGTGTTCATTAGCCGTAATCCGCGGTGATCAGGTGTGTTTTGGCACGATATGCTGCGCCTGTGGGAGTTTTGCTTGTTTCGGCCCACAGTCGCACGATCCATGTGGTTGCCATGGAAATCTGCACACTCCGGGGTTTCGCCGTGGCTCTTTGTTTTAGTAAATGCTCTAGCAGACGAGGGCCGCGATGAAACGGCGGTTTGGTGAGTAAAAAGTGTAAACGGAGCTCAAAATCTGAACACTGGACACCAGGCTCACAGTCGCTCTGCACAAACACGTCTGTTCGATTGTCTCTTTATCACAGCAGTCAGACTTTGCTCTCATTTGCTTTGCCCTCACACTTTTCACTTTTGTTGAAGTTGAAGTGGAAACACATTAAACTCTTATTATTGCTCACATTTAGGGTTGATGTTTAAAACAAACCCCAAACACTTCTGCCCAGCAACATTTTTTTAACTGAAGAAAATTACAGATATGTAGTGTGTGCATGGAAATAAATTTAAAATGTATTGGTTTTATGCTTATAATCAATATCACTTGTATTTTATCTACTGCCAAAATTATAAATAATATGTGTTTTTAAATAATGCAATTTATTACACTTACATTGCATATTTTATATTATATATAATATCATTATATAATTACATAATACTAGAATTAATATAAATTTTAAGTAAATATATATTTTCTGTCCAGCAACGTTTTTATTACTTTTATTACTAAATT
>NW_015646677.1:1323617-1329326 GCF_001515625.1 Sinocyclocheilus rhinocerous | reverse complement strand
TGAAGTCTTTATTGAATAAATGTTTTTATAATATATATATATATACAGACACATTTGAAATAAATTTTAAAAAAATATATTTTATATACTTTATATATTATATACTTATAATATATTTTTTGTTATTTTTTGTTAATTATTTGCATCAAATCAAACTTTTTACTGACTATATATTTTAAATTATCTATTATTTTTATGCTAGTCCTACAGTATTTGTGCTGTAGACATTTTATTTCTAAGTGACCTGACTAATCTGACTTGTTTTCATCTGGCAGGTGATAAAAGCAGACAAGCACACGTTTCTATCATGCTGAGCGGACTTTTCTCCTCATTTCAGCAAAACCCACAAACTAAACTCAAATTAGTATTCATAAGTTAGCACTGTTTTAGTTATGCACATATTCAAAAATGCACACACATCATCAGTATGAGACGGAGCGTCAGATTGTGGCTTTTATGTAATGGACTCATTTCGAGAAGATTTGATATTCAGAGTCTGTTTACAGTCTCTCTGGTGGGAGAACGGCAGAGGAAGAGGGTAAATACATTTTGCCCACTGCTGTGCTGTGAAATACCATGAATTAAACATGCAAGGCCAATGGCTTGGGTGTGAAGACTCATTACTGACTCTGACTGCAAGTTTAAGATGTAAGTGGGGCAGCGAGGTTTGGTTAAGGTCACATTTTTAAGCAGAAAGAGCAATATTTTCATTCATTTATTATATGTATTTAAGTTGTTTTTGATTATTTTTGTCATGCAGGTGGAAAATGAGACCCAAAACCATCAATGCTGGTGTAAAATTGCATGATCAGCACATCTGATGCACCGCAGCCTGCAGCTGCAAACACCATTGATGCCGTTTTACAAACCCACTAAATGAATGGATGGTTCATCCTGTGAATCTGACTTCATTCATACTGATGACTGAACGTGTGTCCTGTTACAGCGCTCACGTGATTTATCCACGGCTCAGCGCGCAGCAGCGTCCGTATGTGACAGAGACAAGAAGGTGATTTATGGAGCTGTTTGTTATTCAGAGTCTGGCCTTTGCTGCTTATTACTGGTTTAAACAGCATGTGTGACAGTGGAAGCTAATGAGCATCTCACAAAAACACCTTCAGGTCAGACGTCATCCTCAAAATTAAGCGTATTGTATTATATTATATATTATGTATTTATATATATTGTGTGTGTGTAGTGTGTACAAAATATGTAAACTATTAGGATGTAATCTTCAAAATAAATTGGATAATATTATTTATTATTATGCTGTTTATAAATACATTTAAATATAGAAATGTATATATTTTTTTCTTTACCTATAGAAACATAAACATTTAGTGTTTGTGTGTGTGTGTTAAAATAAATTTTAACTATATATTTTGGTAATTAATATATAAAATGTTTTGAATTTGAGAGACTTTTGTAGACTTTTTTTTCAGCATTAAAGTTAATACTGTAGAAACAATTGACATAAAACTTTTATTTTTATTATTTAGTTTATTTAGATTGACGCATATTTAAAATGATTTACATATAAATAATTTACCATTTTAATAATAAACTTTCTTTTGCATTAGTCTAATATGAGTAATTTTATTTGAAATTATTCCCAATTATTTTACATTTCAATCAGCAAAGAAAATTTAATATTCTTTATTAAATTAAACAAAGCTTTAATATTGTATAAATAATTGACAAAACGATTTACATATATTTTAAGTAAAAATAGTTGCATTACAGTAATTTCTTAGATTATTTTTGCATTTCATTTGAAATTAAAGAAAGTTTTAAAAAAAGTTTTTTTAATATTATATAAATAATTGATATAAAAATTATTGACATACTATACTACTACTACTAATAATAACCTGTCTTTTACATTACACTAACAGGAACTTAGTGGTGTGTTTAATTGTCATGAAATTAAAAGTAATCTTATTTTAAAAACAGACTTAATTTTCTTTATGCACAATATAGATTCTTATTTATTCCTTTTGTTTTTTGGGTCGCAATATGAGTGTGTTTTTATGATTAAACCCTACTTTATGTCCTCCGGAGACTGGAGAAGAAGATCAGAGATGGATCTTGAAAGTAGGCGCGACAGAAGAAGGTCAGTGAAAGTGGAGCGGCGGTCCAGAGCTCTTCAATCATTTATTGCTCTGATGGAGCGGCTGTTTTCTTCTCGTCTCTTCCAGAGTTTTCTCTCTGCTCATCCCGCGCATCTGTGCGTGTGCCGAGTGTTGCCACGGTAACTGCGGAGCTGCTACATCATTTCCTGTGCCAACAGTGTTACTAGCCACACGTCTCAATCTGTCTGTTAGTGTCTTTCTTTCTTTTTTGTTTCCCTGTCTTGCTGTTTCTTTTGTCAGCCTCTTTTTATTGTTTGACAGGTGATTCACACTTCATTTCTTTGCTTTTTCATCTTTTTATTCAATTTGATTCAATTATTAGAGATGTTTGTGTCGCTATTGCTCGTATTCAGAAACCCTTGAACTGCATCTGGGGTCTAAAATATCTTGTTGGTGAGGCTCTTTTAACTTAAACCAGTGAGAGACTATCTAGCGACCACAAAAAACACCCTAGCAGCGACATAGCATTAGCATGAGAGCGCAAATGTTGTATTAACTCTACACAGTAGTTCAACAAACATGATGTTAATATTAAGTGAGTTGCATTTGACACAATAGTGTCTGTTTTTCTTTTTCGCCAATGAAAATAGTTCCACTCAAAGCTGAATCAGAGCATTTGTGCATCTCAGAGCAACACTGCGTGTTTTGTTCCTGAATTAATCTGTTTTTGAACAAAACATTTGAGTCAGTGATTCAATGATCCAGTCATAAAGAGAGGCATTTGCTTCATTACTAAATGAATCAGCTGTTTCGAACGAATCATTTGAGTCAGTAATTCAATTATCCATTCATAAAGACAGTTATCTGCTTCGTTTTTAAATGAATCAGCTGTTTTGAACGAATCATTTGAGTCAGTGATTCAATGATCCAGTCATAAAGACAGTCATTTGCTTCGTTTCTAAATGAATCAGCTGTTTCGAACGAATCATTTGAGTCAATAATTCAATTATCCATTCATAAAGACAGTCATCTGCTTCGTTTCTAAATGAATCAGCTGTTTTGAACGAATCATTTGAGTCAATAATTCAATTATCCATTCATAAAGACAGTCATCTGCTTCGTTTCTAAATGAATCAGCTGTTTTGAACGAATCATTTGAGTCAGTGATTCAATGATCCATTCATAAAGACAGTCATTTGCTTTGTTTCTAAATGAATCAGCTGTTTTGAACGAATCATTTGAATGAATAATTCAATGAATCGCTCATTAAAACAGGGACTTACCGCCACCTTCTGATAGTTTTAGTATCATATTTATTTATGAATGACAGGCCTAAGCCAGCCAAGGTACCAGCATAAAAATACACTCAGCAAAATATATCAACATTGAAAAAAATCCCCCAAATAATGGTATTTAATTTTTTGTCAATATCGCACACCCCTAGCCACTACATGTGCATTTATCTGTGTGTGTGTGTGTGTGTTGGTTCCCACAGGTGTAGAGTCTCAGCGGTCAGTGAAGGGTGTGTAATCCCTTGTAATAAAAAGTCCAGACCGAACAAATGCATTGTCCTCCATATAGAGAGCAAATGAACGTACTAATTGTGTTCTGCAGTCACTCGAAATGTGGAGAGACTGTCTTTGTCTTGAGCACAGACGCCGTATAGATCCAGTGAAACTGATACAGACAAACCTCCACAACACGATCTTTTAAAGAGAGATGGAGGAAACCCATCCTGCACTCTTTAGAAAGCTTGAAAGTTTGCAAATCTCTTAATAGTGTGGTATATTTTGACTCTGTTTGATCTGATGTCTTTCAGATGATGCTGGAGAATCAAACGAAGGGTTTGTTGAACCGAAGACTGTGAGGAAGGACGTTTGCGTCTGTGCTTGAAGCGACAGATTCAGTGTGAACGAATGCAGAGCGACGGAGCTGTAAGTCAAGCCTGCAGACACACGCGAGCGTCTGTCATCAACACACACCGCTGCAGGGAAGGACAGAATACACACAGAGAAACACACATCACGGACCAGGCTCGCTTATGAGCTCTGTGTGGGATATTTCTCATATTAAATTACTAAAAGAAAATGTAAAGAACCAAATCTTGTTTTTGTGACAGGTGCACAATCACTCAGAAATATAGAAATATAAAATCCTCAAATATATTTTAATCTAAAATTAATATCAGAAAAATAAATGAAATTACATTTATTTATTTAAAAAACATTTTTTTTTAAATGCATAAAATTACAAATATGATGCTGTAAGTGGGACAATGATTCAGTCAAAAATATAGAATATTTAAAAATCCCTGAATATATTTTAATATATGTATATAATATATTTTACATGTTTATCTACAATTAGGGAATGAAGTTATTTCAGGAGTGGAAGGTCCTACACATATCATGTAGTCTTAATGAAATACAATCATCCAAAACAGACAAAACACTTAGAAAATGAATAACTTTTTGGAATGTTTCATCATGTAACACAAGCATGCATGTGTGTATATATCAGAGCATATTGCAGTAAAGAGTGTGTTTTTGAGGTCATGCTGCTGTTTGTCTGATAGTCACATTAGAGTTTTACCTTTCATCTTCCCGTCTGATGAGTGAAATGATCCAGACTCACAGATGAGCAGAAACCAGAGACGCGTCTGATAAACGCAGTGTGTTTAAAGTGTGAAATGTGACGCATATAAAGAGAGCGCTCTAGTTAGTCATGTTGCTTTAAGGCCGCAGGACCGAACATGAGCTTGTGTGTGTTTGTGTGTGTGTGTGTGACAGTAAATAGCCTGTGTGTTAATGGCCCGCTGGGAACAGAGGAAGTTCACAGTCATTAACGCCCTTCATGACAACACAGAGTGGCTTAATTACTTAATTGGGTCTGAACCCGTGGTTAATTGGCGATTTAATTGCGGAGTGGAGAGTTTAATACATGTTCTGCTGCAGTGTTTCGCTCTGAAGTCGCTCTGAAGCGCGAGTTTACAGATGATTTTCTCTCTCCTTACAGTTTTTTTGGGGGATTGGTTATAAAATGCAAGCCTGTGCTGCATATTAAAGATGCTGTGCGTGACAGAGATCACTCAGGTTGAATGTAGTGAGATGAGAGATGATATTATAATTCCCACTGGGGCTTCAGAATATAATTATTGTCCATAAAGGACAGCCTCATAAAGCAGCTTTATATTGAATGATAAAGCGGAGCTCCTCACAGACTGGATAATGACCTTCCTTCACCGGCTGGACTGGGATCAGTGTCTCTGCTGCTGTAATGATGGCTGAATGAGCTGTTCTCATGCAGGACCTGACCCTGGATCAGTGGAGTACGAGCTGCTCTGGGTCATTAGTATTCGTCCAGTGTGAGTGTGTGTGTGTCTGAGTCTCTGCTGCTGTCATTCCAGCGCTGGACTGAGTTTTAATTAGCCTGAGCTCTAATAACGCCGCATGCCGCCGCGCGTCTGTTTCACACACTTCTGTACTTTGTTGGCACACAGAATCAGCCGTCCGCTGCCATATAAAAGTTTCAAAGCTTTTTAAGTTTAAAAATTCTACCATAAGTTTAAAAATATTCCATGGAATATTATATTATATTATATTATATTATATTATATTATATATTTTTTAAATTATGT
>NW_015646677.1:1319407-1323497 GCF_001515625.1 Sinocyclocheilus rhinocerous | reverse complement strand
AAATTATGTTAATATATGTATATTTATGAAATTACATATTTGATATACTTATTATGTATTTAATATAATATACAATATGTATGATTAATAATGATAATAATAATAATGGAAGTAATGGCACAAAATAATAAAAATAAAAATAATGGTCTTTAAAAAAAGACTTCTTTGTTAAAACTGTTCTTAAAAATAAATGTTTTTATAGTTTCTTATGAATGTTATTATATTATAAATTGTAATAAAACCATATAATATAATATACTATTATATTATATTGGAATATGAAAACAAAAACAGCAAAATATAAAAAAAGACAAAAATTTTATATATTATTATTATAATATATTTAATATACTTGCAGAATGTATAATAATAATATTAATAATAATGACAGTAATGTCAAATTAATATTTGTAGAATTTCTTATAAATGTTATTAATTTCTATATATATTGTCACAGTGACAAATGTATTTTAATGTTTATTTATGAATGTAATTAGATAAGTAATATACTTATTTATAATAAAATGTAAAATAAAATAACAATTTATAATAATAATAATAATTACTTAATAAGTGATGTCACAATACTATAAATAATAATAGTCTTTTAAATAGTTTTCTTTATCAAAATAATTTGTAAAAATAAATGTTTTTATAATGTCATGTATATGTATCATCTATCTATCCATCTATCTATCTATCTATCTATCTATCTATCTATCTAATTATATACAGTTTATATAACAATGAAATAACAATGAAAATATATGAATATATTAATTTATGTATATTAATTTCATTAATTTAAGCTCTACACTGCTCAAAACTCGCGTTTGAATCATCAGTGACAAATTCAAAGTCAGAGCAGCCGGCATTGTAGTCTACTCTACCAGGATCAGGAAACGTCCTCCATAAAATGTGCTGCACACATCTGAATATTTGGGTTGAAGTGTTCTGGAACAGTGTTGTAAATACAACTTAACCACTGATTTCTAGTCATGTCCATTTTTGGAAGACCAAACAAAGTAGTTTAGCTTTCACAACGAAACACACAGCGCCTTCACGACATGGCGGCGGCAGCAACAACAATACTACAGCGAGAATAAAAGTTACATCTTCTTTCTTTGCGTGAACATTTGGGCGGCGTTATGCAAATCTTCCCACATCGTGACGTAGACATGTGGGGCCGTGTTAGAACGAGGCGTTTTAGGTAGGCGTGGCTGACTCTGAACTTTTATAAAGAATATCTCTTTGGATTTGAGACTTTAGTCTTTGCAACTTTACAGATCTTCTTTATGCACCAAGAGCTTGTAACACTCCAAAGAGAAAGGAAAAATTGAAATCGCTTCATATGACCCCTTTAATGTCAAAATATCATTAAATAAATAAATAAAGCAAGCAAGAAAGAAAGAAAAAAGAAAGAAACTATATTATAGAGATATTATATAAACTATATTAGCCTATTTATATTATTATATCAGAAATATGATCATATTAAAAAAACAGCAACAATTTCATTGTTAAAAAGACAAAATATATTTATTGAGCATATTTTATGAATTATATTTAATATATTACATTTAATATAATTCCACTATATTATTATTATTATTATTATTTTTAATGAAAGTAATGCAATGCAAAAAAATGTATACAAAATAAAAATATAAAAAGTAAATAAAAATAAAAATATAAAGTTATATAAAATTATTATTAATAAAAATAAAAAGTTATATAAAAAAATATAAATGTTATATAATGTTATATAAAATAGACTTCATACGATTTTTTACAAATACATTTATAATAAATAAATAAATACATATGTATTTCCTGTAAAAATAATTTGTGTATATATTATTTGATATTATTTGTATCTATCATCATTTATAAAAAGGAGTGGTTTATCAGATATGTGTCATCATGTGGATGGTGATTTGATATGTTTGATTTATATTGCTAATTTTCATCAGAGAGCTGCTAGCTTGTGTTAGCTTTATGTGTGTTTCCATCTGAAAGTCATGAGTTCAGTCCTTCACAATCCCACAATCCCGCTGTGCTCAGCTCTGCTGTCGTTCACCAGCACACACGCTTCACTCCTAATTCACCCTCAAACCATCCTGAACATGCATGAAGGGCAGAGAAACAGCGGGACTGAGGCATGATGGGAAACGAGCGGTCAATAAGCTTTAAATTGTGTTTTATTATTACATGCAGATATGAATTTCTTGGGGATCTGGTGTGTGTGATAAAAGCATTAGCAATTAATCGCAACATGAAAATTTGATACCGGCATATCCCTGTATGTATGTATATAGGAAGGTTTATAAAATGTATTACATTTTAAAATAAAATAAATAAAATACATAAAATAAAATATATTTTTAAAAATCATACTTATTGCATTTTAAATCATTTATATTTTTTGTTAAATATATTTTTAGTATTTGTAAGTTAATTTATATTGTTTTTATAATAACTTTTTTTTTTTAATTGGGGCACCAATATAACAATAGTAATTGAAGGTAAATGTTTTACTTAAACATTGTAATATATTCAAATTAACATGTTTTATAATTATTTATATTTATAATTAGAATAATTTAGATTTTAAGTTCACCAATACAACAATACACAATAATATTGACACAGATGCAGATGCTTTATTTAAACATTTATGTACATTAAAAACTTTATTTTTTGCTAATTAGTTTTATTTTGTTTAAATTTAAATTATATATATGTGTGTATTTTTATTATATAGCTATTAATGTTATAATTTAACTATTTAAATAGTATTTAATAATATAATTATTTTATATATATTGTGTGTGTGTATGTATACCGTATTGGCCCGAATATAAGACGACCCCCCTTTTTCCAGATGTACCTTTTGGAAAAAGGCTTTTTAAAAGCCAAATCTTGTTTTTTCTCAGTAGAACACATTTTGTCTTCAATTAGGTAGGTTTGGACAGCTTTTTTCCCTTAATAAATGAAATTATCATTTAAAGCATTTATTTTGTATTTACTTGCATTATCTTTGCGTAATATTAAAATTGGTTTGATGATCTGAATCTTTTAAGTGTGACAAATATGCAAAAAATAAAAAAAAACAGGAAGGGGGCAAAAACCTTTTCATGGCACTGTATATATATATATATATATTGTGTGTGTATATGTATATGTATATATATATTGTGTGTGTGTATATATGTATATACAGTATATTGTGTGTGTGTGTACATGTATATTTATTGTGGCCTGAACAATTTCTGAAGTGGCTTGAACACAATCACAATTTCTTTGATATTCCTCCTCCTTCAAAGTGCAGAAACTGCAGGCGGGACGGTCGTTTGGTGATTATGAAAGTTGTGCAGTGGCTCGATTGGATCATTATTGTTTTATTCTTGCTCTGGTGACTGGAGTAGCTGCTGTGTTTTATTGCGAGTGATCTGACGTCTGGAGCACAGCTCTGATCCGGCGAGTCCTCTGTAAACACACGCTCGTATCGTCCTCTAGTCGATGTGTCAGGCCCAGAGCGCGTGTTTGATGGTTTCTCATAACCTCCGCGTGTCATTTCACTGCGTTCTGCTGGTTTGTCTTTGTGCATTTGTGGAGAGGTTATTTGGGGTGAGTTATCATCCGCTCTGGTCCGGTCAAGACCTGTTTACGCCGGTCTTTCAGTTACAAACTCCTTCTGTGAGCTCACAAATACAAATATCTGTAATTTAATACACCAATAAACTCGAAAGCGTTTGCATCTGAGTAAAGGATCTGTAGTTGTTCATTCTGTCATTTTATGGCTGTAAATGTATTTTCCATTTATTTTTATTAAAATACATGTTTTTGCCCCAATAGCAAAGGGATTATTTAGCTTTTAATATTATGGAAAACTTTGTTATAGAAATGTCAGAAATATGGAAATAAAAGCAGCTGAATTCTTAAGAGGACCAAAATATTATATTAAGTAGTAGTATATAATGTATATAATAATACCTATATGGTTTACATTTTTATAGTTAATATAATAATAATAATAATTATTATTATTATTAATATTTGTTTTATAGGATCCTGCTGTAGATGCTGT
>NW_015646677.1:1315952-1319261 GCF_001515625.1 Sinocyclocheilus rhinocerous | reverse complement strand
TCTGCCTAATATTATTAATAAAATTAATAATAATAATTATTATTATTATTGTTGTTAATATTATTATTATTACTATGTAGCTATATTAAATATGTAATGAATTAATAAATATACATATATATTTAATAGGATCTTGCTGTAGATGCTGTGTTAAATGTGATCTGTGCCTGATAATAATAATGATAATAACAGTAATGATAATAATAATGAAAGTAATGTCACAATGTGAAAAATCTCTTTAAAATAAGCTGCTGAATTGATCCGCTCAGGCTGCTTTAGTGGAGTAGCAGGCAAACTCATTTTATGAGCTCACAGATACAAACAGGACATTTAAATCTGTCATTTAATACACCAATAAACTGAAAAGCGTTTGCATCTAGGATCTCTGGTTGTCTGTTTCCAGTGGTTTAAGCGTGATGCTGATGCTGAGTTTAATCGGCTGCTTACATCCAGTTAATCAGCCACCGCTGCAGATTTTACTCAGGCTCGACACGTAAAGCAATCTATTTGATCTCCATCACGGAGGGACGGATCCGTCAGCTTGAGTTACTCTGTGCTGCTCATTATTATGAGCTAATATAACTGCCACACAGGTATAATGTATTTGCGGCTGTGTGAAATCTGACACGTTTCAGAGACTTCAGAGCCTGACATGAATGAGACTGAATTCAGACTAGCACACTCACTATTCTTGCCATATCTTTATTCTAGTATGCAGGTATGCTTTACTGAATGCAGCCATTATGCATTTATATTTATATATTATACTGTATATTCATATGCAGTATGCAGTATGTATAGTGGACACAAATTATCTGTAGAGAATATGTGCCAAAATGTACAGTAACGACCAGAGAACATGCAGTACTGTATCCCACAATGCAATGCACTTGATATTTCTATATTTTGAGAAACAATTAAGAAGTAACTTCAGTTATATATATATATAGAGAGAGAGACAGCAAGAGAGAGATCATTTTTTTAAATTTGTCATTTTAATAAAAAAAAAAAATCAATAAATTAAATTAAAAAATCAAATATTATATTTATAATATATTATTATTATTATCATTTAATTGGAATTATTTAACTTGCTTTGCTTAAAAAAGGCAATTCTAAAAAAAAAATTATTAAAAATGTATTAATTAAATTATTATTATTATTATTAATAATAATTTTTTTTATTTTATTTTTATTTATTTTTTATTTGAATGATTTAACTTCCTTTGCTTAAAAATACATTTTTAGACAACATTAAAACACAAAATGTTTTTATTTCTGAGATGACAAATGTAATATTTTTAGAAACTAGCAGACTTAATAGTTCTCAATTTTGTCTCAGATCTTTCTATTTAAAAAAAAAATAATAATCTAAATTAAGTGAGTCTAAGCTTTACAACAAGAACAAATCTCTGCAGATGTGCTCAGAAAAACAAACTTAGCCTAAAGGTAAAACAAGTTTATCTTACTTACCCTAGATATTGGCATATGTTTGTTCTTGTTTTAAGCACAAATGTTTCAGAAAACAAGACTTTATAACAAGACTTTAGTCATTTTGCTTCTTAATTAAATATATGTTCATTTAAGAATTAGTGCCGTCAAATGATTAATCGCGATTAATCGCATCCAAAATAAAAGTTTTTGTTTACGTAATAAGTGTGTGTGTACTGTGTATATTTATTATGTACACTACCAGTCAAAAATTGCCTTGTAATGATGCTGAAAATTTAGCTTTGACCACAGGAATAAATTACATTTTAAAATATATTAAAATAGAAAGCAGTTATTTTAAATAGTAAAAATATTTCACAGTATTACTGCTTTTGCTGTATTTTGGATCAAATAAATGCAGGCTGGGTGAGCAGAAGAGAATTCTTAAAAAAAAAACATTACAAATCTTACTGTTCAAACACTTTTGACTGGTAGTGGATATATAAATACACATACATGCACGTATATATTTAAGAAAAATGTTATGCTTATATATTAAATATAATTATATATAATATAAATTATATAAATATATGCATGTAAATACATGTAAATATTTTCAAAATATATACATGCATGTGTGTGTATTTATAAATAAATAATAAATATACACAGTACACACACATAGTATGTAAATTAAAACTTTTATAAACTTTTGATTAATCTTGTGACAGCACTATAAATGTTTAGGTATTTGCACTGAAAAACAATACACAAATGCAGTCAAAACAAAAATTATTCAGACACCAGATATAATTTTTGATATTTTTTTACTAGTGGGTGCAGGACACTATAGTTCATTTATGTAAGTGAGGAGAGCAAAATAAAGTAAACTGTGACAAATCATACCCAAAAATTATTCAGACACTTTGACCTGACCATGTTTTGCTTAAGTGTTTTTCTTTAATTGCTAATGTGACCTTTTTACACCACAGACTGAACAAAATTAAGCATTGCTTGGTAATTAGTTGGCCTAAATCGGTATAATCTAATTGTGCACTTAAATTTAACAGCTAACAGCTATTCAACCGATTTCATTACATACCTTTCTATCAAAATTATCTGACGTTATCAAGATGAATTTGTTCTGACACTGTTTAACTCTGAGTTCTTGTTATATTTTATTACCATTTTCTAAACTATAGCGAATAAACTGATAAAGTGAGAAAAGTTGAAGGTGTCTGAATAAATTTTGGTTTGACTGTACAGTCAGTCCATGAGAAACAGATGAGATATGAGTGAGCTCTCGTGTTTTTCTGGTTGTGGCTAGAAGGGATACAGCTCCGACCGGAAACTAACAATGAAGTTTAATTTTCTATCTATTAGATTGTGTTTTATTAACATCTACACCCACCCCAACCCTAAACCTACCCCTTACAATAATGCAAAAATAGTAATTATTGTTGTACAGTGTGACAAAAATTACGCTATATTGATGTGCGCATGCCCAGTAGCCACAGCTGTATCCCTTCTAGCCTTAAAGGGATAGTTCACCCAAAAATGAAAATTCTGTCATTAATTACTCACCCTCATGTCGTTCCAAACCCGTAAGATCTTCGTTCATCTTCGGAACACAAATCAAGATATTTTTTATGAAATCCGAGAGCTCTCTGACCCTCCCATAGACAGCAAGGGTCCTAACACGATCAACGTCCAGAAACGTAGCAAGGACATCGGTAAAATAATCCATGTGACATCATAGACGTCACAGTTACGTCACTTACAGCTGCGCGCGCATAGTGGTCGCAGAAAAACACGGAACAAATGGAGGTAAATGGGTAAAATCCATGGAATAAAAGAAAAAAATATTTTTGTGCC
>NW_015646677.1:1315307-1315886 GCF_001515625.1 Sinocyclocheilus rhinocerous | reverse complement strand
AACAATTCGTCTCCTCCACGTCACCCTATAGCGCTGACACAGAACAGCATACGTTGTTTACGTATGTGATACTCTCCAAAATGGCGCTATAGGGTTACTCGGAGGAGACGAATTGTTGAATAAAGTCGTTATTTTTGTTTTCTTTGCGCACAAAGTATTCTCGTAGCTTCGTAAAATTACTGTTGTACCTGTGATGTCACATGGATTATTTTAACGTTTATGGACGTTAATCGTGTTAGGACCCTTGCTGTCTATGGAGGGTCAGAGAGCTCTCGGATTTCATAAAAAATATCTCAATTTGTGTTCCGAAGATGAATGAAGATCTTAAGGCCCGTTCACACCAAGCACGATAACTATAAAGATAACGATAAAGATATAGTTCTAAAATTCGTTCTCAATATTAAAGAATAGCAGAGTCCACACCACAGCTATAACGATAAAGGCACAGAGAAACAAAATCGTTGGAATCACTTCCAGAACGATTTTTTCCAGCTGATGAACGATACAAGCTTTGACACCCAATCAGAATCAATCCTGCTGTCACGAGCTCGAGAATTTAAAGCGGCAGACGAGCGTGCG
>NW_015646677.1:1303863-1315004 GCF_001515625.1 Sinocyclocheilus rhinocerous | reverse complement strand
GTGAGAAAAGTTGAAGGTGTCTGAATAAATTTTGGTTTGACTGTACAGTCAGTCCATGAGAAACAGATGAGATATGAGTGAGCTCTCGTGTTTTTCTGGTTGTGGCTAGAAGGGATACAGCTCCGACCGGAAACTAACAATGAAGTTTAATTTTCTATCTATTAGATTGTGTTTTATTAACATCTACACCCACCCCAACCCTAAACCTACCCCTTACAATAATGCAAAAATAGTAATTATTGTTGTACAGTGTGACAAAAATTACGCTATATTGATGTGCGCATGCCCAGTAGCCACAGCTGTATCCCTTCTAGCCTTAAAGGGATAGTTCACCCAAAAATGAAAATTCTGTCATTAATTACTCACCCTCATGTCGTTCCAAACCCGTAAGATCTTCGTTCATCTTCGGAACACAAATCAAGATATTTTTTATGAAATCCGAGAGCTCTCTGACCCTCCCATAGACAGCAAGGGTCCTAACACGATCAACGTCCAGAAACGTAGCAAGGACATCGGTAAAATAATCCATGTGACATCAATGGTTAAAACGTAATTTTACGACGTTACGAGAACATTTTTTGTGTGCAAAAGAAAACAAAAATAACGAAATAACAATTCGTCTCCTCCACGTCACCCTATAGCGCTGACACAGAACAGCATACGTTGTTTACGTATGTGATACTCTCCAAAATGGCGCTATAGGGTTACTCGGAGGAGACGAATTGTTGAATAAAGTCGTTATTTTTGTTTTCTTTGCGCACAAAGTATTCTCGTAGCTTCGTAAAATTACTGTTGTACCTGTGATGTCACATGGATTATTTTAACGTTTATGGACGTTAATCGTGTTAGGACCCTTGCTGTCTATGGAGGGTCAGAGAGCTCTCGGATTTCATAAAAAATATCTCAATTTGTGTTCCGAAGATGAATGAAGATCTTAAGGCCCGTTCACACCAAGCACGATAACTATAAAGATAACGATAAATATATAGTTCTAAAAATCTTTCCCAATATTAAAGAATAGCAGTGTCCACACCACAGCTATAAAGATAAAGGCACAGAGAAACAAAATCGTTGGAATCACTTCCAGAACGATTTTTTCCAGCTGATGAACGATACAAGCTTTGACACCCAATCAGAATCAATCCTGCTGTCACGAGCTCGAGAATTTAAAGCGGCAGACGAGCGTGCGCTTAGAATAAACAGACGATATCGTCCGCTGGTGTGGATGCTAATATTGTTATCTTTATAGTTATAGTTCTTGGTGTGAACGGGGCTTTACGGGTTTGGAACGACATGAGGGTGAAGAATTAATGACAGAATTTTCATTTTTGGCTGAACTATCCCTTTAACCTGTTCTTTCTATGGATAGATTCCCAGCGTGTCCCAGAAGTCGCAGATGTCTTCGCGCGATCCGGTCTGCGCGTGTGAATGCAGCGTGAGGTTCATGATCAGCCAGCCGCTGTTAGCCGTGTAGCGCGGCCACGCCGGCGGACGCTGCAGTCGGCAGAACGCGCTGGAGTCGGCGTGAGATCCGGGGTCGCCGGTGTGAGCGAACGCGCCCCAGTAACACAGCATCCGATTGGACAGCAGCCGCTCCGCCGGAGTCATGCTGAGGTTCGCCACCGGCGCCGAGTCGAACACGAACGGCAGCTCTGCGCCGTGACACGCGTGACGGTAACAGAACGTCAGACCCGACCACACGCCAGGATCGCTCGCCACGTGATCGAACACGTACATCCACACCGAGCTCCCAGACGCCACGCCGGCGCGAGCCGACCTCCGCGACGGACACAGGAAGATGTAGTCAGTCACAATCTGAAAGGTAAAGGAATCAGGTCTCTTACGCTCAGCAAGGCTGCATTTATTTGATCAAAATCAGTGTTGGGACGTAACTAGTTACATGTAACTAAATTACGTAATTTAATTACAAAATAAATGTAATTGTAATCAGTTACAGTTACTGTGTTGCGGTGCCGCTGCATAGTAGTAAGCTACAGAAAACTCTTTCAGATAATTTTAGTATGGTATTTCAAAGAATGATTTGATCAAATCAAATAGGTTTCCTCAAGAGTCCCACACTTTGCCGTTGGCTGCAACAGCAGGTACTCCTGCCCCAAACTCACAACACTGGAGCGGAGATGCATCCAGGTTTTGTGATTGGCTAACACACTCTGTTAAACAAAACACGCTGAAAAGTGAGATGTGCAGCAGCACTAACAGTGACTGACCCCAAATTTTTTATTGATCTTTGTTGTAATATAATGTTTTCATATTTATATTTTGTCTAGTGCTTCACACACTTTACTGTAATTGGGTCTAACGTTCTCAGGAATTTTGCCCTCGCAAATAATCGGTCAGGATTCATTTTTGGTATATATATTTGTTGAATTTCCGCAGGTTCCAGTGCTGGAGCAGGCAGCGGTGAATTTCATGTGTATAGACATCTGCGCCGTCGGGAATATCAGAGACAAGACTTCCTGGAACGAATTTCTGAAAAGGTAGCTTTATTTTTGCCTAAAGCATATGAGTATCAAATAATGAATTACTCTAAGAAAACGTGAAAATATAAGGTTCTCAGAATTGTTGCCAAACAGTATATGTGTGAATGATATGTATATTACTGTAGATTTAAAAAAGTCTGTGTCATGCTTATTGGTGACATACAGAGCACAGTTTTTTTTTTTCCCGTTCCCAGTCCTCCCTGAGATTGTTTTAAACTTTAAATAACTGCTGGTGAACAGAAATAAATCAAGTGCTTCAGTGGAATGTGCGTCCGCCCGTTATTTGGAGTGGTTTAAATAACAGAATTTGGGTGTGCCGTGGATCTGCTCAGCTCTCCAGCTCACAGGTGCACAGGACAGACATTTGACTGTTGCTGTGACAATCTTGTGAATTGAGCAATATTGAGTTGAATTTGTCAATGTAATATTCCGCTGTGTGATGCATTGTTCCCCACTTTTGTGTTTCTTTTGGAAAGGCATCAAAAATCACCTCCTATACATTTGGAACACCAAGTTCCTCTCTCTTATAGTGTTGAACAGTCAAATTCATTCAAGTGAAATTTGATTGAAAATTACACTACTGTTCAAAAGTTTGGGGTTGTAAGATTTTCTCTTACGCCTCTTACGCTCAGCAAGGCTGCATTTATTTGATCAAAATCAGTGTTGGGACGTAACTAGTCTAAATTACGGTGTAATCAGTTACAGTTACTGAGAAAAATTGTGTAATTAAGTTACAGTTACTTATGAAAATGTTAACGATTACAAACGGGGTTACATCTGATTGTTTTTTTTTTCACACACACATCCACATACAGATTTAATTGATTTCTTTCATAAATTGCAGTGACTGCTCTAAAATATGAGACACCAGTGCTTCAGGAGTTTAGAATAGTTCAGAATCGGACACTTGCTTATTCAATAACTGTTTTATGTCTTATTTGGGTTTGTGTATATGCTTTATTTTTTAAGATTAACTGTTTTTTTTCCCAAGCCATTGTTAGATGCCAGTGTTTCCTATCATAACTGCAAGATTTGATTTCAAAAACATTATCATAGCTATTAAACAATTTCTTGTTTTGGTTTTAAATCTGCATTTAACCTCAGAATGATCTCAAAGTAAGTCTGATTTTGTGGTGGCTGTGCTTTAAAATTAAATTATTATAATCTTAATTCAAGTGATGAAGGATTTCGAAAGTGACAGTAATCAGCGTTGAATACTACTGTAATGTTAACCCTGCCTGGTTTACATGTTTGAAAATGATTAATAGTTGAAAACAAGTAATCAAATGTAATTAAAGTAACCAAAATAGTTAAACTACTTATTACATTTTAGATATGGTAACTTGTAATCTGTAACCTATTACATTTCTAAAGTAACCTTCCCAACACTGATTAAAATACAGTAAAAATTGTGAAATATTATTACCATTTAAAATAGCTGTTTTCTAAGTGGATATATTGTGAAATGTAATTTATTCCTGTGATGTAAAGCTGAATTTTCAGCATCATTACTCCAGTCTTCAGTGTCACATGATCCTTCAGAAATCATTATCATATGCTGATTTGCTGCTCAAGAAACATTTCTGATTATTATTATCAATGTTGAAAACAGTTGTGCTGCTGAATATTTTTGTGAAAACCATGTTCATTTTTTCCCAGGACTTTTTGATGAATAGAAAGTTCAAAAGAACAGCATTTATTTGAAACGCAACTCTTTATAATTTATACAATATTTTAATGAATTATTTAATAATGAATATTAATTTAACTATATATTTAAAATATTGAATAGATATTACAATACTTATATTAAATATCTATAAATAAATATAAATATTAAATATCAATAAATATTGTTTATTTGTCAGTAAATAAATCATTAAAAAAATAAAACAAAAAATCTATAAATAAACATAAATATTAAAAAATATATTAATAAATTCTATAATAATGTAAAAATAATACTAAAATATCACTGCTGGGTTAAAGACTGCATCATTTAGTCAAGAGACAGAAAGTCATCGGATCTCAGTCTGAGTTTGTGTTTGAGCTGAAAGTGATCCGTGAAGAGTTTCAGACCGCAGGCGCTGGAGTGTGTGTGTGTATGTGTGTGTGTGTGTGTGTGTGTGGTCGCTATCTGATGAGTGTTTGGTTACCAGGTTACAGATAGAGATACTTAACCTCCAGCGACTCGATGAAAAGCTCTAAACAATCACTGATCATCCTGACAAACGAAACGCATCTCAGCGCTCCTCACTCAGCTGTTCACACACACAGAGCTCATGACAGCCGTTACATGTGTTACATAGTGACCGAACACAGGGCCAGACTTCAACTATCTGAGTCACTTTAGCAGTAAATGCATAGATTTAGTTATTTATTATGATAGGCGGGTTGTGGTGACCTTTGACCTCTCAGGTGAACTCTGCTGAAGTGACACAGAATAACTGGTTAAATCATTGATTGAGATCTGGGTGCCAGATGAAGTAAATCACAACACACAGTGCCACCTTGTGGACAGAAGGGGAGCAGAAGCATTTCAACACAAAAAATGCTTCTTAATTGGTATCTCTGTCTTTGTTTTACAGTTATAAAAATGCCATTCTCTATTATGGAAACCTATTTTACTTCCATCATTGATATTTATTTGTTGATATGAAGTCTATATGTTAGCGTTCCCATTCATCTCAAAATACAGGTGGACTTAACTCTTGTAAAGAAAATTAAGGATATTTTAGATCATTTAGTTTTTAATATTATTTTTTATTACAATCATCTTATTTCGTACTAATTTCTTATTACTGTAAATAACCAGATATAACCTGATTTGTAAATTAAATTTTTTACATTATTTAAAAGATAATTAAAGCACATTTTCAAACCGTTTTTTTTTTAATTATTGTAATATGAGATTTTTTTATTTAAATAAATGTAAAAAAAAATGCATAGCAGTTTAATGAGAATTGAGGGAAGAATGCAAAAAGACTACCTGTACAGGTAATAATAATAATAATAATAATAATAATAATAAATATTATAGGTAATCAGTTATATTATATCAGTTATATATATAATTGTAATTATATAATGAATTATATTATAATTGAATAAATTAATAACAAAATAATAATGCACAATTATTATTATTTTGCTTTTATTATATTATATATAATAAAAAATACATAATAATATAATAGAAATGCAGATGCACTTCATGCTTTTAAGAGCCTCCAAAAGGGAATCAGGCAAAAATGTGATGCTATAATATACTATAATATGATGAAATATTAGCAGCATGCCCAGAAACGTTTGAATCAGAGGAAGATGCTTTTGGCAGCAAAAGAGTGTAAAAATTGTGTGGTGAAAAGTGTCTTTACATGACAGATGTTTGCAAATGTAGAAATAATTAACGGGGGGATGATGAGGAGTGATGAGCGTGGCTAACCTGTGCCAGCATGTCCCTGCGGTCTGCGGCGCTGTACAGCGGCAGGTATTTGCGCAGGATTTTGATGGCGTGTTGTTTGAAGATGGCCGTGGTGTAGACGGTGCACTCGACCGCTGACACGGGCTTCATGAAGACGCCGTACACAAAGATCACTCCTTCTTCTGAGGTGGTCCCTGGAACACACAGTAGCCAGTGAACAGGAGCAGTTTGAGTTCATGCTGACTGTGAGACTGGATGAAAGTGTACCGAGCAGCACGGGCTTGTCCTTCTGCCAGTGTCCCTTCAGGAAGGCACTGACCGCCTGCTCTCTGATCAGCTCTCCGTCCACATACGGCCCCCAGCTCTCAAACTGCTCCAGAAAGCGGAAGGGATTCACCACCTTTGAGCCTGAGAAACACAAGCAGCTTCACTGTGATCTGTGCTGGAGCTGTTCCTTCTGTCAGACGCGGAGGAGAAGATGTGGATTTGAAAACAGGCCTATTTTCACTTAAAAATCAACCGAAAAAAAATAGAATACAAAAAATATTTATTGTTTGTTTGTTGTTTTAGCATGATTTGCATGAAGAAAATGAAGGATATTTTTAGTATTGTTTGAGTTTTTACGTTTCAACATTATTTTAAGGATAATTAAAGCACAATTTCAAACCAATTTTTAAATTGGATTATTATTGATTGTCTGTGTAAATAAATGAAAAATATTTTTTTGCATTACAAACACTGTGAACTGGGCAATGAATAATGTCACAAAAATTCTATAAAAAAATAAAAATAAATAGCACTATGAAGATGTAATAATATTAATAATAATAATAATAGTATTTATTATTATTACTATGTCTACTACTAATTTATTAGTAATATTATATGTAATTTTTGTTCAGTGCCTGTAAAGTTTTTTTATTAATTTTTAGTTTTAAATTTTATTACTCTTAAATTATTATTATTATTATTATTATTATTTTGAATTAAGAAAATTAAAGTACCATTTAATATCATTTAGATTTTGTTTTTACATTTATTTATTTATTTTGAGATTACCATGGCAATTAAAGTATATGTTCATGCTAATTTGTTCTTATTATAGATATTTTATTTACTTTCTTATTAGTCCAGTCATTTTATTGTGCTTTATATTTTGTTATTATTATTTAATAAAATGTAATAACATATAATTAAATTTTCCCAATGGTAATTTTCATTAAAAATATAATTGCTGTAATACAATGATTTTTATTTAATTATATGTCTATAGTGTTTTTTTCTTTTTTTTTTTTTCTTTTCTGTTTTCTGTTTTATTGAATATTTTAGTACATACAATTTTTTTCCAATTCAATTTCAAGTTCATTTTGTTTCAAATTGTGAATTTTTTTTATGGTTTTAGTTTTAGTGAAATATAATAAAAATAAATAAATAAAATATTTGCATGGATTGTTTTCTGAGATGTGGCGGGGGTTGTTCTCACTGGATTTGATCTGTGCGTTCAGCACCTCCTGAGCACTCAGAGACTGAAGACACGGCAGGTCCAGAACTGAGCAGTTTGCTGATTTAGCGAAGTTCTTCCCGAGCTTCAGAGACTCGTGCCTGAGGAGAAACATCAGCGCTTGAAGACACGACACTCGTCTGTACAGAAACACGTCTGTATGTGCATTTACCGTGTTTTCAGAGGAATGGAGAAGGGTAAGCTCTGGAAAACGGCCTGTCTGAAGAGCGCTTTACTGCTCTGGATCATCAGATGAAGACTGACTGACTGAGCGCCGGCGCTCTCGCCGAACACAGTCACCTGAAGTCACACACAAATTCAGCTCAGAGTC
This sequence comes from Sinocyclocheilus rhinocerous, assembly GCF_001515625.1. Taxonomy (NCBI): domain Eukaryota; kingdom Metazoa; phylum Chordata; class Actinopteri; order Cypriniformes; family Cyprinidae; genus Sinocyclocheilus; species Sinocyclocheilus rhinocerous. Next base: position 1,307,247 of record NW_015646677.1, on the reverse strand, counting down.
TGCTATTTAGTAGTTTATCTTCATTTCATTATCTATGTATTTATTTTAATTCTGTAAAACTCTACAGGCATCTTTTTTTATATGTATGGTTTGTTATTAAATAATAATTATTTTGCATAAAGAAAATTAAGGCTATTTTAGTACCATTCTTATTTTATTTTAAATTATTTTCATTACAGTTAAAGCACATTTTCATACTAATTTCTTATTATTGCAATATAATGGTAATATAAAGTTTTAAAATTTTATTTTAATTGTGGTTATTGTTTGATTCTCATTACTGTAATACAGTGATTTTATCAGTGTAATTTTAGTATCATTGATACTATTACAGTTTTTCATTAACATTTTGAATTAATTTTTATGTTTATATTTTCTGTTTTTTTTTTTTTTAGTTAAAGTTTTTGTAATTTTGTTGTGTCGTTTTGTCATTATTATTAGTTTTAAAATATGTCTATATAGGCTCAGTTTTAGTTTTTTTTACTTTATTATTTCAAGTAACTATAATAACCCTTATTAAAATAAACATAAATCTTTTTTTTTCTTTGTGCACTGCAATTACTGAAAATTGGGGAAGGGATAATGTCATAATTCCTACTCTATTCCTATTCTATCTATAGCACACCTGTACATACAATTTATTCTTTTTTTGTGGTTTATATTTATGCATGTGTATTTTATTCACATCTTATTTTTATTATCTGTGTGTTGTTGTTGTCTCTGTGTACTGGAAGCTTGTGACACTATAACAAATTCCTTGTATGTGCAAACATACTTGGCAATAAAGCTCTTTCTGATTCTGATAATGCAAAAACTATATAGCCTACACGTTTATATGTATAAAACTTATTATGCAATATATATATATATATTATTTTCCACTGTTTGAAAAAAGAAAAACAAAACTTTACTGGTAATTTTCTGCCAGGACATTATCCATTAATTTTATAGACATTTCCGTTAATCCTAAAAAAAAAAAAATCTATCCACCTTATTCTTCCCGTAAAAATGGGCGCGGCCATTTGTAAATTCTATTGCTTCCGGTCTCATTTGCTTCCAGCTATTTTTATCTGTACAAAACTTTTGCTGCTTGATATTGCAAACTGGTGTGTCTTACCATATTATTTTAATGTATTATCTTAGTTATGAACACACTGGTTTGTAGTGCAAACAGTTTTATCGTTTACTGCACGTTGTAATTCTGCAGCTAATGAACCGGAAGTCTCACCCATAGGCTTACTTCCACGTTGAAGAATAAGGTGGATACTGAAAATTGTTATTTTGGGGGGCTTGAACATGGTTTTGAAATTGACCCCTTTATAAATAAGTTTAGTTAATTTCTCACCCTGCTCGGGTCTCCTCCAAACACTGCGATGTTCTGCTGGACCCAGAGCAGCGCCGCCTGCTGGTCCAGAATCCCATAATTCCCCGCGGCGGAAGTCCGCAGGTCTTTTCCTGACACTAGAAAGCCGAACGCGCCTGCAAAGACACAGATTCAGCCATAGATGTGTATAGATTCCCCATTCGACCGCTCCAAGCACGTAGACGTGTCCGCCATTTTGGAACGGTCAACTTGACGTCATTTGCCATACTATGGGTTCGCAGACCATCGGCTGTGCAGGACTGTGGCATCTTCAAATATTCATTGGGCGAATTCCAAACTGCTTTTTTGCGCCCTTGAAGGGCACTTCGGGAAGGGGACGCCATTTGTAGGGACATTCCAAACGAAAGTGAACATCTGAATCCCTTCACGAAGACGAAGGGCCCTTCCAGAAGTCCGTTAGCGAAGGGAACATGCGATGGTCACTTCACGGAAGTGATTTCCGTTTGTGATCATGTGATCTTCGGTTAGGAGATCTTACGATGCATTTTAAAGCAAAGTTGGGTTTTATTTCTACTTCACTTACAAACTTAAGTAGAATAGGTTTGATTACTATGATTACTATGGTGAATGACTTCAAGTTGACCATTACAATATGGTGGACGGCTTACGTATAACAGCTCATAGAAACAGATGCTAATGAGCCATCTACGTATATATATCTATGGATTCAGCGCTCTGTTTGTGGCTTTTATTATTAACAGTCATCAGAGTCTCACCCAGGCGGTAGGCGACGCTCACGACGAGCGTCTGCGTGAAGTTGCTGATGTAACGGCCGTCGTAGAGCTGTTTGGATGCGGAGCCCGCGATGAAATCCCCGCCGTGGATCCACAGCATAACCGGCAGTGGCTTCAGCAGCGGAGCCGCCACATTCACGCTCAGAGGAACGAAGACGTTCAGGTACAGACAGTCCTCACTCACCTGACCATTACACATTCATAATCTAGCATTACACATGTGAACCGTGCTGACAAAACGTCGGAGTCGGAATACGCACAGGATAATTTTGAGCTGCAGGCAAAAAAAGTAAAAAATGTTGAATTTTGGTCGAATTTGAGGTTTTCACAAAAATGAGTTCATTAAAGGCATAGTTCACCCAAAAATGAAAATTAGCCCATTATTTACTCACCCTCAAGGCATCCTAGGTGTATATGACTTTCAGACGAATGCAATCTGAGTTATATTAAACATTATCCTGGCACTTCCAAGCTTTATAATGGCGATGGGCGGGTGTTTCTTTTTAACAGTCCAAAACAATTCCAATAAAGCGCATCCATCCGTAGTAAAAAGTGCCTCACATGGCTCCGGGGGGTGAATAAAGGCCTCCTATAGTGGATCGATGCATTTTTGTAAGAAAAATATCCATATTTAAAACATAATAATCACTTTTCTCTAGCTTGCTCCAACAGTCGTACACGGAAGCCGTTCCGGCGGATGACGTAGGATATCGGGGTTGCGTATGCGGCGGTAATTAGTGACGAATGTGGATGTGCAGTGAAGAGACCAAAACAAAACAACGGTCATGGATTAGAAGTACAAAATAAGGATTTGTGAAGAAAAATGTTGGAGGATTTCAATATAAACCAAGAGGGGACTGGTTTTCCTTTGCTAAGTAAGGAAACTTTGCTTCCTTTGCTCCTGTAAACAAACGTTGGTTTTTGCGAGACTCACCGCCGCATGTGCAACGCCGACATCCTACGTCATCCGCCAGAACGGCTTCCGTGTAAGACTGTTGGCGCAAGCAAGAGAAAAGTGATTATTACATTTTAAATATGGATATTTTTCTTACAAAAATGCATCGATTCGCTATAGGAGGCCTATAAAAAAAGTTTTTTTTTTAAAGAATAGAATTAGAATAGAGAATGCTAGAGTTAGAGGGTCAAATAAAGATGGAAGAGGTGTGTTTTTAGCGGATTCTTGAAGATGGCTAAGGACTCACTCAGCTGCTCAGATTGAGTTGGGCAGGTCATTCCACCAGGAGGGAACATTTAATTTAAAAAGTC
>NW_015646677.1:1293024-1302881 GCF_001515625.1 Sinocyclocheilus rhinocerous | reverse complement strand
TGATTTGCGCCATACTCTTTCTGCAGCTCTGAGCTTAGAACGATACTCACGGAGAACATCAGATAGCCAAGGGGCAGAAGAGGTGGTACGGGCTGGTCTGGAACACAAGGGGCAGACAGTGTCTAAACCAGATGTAAGAGTGGAGCAGAAAGTATCAGTAGCACTGTTCGCATCAAGAGATGCTAACTGTTTAAGGGGAGGAAGCGAAGATGAAACCATAGTAGATAGCCGGGAGGGTGAGAGTGAGCGTAGGTTACGTCGAAAGATGACATGTGGAGGGGAATGTGTTGTGTCTGTTTTGGGTCTGTAATATTGGTATCACTTTATTTTAAGGACCAATTCTCACCATTAACTAGTTGCTTATTAGCATGCATATTACTAGCATATTAGCTGTTTATTAGTACTTATAAAGCACATGTTAATGCATGATCATATTTTAGATGCCTTAATCCGACCCCATACCCAAACTTAACAATACCTTACTAACTATGAATAAGTTAGTAATAATTAATAATTATGAATTATTACTTACTAATAATTAATAAATCACGTGGTAATTTTCATTTTTGGGTGAACTAACCCTTTAAGCCCTCGTCTAGCGATCCCAATGCTCCAAATAATAATCAAACCTCTACATAGATGCAAACTCCTCACCTTTCAGTGACATCTCACTTTTTTGAGATCAGAATAGGTCACCTATGAGATTTGCTTAGATCCAATGTCTAAAAAGATGTCTAAAAACGTTAATATTTTATGTGTTTGAGGTCTGAGATGTGGGAACGGTGAAGATAGCGAGGGCAAACATTTTGCATTTTAGTTTAGCATTGCCCTCTAATCAGCCAATATTGCCTTAAATAGCCTGCATAGCACTTCATCTTTTATAACATGGGATTTTGACTAAATATATTTAATCTTGATTTTTGTAAAATGATGCAACAAGATGATAATTTATTTTATTTTATTTTATTTTTTACATACATACATGAAAGTTTTTGTTATTAATTAAAGAATAATTTTGCTTAAATAAAATTAAATATTTAAAGTTCTTCCCCAATTCTCAAAAATTGGGATTATATTTTTTTTGACCCTGTAACTCTAGCGCTCTCTATTCTAATTCTATTCTTTAAAAAAACTTGCCCCTTTTAGACTTAACCTCTATTCATTTACTAACTGCTTGTTTTCTTTAAAGAAAAAAACTAACACTAGCTTCTCTATTCTTTTTGTATTCTATCTATTTGTTTAATTTTTATTTATACAATTAACAAAAAGCAAAAAAAAGGCCTATATCACTAGCTTGCTTTATTCTTTTTCTATTCTATCTGTTTTCTTTTTATTTATTATACAATAAAAAAAAACCTTGCTACGTGTATTGCGTTAGGCTAACTGAGACTTGTTATAGCACTTGCATATCTTTGCTCTTTTGTTGATTTTGATTGCTTCCATTGTCCTCATTTGTAAGTCGCTTTAGATAAAAGCATGTGCTAAATGACTAAATGTAAACCTAATTCTGTTTAAGCCAAAGAAATGACTAAATATAGCAAATTAAATCAATTCAAGTTATTTATTCCTCTGTGTAGATCTTAAATCTTTATGGAACCCAAAAGTTTTTGCTATTTTAACAAGCCACAGAATCAGTCCCTCCCCGTCTGTCATCGTGTCCCGCTCACCTTCTTGGGACACTCGTCAGCAATGGGTCCGATGCAGGCCTGCATGCACGCCGCTCTGGGATAGGTGGCATCATACACCCCTCTCCACGGCGTGACAGGACGGGGCGGTTTCCAGCGGGACGCCGCCACAGGAGGATCGGCGAATGGGATCCCATAAAACACATAGGACTTGTCCAGCGTCAGGCCCTGGATGAGCCCGTCTTTAGTCAGCAGCTTGGGTCCGGCAGCAGCAGTCTGTGGGCCGGTGAGCGGCTGATCTCGGATCAGTGCTGCTGAAGAGACGCTGCGCAGTAAAGCTGCTAGATCCATCTGATCATCTGAAGCAGATCCAGTGCTGATGAACACAGACACCACCATAAACAGACCCAAAGCATGCATATTTACTCCTGCTGCTTCACTTCGCTCCGGTCGGGATGGACTGATGCACGCTGGTCCGCAACTGGATGGACGATTGCTCAGTTTGAGCTGCTTCAGCACTTGTGACTCTTATTATGCTGCACACTGAGACTCTCTGTGTGTGTGTGTAATGACAAGCAGACTGTCTGTGCTTTAGAAAATTAAATCACATTCATTCATTCCCTTGGTCTTGATACTACAAGTTGAATCAGTGATTTGCCCTCTTAGACACAAAGTTATGAACTAATTTCTGATTTATGTGGCACTCTAAGTTTCTATAAATAATAACATGGTACATGCAACAACAACAAAAAAAGACGGCTCAATTATGCTCTTTAGTCATATTATTTCTAATATTATTATTAAGTCATGATGACACTATGATTACAGTAACTTAATCACAACCATCAGTGTATAGCAGTCATTAAAATAACATCAACTAATAATTAACTAACATCCAAGAAATTATAATTGTCAATAAACAAATCAACCAATGTAGGTATTACAGAAGAATATTGTAAATACCTTTAATTAAATTCCTTGAAGCTACAGGAATAGCTTTGACAACTAAAGAAAATTGTCTATAAGAATAATCCAAATTAATTTCATCTTAAAATGATCATAACTTAACATATTACACTCTTCATCCATTAAATGCATTAAATTCCAAACTCCTTTGTCAAACCAGTCTTTATAAAATAAAGATTTCCTCTTATGTAAGGAATATACACCTGTTATTCCAAATTGCAACATCATGTGGAGTAAAATTATGCTTGTACAACATTTTCCAATACATGAAAATCAGATAACTTAAAAGGCAGTTTTGATGGGTCAAAATCACATCTTAAAAGAAAGGAAATTCCTCCAACTCTTTGGAAAAGATGAACAGAAACACTAAACCATGAAGACTGTTCATCTCTTACAAACATTTGTAAGCATCTTGACTTAATAACCTCGTTCATTACTCCAAAATCAATTGCATTCAACCCTCCTTGCTCCGTTAACTTCACCATATCACCTTTTCAAATCAAATCTTGCTTATTATTCCAAATAAAATCATAATGAATTCGGTCTATTTGCTTAATACACCTGTCTGGCACCACTAACGATGAATATGCTGGATAAATTAATTTTGATATCTCTTCCATTTTTGTTAATAATATTCTCCCACAAATTGAAATATTTCTTTGTAACCAGCTGTGCACTTTTTTATTTTTTTCAAAACATCTGTAATATTATTATCTTCCCTGTCGCTGAAATTTTTTGTAATAGTACGTGATCTTAATTTTGACTGGAATATTATATTAAAAAAAATGTTGTCTATTATCTTGAAGTCTATTATCCATAAAGAACTTTTAACATCTGAAGAACCTTTCTGTTTCAAAGGTTCTTTGTGGCGAAAGAAGGTTCTTCAGATTATAAAAAGGTAAGAAAGATGGTTCTTTAAAGAACCTTTGACTGAATGCTTCTTTGTGGAACCAAAAATGGTTCTTCTATGGCATCGCTGTGAAGAACTTTTTAAGCACCTTTTATTTTTAAGAGTGTACCTACTCAATCAGTGTTGGCAACTTAGCAATTTTGTTGCTAGTTTAGCAACTTTTCACACTACCCTAGCAACTTTTTCTTCAAAAAAGTAAAAAGCTCGGAACTCCTCCTGTAAACCCCGAGACGCCTTCAGCGAAAGATACGCGCCGCTCGATCTGAACTCTGCTGATCTGACTGTGATCCTGGAGAAACACACTCAGATCATCACTGGATCCTCACCTTGTTGTAATATTGTGTTTATTAGTCAATGTGTTTATATAAAAGATGCTTGGTTTCAGATTTTGTCAGCGTCATTATAAAACCTGAATCATTTATTAGACTTTAGTTTGTAGGAGACGAGGAATAAGAGAGGTGGAGGTGTTTTGGATAAAGATGTCCTTCATGACATGTTTTTTATTATATTTTTATTTATGTGACAATAATGCTAATAAAATGCACCATTTCACTCGTTTAAACTGGACAACCAGAGGTACTAATTTACAAAATATCACCCAAAACATGTCCAGTTCATACTTCACACCATTTCAAGCCTCTTATATTTAATATTTTTATGGCATTTAAGCACATTTGTCCCAATAAATAAGTTATTTATAAACATATATATTATACATTTATTATTATCAGTACAAGTTATTTATAGGTTTTATTAAATCTTAAATATTTTGCTTAATTTGTAAATTAAGTACAATACTTAACATTTAATATTAAATCGATATATAATGTATTCATAAATAAATATTGTACATCTAATATATTTTAATATTATTATAAATATAAATATAGATTTTATATGATTATTAAATATTTTACTTACAAATTAAATAAAATATTTATTAAATATTTTACTTATGAGTTAAATAATATATTTAGTGTTTATTCTTATTATATATATATATATATATATAAAATATAATTTTGTTTACCTTTATAATGTATAATATAATTGTTCAAAATATATTAATATAAATATTCAAAATATATGAATATCACCTGATTACCATGATGCATCCAGATGTTTTTGTTTCTCATTAGATTCTTATTACTGTAAAATAATAAAGTTTTTTTCTTTATTTGGAGTAAATTAAAATCAGTACATACAAATATAAACACTTTGTAATAAATAAAGTGACACTTTACACTACATTTAAATTGTTAACTTAATGCATAAAGTATTGTGAATTAAAAATGAGCATATTACATCATTAAACTAAGTTAATGTTAAATTATAAAAACATTTGTTCACTGTTAATTAATGAGTTTAACATTAATTTAATATTAAAAATGCATTTGTAGTATATTTAGAAATTACCCTAGATGACTAAAGTAGGTTCACTTTTAGTTCATGATATCTAATGCATAAATGACAGTGAACTAAATTTTATTGTAATACAATTTCTTATATAACATAGATTTTATTTGTTATGGTAATGAGAATTTGTGGAGGAAATGTGCTCAATTGTCATCAAAATGTCACTAACATTTTTTAAAGCCACTTAAAACTTAAAAATATTTTTCAACATTTTTATTGAAAAAGATAAGATGGAAATATCCAGAGAAAATAAATTTTTTATGTATTTTAACTAAGCATCCAAAAATTCAATTACATGTGTGAAGGAGTTATTATACAAAGTTATTTTACAATCAGTAGGCATCTTATTCCTTATCGTTTATTATTCTTTGCATTAAATGTGCATCAGAGCGTTAATGTTCCTCTCTGTCCAAGTGGAAGTGTGGCTTCGGCTGAATGTGGACTTTCATCGTTTTGTGGTTGAGTTCAGGCTGTTTACTCATATGCAAACAGATAATAACGGCGCTGTAGGCAGTAAACGCAGGCAAACATGAGCGGGACTGATATGAGTCTGATAATCACAACCACCAGGCAGAATGAGCCGCAGGAGGACAGCGCTGGGTCCCAGTCTGGAGTCCAGTTATAACCTACACACACACACACACACACACACACTCTGTTATAGCTGTCTGCTGCCCAGAAATGTTGAGCCACTCTTACAAATGTCTGAATGTCTTCGTATTGCATGTTGCATTGTATTAGTGGTGACCCAAAACAGAATCAAAACTCTAAACAAAAATAGGAACAAAATAGAAAATTTCTGTATTTGTAAATGCATAAGCAACGGAAACATATGGAAGCTTATTAACTGCAATCTCACAATTCTGACTCTTTCTCACAATTCGTAGAAAAAAACTTTAGAATTGCTAGATTTAAAAAATTGCAGTTACCTTATTTTTATCCCATTGTAAAAAAAAACAGAATTGAAAGATGTAAACTCCAAATTCTGAAAAAGTTCAATTTGTGACAAAAAGTTAAGCAATTAAAAATTGTATTTATTAATTCCATGGTGGAAACAAACAGAATTTTAAGATGTAAACTCAGAATTCCGAGAAAATGTACAGTAAACTTGGAGATTCAAAGAAAATGTAAGTTAGTATTGCGATTGCCTTTATTTATGGGGGAAAAAAACAGAATTGCTAGATGTATAGATGTATTCTCAGAATAACTCTGAGAGAATTCTGAGAAAAAGTCAAAATTGTGAGATTTGCAATTTGAAGAAAAAAGTTCGAATTGCAAATCTTTTTATTCTGTGGTGAAAAACAATTATAAACTTGCAATTCGAATAAAGCTAAAATTAGAATTGCAAGATAAAAAGTTGCAAATACCTTTTTTATTGTGATGTGGGAAAAAAACAGAATTGCAAGATGTAAAGTTGCAATTCAGAGAAGAAAGTCTGAATTGTGATACATGGACTTGCAAACTCAAAGAAAAAAGTTAGAATTGCTAGATAAAAGTTGCAAGTACGCTTTTTATTTTTCTGTTTCATATCAGAAACAAAACACTTCAGTTTAGCGACCAATTCTCACTATTAACTATTTGCTTATTAGTATGCATATTACTTGCATATTGGCTGTTTATTAGTATTTATAATGCACATATTGATACCTTATTCTGCATGACCACAATAGATCCCTTAATATTCCCCATACCTAAATTTAACAACTACCACACTAACTATTTATAAGCAGCAAATTAAGAGATTATTGAGAAAAAAGTTAGTTAATAGTGAGAATTGAACCTCAAACTCAAGTGTGACAAAAAACAGCATTTCGAGATGTAAGAATTTTGAGAAACAAGGTTAGAATTAAAGTCACAATTAAAAGAAATAAAGTTAGAATTGCTAGATCTGAAGTTGCAATTTGAACAAAAAAAATAGAATTGCAAGATAAAAAGTTACATTTTATTTTTATTTATTCCATGATGGGGAAAAAAACATAATTGTAAAATGTAAACTCAGATTTCTGAAAAAAAAAAGGAAAAAAAAGTCAGAATTGTGAGATACAAACTCGAAATTTTGAGAAAAATGTCAGAATTATGAGATAAAAAGTTGCAATGACCTTTTTTCATATTTTTGTTTCTATGGCATAAACGATACTTTTAGTGTCTCTAAATATTAGGTGAGTTTCATTCTCTTCACTACACAAAACAATGCAGATTTGTCAAACTATGATAATCCTATTTAATGCATTTTTTTGTCGTCTTGTGCCACATGATCGGCTTTTGATATCAAAGCGTTGAGTGCAGATACAGACACCTGTTAAAGCAGTGACATCCAGACATTTGTAATTGTGAATGCAGTGAAGCAGTGCTTTGTGGGCTGACTGTAAACTCAGATTGAGAGATCAGGAGGAGACACTTACTCTGCGGCGCGTCGCGGGTGGAGTTTTCTGTGAAAGGAAGTGACAGTTATAAAGTAATGCAGTTATTGGGAAGGATGAGAGTCTTTTTGTTACGAACACTTACGACAGAGGTTGTTTGCACACGTCTCTTGTCTGCAGCCGCTGCATGAATCGCCTCTTCTGTACGGAGATACTGGATAATTTCCTCTGTTGAGAAGTCAGTGGTGACACGTTTACTGTGTGTAAATTCTATGAAATCATGCAGTTTCTTGCTTCTTCATATAAAGACTTTTTGTGCTTACCACACCTGCCAACAAGGTTTAATTTGTTAACATTACACTGGAAGAAAAACGTCAGAATTCTGAGGGGGAAAAATTTTATCTCAGAATTCTGAGGGGAAAAAAAAATTGTTGTGAGATTTAAATTAAGAATTAAAAAAAATATATAGAATTGTGAGATGTAAACTCAAACATTTGAGAAAAAAGTTCCAAAATTGTGATATTTAAACTTAGAAAACAGAAAAAAAACTTAGTATTGTGAGATATAAACTTACATATACAGATATAAGGAATACTGAGAAAAGTCAGAGTTTGCAAAATGGAAACCCATAATTAAAAAAATATATATATATATCAGAGTAAAAAGTCAGAATAGCAAGATGTAAACCCAGGATTGTAAGAGAAAAAAAAAGACAAAATTGTGAGATACAAGATTGTAGAGAAAAGAAAGTTCAAATTCAAGATGTAAAATCAGAATACAGAGGACAAAAAGTCAAAATTGGGAAATACAAATTCAGAACTCTAAATTCTAAAGTCAAAATTGTGGGATGCAAAAAAATTTAAATTGCAAAATATAAACTCAGAATTCCAGAAAAATAAGGAAGAGTCAGAATTGTGAGACGTAAATGCAGAATTCTGAAAGAAGAAAAACAAAATTACAAGACTTAAATACAAAATTACAGTGAAAAAAAGTCTAAAATGCAAGACTCCGAATTCAGAGGACAATTGCGAGATGGAAATGCAGAATTAATAGAAACCTGTCAAAATTGTGTGTAAACTCAGAAAGCAGAAAAAGTCAGAATTGTGAGATAAAAAGTTGCAGTTATCTTTTTTTTTTTATATTCCAGGCACAAACAAGCTTCTGTACTTTCCTGACTTTTCTTGTGTAATGTAGTTAATAGCTAACATGAGATACCATCAAACAACACTTTTACATCATCTATAAGCAGATTAACATCATTTTATAAATAGTGCATGAACTAAAGTCAAATTTTACAACTTGAGATGTTAAAAATGTAGTTAATATTTTTAGTTAATCTTACCAAATGCAGTAATGTTAACAAATTGAACCTTAATATAAAGTGTTGCAGCAGTTGCTAACGACTGACGAGAAATACCATTTTATTGCTAAGCTGGTTTTACTGGTGTTTTGGCAAGTTGCAGTATTGATTTGGCACTCTGCACATGCAGTATGTTGTGGTTTTCATACTTACGCTGTCGCATAATTGCACACAAAAATTATTCCAGGCTTTGTTGAGAAGGTTGTTTCAGCCACACCATTGGGACACGCTTGTGCAGCGCAACCAACCTTGTACGAATCTGCCCAGACAATCTTTATGGACAGAAAACAGAGAGGTTTCATTCACTTGTGTGAATTCTCTAGTATCTGATTCAGCTGTAACTGGATCTGAGTCTGTACCTGTGTGTAGTGGCCGCATACTTTTGTGCACTGGTCTGTATCGTAATTGTAATCTTGGTCCTCGTCCTTCCACAACTTCACTGCAGATTCAGGTTTGAATAAGGAGTACGGCGCTCCTGCCCAGATGTTTTCTCCCACAGATGTGAATGTGGGATGTATCCTTCTCACCTCCCTGAGGTAAATGTTATGTTCAAAGAGGCAGAATCTGGCCCAGGCCCGCGCCGTCTCCGCCAGTCCTTCATCCCACGTCTGCACACAAACACATGCACGCACTTACCCTAAAACAGCCTTAAAACTCAGTTAATGTTCAGCTTGTCAGGCTGGGAGACCATTTTAAACCAGCCAAGACCAGCAAACTAACTTAGGCTGTTTTTTTCTAGAAGGAAATGCATGCTAATTACATAATCTGATTATAGGAAATGAAACAGGATATTGCACTAGAAGAAAAATGTTTATTGTAGTTTATATTTTACATATTTTACTTTACTGTGGAGTTTAAAAGTCTGAAAAAGTAAAAGTGAAAATCTTTTCCCCCCAGTAAAAGAGGATATTGCACAAGAAAAAAAAAAAACGAGGAATGGATGAGAAATTGATTGGATTCTGAAAAGCAAGCTAATTTGAAAAGCTCATTCAAAATATTAATTCATTCTATAACATTGTATAAGTGATACTAAAACCACATTGACAATATTGTAGTTTATATCTTACATATTTTACAGTGGTGTTCAAGAGTCTGAGGCTAAAAATGAACATTTTCAATTAAATTATATGAGAAAAAATAATATGAGTAAATAGTATACAAATAATACTAAAATGTGTGTGTGTGTATTATATATATATATATATATATATATATAAATA
>NW_015646677.1:1281513-1292704 GCF_001515625.1 Sinocyclocheilus rhinocerous | reverse complement strand
AATATATTTTAATAAATATATTAATATACTTATATAAAAAAAAAAAAAATATATATATATATATATATATATATATATATATTTTACATTACTGTGGGGTTTAAAAGTCTGACTAAATGTGAAAATTCCTTTTTAAAAAGATATTAAAATATTATTATTAATGAAATATAAGTAATACTAAAACCACACTGATGTCAATTGTATTTTATATTTTAGTTTATAATGAAACCAAAATTAAAATAATTTTTCTTTCAATAAAACAACATATTGCATGAGATATTACTGTGTAATGTATATAAGTAATACTAAAACAATGATGTCTATTGTAATGTGTATTTTAGGTATATATTTTATTTTACAGTGGGGTTTGAAAATCTTAAACTAAAAGTGAAACTCTTAGAATTAACTTAGAATTAACTAACTACTAAAACCACACTGATGTCTGTTGTAGTTTATATTTCATGTATTTTATTGTACAGTGGAGTTTAAAAGCCTGAAACTGAAAATACTTTTTTTCTTCAATGAAAAAGGATATTGAAGAAGAAAAACTGTCATGCACAATAAGACCATGAAGATGTACTGTATGAAGAGAGTAAACAGGTTCATGTTAAAAATCTAGTGTTGCATTCAGATCCGTTTAACACACATTAGCATGTTTAACCTCCACAGACTCCATCGAGACCTGCGATCTCTGATCCGACATCAGGAAACATCTGATATTTACCATGTAGCGCATGTTTGCGGCCGTAGGCGTCACGTCGGCGCGGTGCTTGTTGTGTTCTCTCACGCATTCCTCAATAAACGCTGGATCCGTGATATCAAAGACCGGCTCGAAGGAACCCAAACCTAGCAGAACTGTGACAGAGATCAGAAGGTGAAGGTAGTCGCTCATCGCCGAGTTTGACTGTTAAACTTACAACTGGTTAAACTTTCAGGGTATCCGGCGGGTTTCCTGTCAGTGGTTTGCTCACTTCTGCTTTCTCACAGAGGAACTATAATTATATCCAGATTACTTACAAATTGTAGTCTGTTACTAATTACAAATTACATGCCAAAAATTGGAAACCATAACATTAGACATTTTAGGTAATATAATCCATATTGATACCATATTGATATAAAGATACAAAGAGAAAGGAAAATATACTCCATTCTTAGTTATAAATAACAAGAAGTGCATTAAATATTACATTACATTGCATCACGGTTTCCCAAACTAAGGTTCGTGAAGGAACTGCTGGAGGTTTGTGAGTTTAATGAAAAGCTATATGAAATCACAAAAATGTAAAATGAAAAGAAATCATTTTAAAATGCCAACAGTTAAAGTAAAACACTTATTAAAAAATATAAAATATTTTATTTGTTTGCCTGCTTCTCATGTGACCAATAACCAACGTCAGAGAACCGTGAACATTCAAAAGTGATACTTAATTATTTATTACCTTAAAATCTCGGGGATAAAAATGTTCAGCTGACAAAATAAGTTTTGAGAATTGCATGTTAAATAAGATTTTTATTATTATTATTTTAATGTGTTTGATAGACACATACAAAACACATTGAAATGTTGAGAAAACTCTTAAAGTTGAAATGATTTTTGTAAATACAGTGGTCAAATGCTGTGTGGCCTCTCAATTGTCTCTGTAATTATAGCCACCTGATTATAATTAGAATATACAATATAATTGTAGTAGTGACTGGTCTTTGAATGTCCACAAAACGGCACAGCTTATATTTACAGTGCTGGGTAGTAACTGATTACATGTAATCTGGATTACATAATAAGATTACAAAAATTAAGTACTTGTAATTAGATTACATTTTAAAATACTTGTAATCAGACTACAGTTACTTTTTGTTGAGTAAAAGATTGCGTATTATTCACATAATAGCTATACATTATTTATCACTTATTGATTCTCCCTAATTCTTCCTTTTTAATTTTCCCTTTCTAAAATAACCTGCTGCTTATATACAGTCAGAAAGTCTTCCAGGTAAGGTTAGTTCCAGTTAGGTTAATGTATATACCGGTAAGCGGTAGGCTATTTTAGAAAATAAAATATCATTTATTGCTATTGTGTGAATAACATGTAATTAATCAATAAGAAAGTAACTGTAGTCTGATTACGAGTATTTCAAAATGTAATGTAATCTAACTACAAGTACCGTAATCCACAGTATGCATGTAATCAGCTACTACCTGGTTCTGTTCATATCAAACCCACATGTAAAAACCTCTGAATTGGTTGCACACCGCACTGTGTTTTGTGGGTTAAACCACTTCACCTCCTCACCATTTGAACCCTGCTTATCAGGATATCTGGGCTAAATGAAGCGAAAGAAAACTATTATATCTCTTACACAATGTTTGCAAAACTGAAAGTCATTTAGAATGTTCTTCAGCACATGGAGCTTCATTAACTGCATGCACATTAGTGCAGGTGTAGATATCCGCAGTCTGCAGCAGTGCCTCGTGTTTCCTGTTTCGGATGTGTGAATGCATGAGAGCAGCGATGCAGGGACTTCATTTAGCGATTCACCTGCAATATATTGGAAACGTGTTTTTCTTGAAGCAATGCAGGGGCTTATTTTAGCGATTCCGCTGTGATGTGTTGGAAACGTGTTTTTCTCTGACCTGAAATGTTTCTGTCTCATGTTAGCAAAATGACTGTCAGCATTACTAATGTTAATTAAAACTATTGAAAATAAGTATTAGATGAAAAACATAAACTTAAAAGCCTGGGCAGCTAACTGAAATAGAATAAGTTTAAATTGAAGTACTAAAATTACTAAAACAAACAAACAACAAAAAAAGCTAAATAGATATATAATAAAAAATTAAATAAAACAAAAAAATGACAAAATGACATTAAAATTAAAATAAAATATAAAAAATATAAGCTATTTCAGTATATTGAGTACTATAATATCAGAAGTTATAATTAAGATAAAACTAAAACAGCACTGACATCTAGGCTATTGCAGTATATTTATTTTATAAATATTCTATTTTAGTACATTTATGTACATATTAATTTTATTTTCCAGTGGGATTTAAAAATCTAAAACAAAATGCGAAAATACCTTTTGTCACTGAAAATGAATTTTTTTTCATAATTATATTTGTATACTACAATTTTACATAATTATATACATTTGTGTGAAAAGATTAATATGAAATATTTCTTCCTTATTTTATGTCTCTTTTTTTTCTTTTTTTCTGTTTCTGGGTTTAAATGAGATTTAATGATTAATGATTAGATGAGAAAGTCACAGGTTTTCAATGTGGTCTCAGACAAACACATTATTTGCAAAATGCTTTTTTACATTAATTTTTTTATTCATTAAAATAGTTGCTTATAATGCAATTAAAATCTCGTTCCATGAAATACATGCCAGTGATATAGTAACCTGATGTAAAGAGACACAAAACTGCCATTATGAAAATCTGATTCCAGGGAAAACAAACAATCGTATCATCCTATTCGTAGCATCATTATACAAAAATATTGCATATTTGAGCACAGAATCAAGTATTCCAGAGAAACATAAATATTAACCTCTAGCTGTGCTCACTGGGGTTGTTCAAGTAGTGTTTGTCTTTGTCTTACAGTTATTAAGCAGAAGTGATAGAGCAGCATCAGATTCAAACCCGTCAGACCCTCAAAACCACGTAAACAGCGCTGTGATCCAGAAAAATGACACAGATAACTGTGATGTGTGTGTGTTTGTGTTAAGATAGAGCACAGCCATTACTGCTCTCGTTTGGCACGTCCGTTTCACAGGCAATCTGAAGGAAACGATCCCAGTCTGGTGCTGATAGAGGCAGTTCTGTCTGAAAGTGATTCCAGAACCTGCCAATAAAACAACAACAGATATTATGGACCACATGAATCTGCAAAGTGCATCTGATTTCTTTAGTTAAAAACATGCTTTATGAATCTGCCATGAACTGAGAAACCAGTATTCCCTTGATCTTTTAACATATCAGAAGTTATTGTACTATAAAAACATCCTGTAAGTTTCAGAACTCAAAACTTTGTCGTTAGTAAAATCAGCTTTTATTGAAGGCAGTCTGCCAAAACGACAGCTTGTGGAATGTTCTGCTCTATGATGTAATAGCGTGGAGAAGCACCGCCTCCGCAGATCAACACCTGATTCTACATCGCTGCCTGTTTAGCCCCGCCCACTGATTCTACATCGCTGCCTGTTTAGCCCCGCCCACTGATTCTACATCGCTGCCTGTTTAGCCCCACCCACTGATTCGTGCATGTAATGTAACGAACGAGAGGGGAATGCAGGTCTATGCAGAAACCAAGCAATAAAGATGCTCCAAAGACAAGAAGACGCTGTGCAGTGCAAGTTCGGGAGGGAGTTTAGCTTCCTGACTGCCTGGTGGATGAAGCTGTCCTTCCTGATGGCAGCAGACTGAAGAAGCTGTGTGTCAGGTGGGTGGGATCACCTGCAATGCAGAGGGCTTTGCGGGTGAGAGAGGTGTTGTAAATGTCCTGGAGGGAAGGGAGAGAGACACCAACCATCTTCTCAGCTGCTCTCACTATGCGTTGGAGGGTCTTGCGGCAGGACGCGTTGCAGGCGCCATACCACACAGTGATGCAGCTAGTCAGGATGCTCTCAAAGCTCGTCAGAATGCTCTCGATGGTGCCTCTGTAGAAGGTGCACATGATGGGGGCCGGGGCTCTGGCTCTTCTCAGTTTACGGAGGAAGTAGACTCTGCTGTGCTTTCTTGGCCAGTGCTGCAGTGTTGTTAGTCCAGGAGATGTTCTCTGTGATGTGCACACCCAGGAACTTGGTGCTGCTCACTCTCTCCACAGTCGCACTGTTGATGGTCAGAGGAGCATGCTGAGTGCGCACTCTCCTGAAGTCGACAACAATCTCCTTCATCTTCTCCACATTCAGAGAGAGATTGTTGTCACTGCTCCACCCGGCCAGGCGGCTCACTTCACTCCTGTAGTTTGTCTCATCTCTGTTGCTAATGAGACCCACCACAGTTGTGTCGTTCGCAAATTTAATGAAGATGTTGGAGTTGTGAGACGGTGTGCAGTCGTGGGTCAGCAGAGTGAAGAGGAGGGGGCTCAGCACACATCCTTGGGGGGCCCCTGTGTTCAGTGTGATGGTGCTGGATGTGCTACTGCCAACCCATACTGCCTGAGGTCTCCCAGTCAGGAAGTCCAACAGCCAGTTGAACAGCGAGGTGTTGAGCCCCAGCTGGACCAATTTGTGAATGAGCTGTTGAGGGATGATTGTGTTGAATGCTGAGCTGAAGTCTAGTAAAATGAACAGCATTCTGACATATGAGTCTTCTTTGTCCAGATGTGTGAGGGCTGATGGAGGGCAGTGGTGATGGCGCCATCGATCGAGCGGTTGGTCCGATATGCGAACTGGAAGGGGTCCAGGGAGGGGGGAGGACAGACTTGATGTGGTGCATGACTAGTTGTTCAAAGCACTTCATGAGAATAGGAGTAAGTGCAACTGGACGGTAGTCATTGAAGCAGGATGGAGACAACTTCTTCGGGACTGGAATGATGGTGGTAGATTTGAAGCATGTGGGGATAACAGCCTGACATTGCGAGATGTTGAAAATGTCTGTGAAGACATCAGTCAGTTCCTCTGCACAGTCTCTCAATACACGCCCAGGAATGTTGTCAGGACCCGGGGCTTTGCGTGCATTGATCCTGCTGAGGGATCTCCTCACGCTGTCCGGGGAGAGCGTCATCACCTGGTCGCCAGGAGGAGGTGGAGTCTTCTGTGTTGTGATGCTGTTTTGTGCCTCAATGCGAGCGAAGCAGGCGTTCAGCTCATTCAGCAGGGAGATGGTGCTGTTACAGGGCTGCGGTGGGGGCTTGTAGTCCGTAATGGTCTGTATCCCCTGCCACAGGCTCCAAGTGTCTCTGCTGTCGCTGAAGCGATGGGCTATCCTCCTGGAGTACTGTCTCTTAGCCTCTCTGATGCCGCGGGATTCTGATCCTAACGTTAGGAAAGAGTGAATGAACTTTATTTTTAATGAAGATCCAGACCGCGTCAGTAAGAACTCGGTCTTTGTTCACTTTATTTTACCACGGATTGTTTACAAACAAGGCACAATTCAACACGCGATTTTCAGAAAGACAAAAACTAAAAGATGATGCTGTAATGTCGCAACACAAGTGTGTAACTGTTTTCATTACGTGATCACTATTGCTTTGTCTTTTCTTACAGATCGGTTGATATGTATTGAGTTATGCGTTTTTGACCTAAATTACAGCACCGACCATCTGTGAGGAATGTCACTGTTGAACTTACACAACTATTAGCCAATCATAGCAGTGGGCGTTTATTTCCGAGTCTACAATCTGCCACACCTATTCAAACAGCGTTCTGATGAGGGGTTAAAAACAGGACAGAAAATAGCCTATTACTTCTAGATTATGATGTTTTTTAATGTAAAAATCTTGATATAATAAGTGGGCCTCAGTGAACAGTACAAAATAATAAAAAGGCAGTTCATGGCTCCTCCATCAAGTCTCCTCCGAGAATGATGTGATTAACAGAAAAAGATGAAATATTGGCAATGCATTCAGAGAAAAAAAGTTGGTTCAAATTTGGAGCATACACACTTCCGATAAGGACCCTTTCTCCAAAAAGCTGGCCAAGAATTAGAATGTAACATCCTCTTGTACCTTTTATCATTTCCTCAAACCTAAAGTTGAACTTATAAATAAATTATATAAATTATAAATTAAGATTGCTACACCTCTATTGTAAGAATTGAAAGAGGATTAGAAAACCTGACCCACTCATCCTCGTCTGCCCTTCAGGTGTTCTGTTTTCAGTCAGATGGGTTTCCTGTAAATTAGCAATGTGAGCTTGTTCCCTTTTACTGTAAGAGATTATTCTTTTTTGTCTCTTAATTACATGGTTGATCCCTTGAGACAATCTTAATTTCATTCGTAACCGCCATAAATAATGTGGATTGAAGAGAGGCATCTGAAATTTGATAAAAAGAACCACAGGTTCTCCGGGTTGCTAACAACGAAAGGCTTCAACGTAAAAAGAAAAACAAAGAACAAACTGCCAACCAACCTGGAAAACTGACAACAGGGCCAATTACTAAGAGGCGTAACAGCCACAGCTGAAAAGATGACGGGTGAAAAACTGTTAAACATCTTTACAAGAACAACCCACTCCTGCATCCACCACTTCAAGAGGAAAAATATAAATATATACAGTGGTGGCCAAAATGATTAGAACTCTAGTATTTTCACCAGCTAAAAATTGGTTTTAAGTCAGTTATTTCTATCTTTTGCTATAGTGTGTCAGTAGGAAATATCAGTTTCCATTTCCAAACATCTCATCATCATCCAGTCTGTCTGGAATCACATGAAGAAACAGAACAAACTGAGACCGATTAAATCCAGAAGAACTGTGGCAACATCTCGAAGATGCTTCAAGAAACCTATCAGTGTTGTTATTGTTTTAAAACTATTAAAAACAAGGCTACAATAAAATATAAATGCTACAATAAAAAAAAATACAAACCGAAACAAAACAAGGTTAAATTGAAGTACTAAAATGACTAAAGTTCTAAAACTGAGGGGAAAAAATGAAGCTAAATATAAGTATTTTAAAACATTTGCAATAGTGGCAATTCTGTCTGAAAACGATTCCAGAATCTGCCAATAAAAAAATATATGATGAGAAATAATATTATAGACCGAGTTTATTTAACTATGGATTACTGTAGATGTCCATAGGTATAAACATTTTGAATATTTTTTATGTTAAAAGCTTCATTTGCGAGGAATACTTCAGGATACCATGTAAATACCATGCTAAATGATTACATTCCTGGATTTTGGGCTTTGAATTGATTATATTTTCACTTGATACATGACTAATGCACTCTTATGTATTTTTCTGTTTCATCTTGTGATGATGTTGTTCGTGTATATTTACTTGTGGTGGTAAACATCAGGATCTCGACTCATTCTGTTATTGAAGCCGATGTACAGGTCGTCCCACAGCCGGCCGTTCAGAACCACGTGTCTCATCACATTAACTCGGTTCTTGATCTGAAACGCACACATTTGATTTATCAGTTTGTTTTAAACTTCAGCGTGCATCTCATGCTGCTCAGTCTGTACCTCCTCATACGCGTGATCTCTCTCCGGACGCGCGGCTGGGAAAGAAAGATCCAGAAAATCCACCAGATAGTCATAACCTCCTTTCAGAGGCTTGAAATCATCATCCGTCTCAGTGACCTGATGGGAAAACAGTTTATTGCATCAGTTTATGGGTTTGTTTGTGCATGAGGCTGCTTTATGTGTGAAATCCACCAGCAGTTCGGTTATGAAATATATGATTTACCCGAATGACCAGATTGTAGTCTTTAAATCCTGCCCAGTTATAATAGTACTGGATCCAGCTTTTGTATTTAAAGATTTCAGCTGAAACGGAAGCATTCAGTTCATCCAAATACAAGTCAAAGTCCCAACTGTCCTTATAGATCTTTGTGCCATTGGGCGGCTCAGTGATGACTCCCCTATGGTTATGATATTAAAACCAGAAAAGAAAACAGGCAGAAATAATAACAGACTCCAACATAATTCTCACATGCAACATGTTAATGACCATTTTAATATGAAATGGAAATTAAACAGATGCATGCCTAAATAAAAATGCAAAAGAGACTGCATTAAATATGTTTGTAGATAAATAGTTAAATATAAATGAAAAAATTGCATAAATATTCAGGATTATTATAGTTAAAACTAGAACTAAAAATAATAACATAAAAAAAAAAAAAAATTAAATGAAAACAGTTTTAAAAACGAATAATTCTTTCAGTTTGGTTAACTGAAATAAAATAAATATGAAAAAAGTTCAACTTTTATGTCACAACTTATTTCACAATTAAACATGATACATTTTTTCAGGATTCTTTGATGAACAGAAAATTATTATTAATAATACAATTGAAAAATCGTAATAGTAACTATTAATCAAAATAATAATATTTATATATGTGTTTTAATAAATAATAATAAATATTGTTAATAAACACAAATATACGAAGTTTAACTTATTTTATTTCAGCTGCCAAGGCAACATTTCTCATTTGCATTAAATGTGACTAGAAAAACTAAAGCAAATAAAAATGAATAAAAACAACATACACATTTTAAAATAACTAATACAAATGACAAAAACAAAATACACAATTACTAAAACTTAAGTCAAATTAAAATACAAAAAAAAATTACATTATAGTATCTCAGTAATACTAAAATAACACTGATGTCATGTTAGTGTTTTTGCATAATGTTTGCTTTTCATGCAAATATTAATGCTTTATTTATTTATTTATTGAGACCCTTTTAGTCTAATGCACTCAAGCTACATCAACGTGCTCAAATGCTGCATACTAATGGTAACGTAAAGCCGTGTGAACGTACCTGTTGGATGGGTCATTTAGTGCCAGGGCCAAATCCAGGACTGATCCGGGTACAGGAGTCCAGGTTAAGATGTTCGGACAGCTCTTCCTTATCGATTCATTCAGATCTGCTGCGCTGTTCTTGCTGTTCGTCTCCTTTATGTACCTGTTAGTCATGTTCAAGTGTTCCTGTCATGCATTTCATACTTCAATGTTACACTACAGTCAAAAGATTGGAGTAATTGAGTTTTTTTTTCTTCAAAAATGTACTCAAAAATACAGTAAAATTGTGAAATGTCCAGTGTGAATATGTTTTAAAATGTAATTTATTCCTGTGATGAAAAGCTGTATTTTCAGCATCATTACTCCAGTCTTCAGTGTCACATGATCTTCAGAAATCATTCTAATATATTTCACTTAGAAATGCATCATACTTCATACGTGAAGCGGTTGTTTCATGTTGACTTTATCTATTTTACTTACAGTGTGTTCCTGGATACCATAGTTAAACGTTGACTACGAGTTAGACGAGTTTCTGTGATAAGGCTTATCGAGGGATGTGTGTTCACCTGTCAGAGGGATGTGCTTCAGTGAAGTATCCAGCAAAAGGGCAGTAGATCTTAGGCTGCAGTGATTTCACCAGCTGCGTTTTATAGTTTAACAGCTTCTTCCTCTCGTTCTTGATGAAATCTGCCTTCCAGCTTTCTGTTGTAACAAAACAAAACATTATTTGCATTATGTTTTTCTGTCATTGTGCTGCCTGTCTTGAACAGTCACCTGTTCCTATAATGCACCTGTTTAAAGCGGCATGTGTAACTCACCTGTGTATTTGCCGCCGTGGAAGGTCATTGGAAAACCGGAGGCGCCACCGGCGAAGTCACTCATCATCACATCAACACCGTGAGGAAGACATCCATTGTTTGGTCTGGTGCAGTCCACCGTATTCAGGATCATGTGACCTTGGAAGGTTTTTGTTTGAGTTTATCCAGTCTTTTTAGCAGCATTGTGCATTTCTAAGGGGGTTTAGGCACTTAACTGAGTCCATAATTTAATTGTGTCAACATTATCTTAATGTAAAACTACACTACTGTTCAAAAGTTTGGGGGAACTTTACTTTCACATTTATAAAATGTCCAACTTTTATACATTTTTAGCATTTTACCTTAAAAGTAAACACTTAAAAGTTAAAATGTGGTTTTCTGACAACATAGCAGCTTGAGGGTTTAAAAAGTTTGAAAGTGAAGAATTTGAGAAATATTAGTGTTGTAACTTGTAGTGTAAAATATAATATTAATTGATAGAATATTGACAAATATTTACTTAATTTTAAAGTACAATTATATTATTACAACATTAATATATGATTTACTATATAATTAGAATTAAAATATAAAAATATAATAAAATATAAAAATATAAGTTAATAAGAGATTTTTTTAATCAACTTTTATTCATGAAGGATGCATTACATTGCCCCGCTCCAAAGTCTAGCCTGCCGGCCGCGGCTCACTCAAGCACGCTGACCACGCCTTTCACCCCGAACCTAAAGGGGGAATCAAAGGCGGTTGGCTCCAGCCCTAGAGATCGCTCCAGTGTCGGCTCCAGCTCCTGAGTTCGCTCCAGTGCCGGCTCCTCGAAAGCGCCTTGCTGTGCCTGCTCCTCCAGAGCACCCTCCAGTGCCAGCTTCTCGTAAGCGCTTCCCAGTACCTGAATCCAGCCTAGAGTGGGCTCCTGGACCTGAGCCCACGGAGGGCTCCTGTC
>NW_015646677.1:1240956-1281447 GCF_001515625.1 Sinocyclocheilus rhinocerous | reverse complement strand
AGTTTAGCCCAGTGAGGGCTCCTGTCCCCGAGTTTAGCCCAGTGAGGGCTCCAGTCCCCGAGTTTAGCCCAGTGAAGGCTCCAGTCCCTGTGTTTAACCCAGAGAAGGCTCCAGTTCTCATGCCAAGCCCAGGGAGGGCCACTGTTCCCGAGTTAGGCCTACAGAGGGCCTCTGAAGATGATATTCTCCCCAAGGAAATTTTTTTTTGGGGGGGGGGGGTAGTATGGATCAGTCCGTAGTGGCCGGGCCAAATGGCCATGGCCTTCTGAGTTCCCTGCTCCACCGTGGCCTCCTGAACTGTCTGATCCGCCAAGGCCTTCTGGGCAGCCTGCTCCGCCAGGGCTCCCCGAGCTCCCTGTTCCGCCATGGCTTCCTAGTCTGCCTGCTCCGCCATGGCCCCTGAGCTCCCTGTGCCGCCATGGCACCCTGGACTACCTGATCTGCCCTGGAGGTATTCCCCGTGTCCCAGTCCCTCCAGGGCGCCCACCCCCCCTCAGACTCTGTTCTTTGTTTTGTGTGTGTTTTGCTCCCCATGTGCCTTCCTTGCCCTTATTTGGTCCTTCTGGTTCCTGTCCCCATTTAGTTCTATTAGTTCCAGGTGTTCCTTGTTATTAGTTCTCCTCCTCACCTGTCTACTCCTCGTTATCTGCCCTATTTGAGTTCTAGCCCGTTCTGTTCTCCCTTGTCCAGAATTGTATATGTCTACCCTTGCTACATGTGTTTTCCTTGTTCCCTGGAAGTTCATTAAAGCCTATATGTTTGAATTCCACTCCTCGTCTCCGAGCTCCTCACAGTAGCGAACGTGACAAATGCAACATAAGGGTTTTTTTTGTTGGCTTTTTCCGACGCTGCAAACTAAGAGACAACACCCTTTCAGATCCTTGAAATTATTGCTGTTTGCTCACTTGAACTTTGCCTGAGTACTGTTCTCATGCATGTCAAAGTAAATATCCTGGCAACTTTATATACCTTAATCATACAGTATGTTGTAGATAAAGACAGAATGCTGCCAAACCTCTTTCTGTTTCATGCTTTGTTCTTATATTGTTTTGTTGTTTACATGTTAAGATGTTTGCCCTTCCTCAAACAGAGGCTGAACAGCAAAATGTCACGCAACACAGTCTAAATGAGCAGCAAAATACCTTTATACTCCACGATCAAGCAGGTGTCCATCTCAGGATGAACTCCGTCCATTAGAATCATAAATCGCAGGTGTTCATCGACCTTTCGAATAATAGGAAAGCCAAAATCAAGAAAAATAACAAATGAAAAAAAGAAAAGAAAAGAAAAACAAAAACATACATTCTGCCACACGCCGAACGGCACCACGTTTATGTTTGTTAAATTCACTCCACTTTTCTCCAGATACCTGCAACAAAAACAAAATGCCTCTAGTTCAAACCCTTAGATGTGAAAAATGTACACTGAAAAACACATTGGTTTTGAAACAATTTTCACTTGAAAATTGCTAGTAAATTTCACAAATTATTACAAAGAAACAGGAAGTGACACATTGAATTAAATGTAAAATTTTGAAGTAGAAAAACTGAAATATGTAAAATGTATTTTTCCCGCCCTTTATTTTTCCTGTTTTGTTTTCAAATCTGTAACTGCCAAAGTCACTTCATTATAGTTATATTGAAGTGACATCGGCAGTTACAGATTTTTCCCACCATTTTGGTTTTTTTCAAATCTGTAACTGCCAAAGCCACCCCTTTATATTTAATTATAAGGTGGCATTGGCAGTTACAGATTTGAAAAACAAAAAGGCGGGAAAAATATATGTTTAAAAACTCCAATGTGTTTTTTTTCCCGTATTCGTCATTCCTTCCTATCAAAATGCTTGCTATGGATGCGAAAACGCAGAAAATCAAACCTGGTCCGATTTTTTTTTATTTTTTATGATGGACGAAAGTTTTGGAGGCAGTGTGTAAACGTGATTGACACAACATGAGGTCGTATTTATTTTTTAACGTCCGAAAATTTTGGACGAGAAAGACCTTTACACTTTATATTAAGTTGTCATTGTTACAGTGTAATTATACATTTGAGTACTGAGTAATATTAATTAACTTCATGTAGCCTACTTACTATATGGTTAGGGTTAGGATTAGGGTTTTTTTTTTTTTTGGTACAAGGCGCAGTGTATTTACATGGGTGTGGATGTGAGAAGAGAAGTATAAAGTAATCAGTCAACAATGGCGTGCATTGCTTCAAGTTTTTTTAAAGCAGTTTGTTTACATCAGAGACATGATGAGATATATGGTCTGATTATGTACCATAATCTCTCCGGCATGCAGCTCTTGTGCTTCTCTGGGCTCTGCGGTCCAGGGGTCTGGAGGATTCAACTCCACCAGCTCTAAACTACCATCAATATCTGATAGCACTGCCTCTACACACACAAATACAGTAAGACAATAACACAGCATTCACTTCCAACAACTACATACAATTAATATCCATCTATATTATGAATACATATTATTTATATTAGCTGCAATTAAAATGACATCAAACGTCATTATAATAAAGGTTTCATAGTTTTTTTTTTTCAGTGTTGCCTTAGAAGAGCCATTTTTGCTTCCCCAAAGAACCTTTCAGTGAACGTGTCTTAATTTTTTTTTCTTAATTTCTTAGAGCAAAGAACATTTTAGAATTCTAAAGAATCTTTTGTCACTATAACGAAACTTGCAATGTGCAATGGAAAATTTCCATGGATATTAAAGGTACTTTATAGAACCATCGATGCCAAAAAAGAACCTACTGTATTTTCAAGAGTGTATGAAAATGATTTCAATGCACTCTTTTTAAATAACAGTGATATTATTACCGAGTTCGTCTTGCATGAAGCTGTCTGGAGGGTTGACATACTCCATTGTGGCCACGTTCAGTTTCCAGTAGTGTTTGGTGCAGCGCACTGTTCTGTTACACAAACACACAAGTGCACTTTTTTAGTGATTCGTAATAAATATTTATATTTTTTGAAAATGTTTTTGTCTCTTCTGCTTACTAAGGCTGCATTTATTTAATCAAAAATACAGTTAAAACAGTAATATTGTTACATGTTTTTACAATTCAAAACATACTGTAAAATGTCATTTATTCCTGTGACGCAAAGCTGAATTTCTAGCTTCATTACTCCAGTCTTCAGTGTCACATGATCCTTCAGAAATCAGTCGAATATATTGATTTGCTGCTCAAGAAACATTTCTGATCATTATCATTGTTTAATACACTCGTGCTGCTACATTATTTTT
Organism: Sinocyclocheilus rhinocerous; assembly: GCF_001515625.1. NCBI lineage: Eukaryota > Metazoa > Chordata > Actinopteri > Cypriniformes > Cyprinidae > Sinocyclocheilus > Sinocyclocheilus rhinocerous. The sequence goes on along the minus strand of NW_015646677.1, from coordinate 1,278,190 downwards.
GTGGAAACTGTGATACATTGGTTTTCAGGAGTCTTTGATGGGATTTCTTTGAAATAGAAATCTTTTGTAACATGCCTAAATAACTGCCACTCAGGGTTCTGTCACTTAAGTCTGGTTTATTCTTGGTTTTGTGACAGATCCCTGACAATCATGTATGGTCTCGTCTTTTTGTGACCGTCTTCCCGGCCGGGTTCGGGTCCATCTTTCAAATAATTGACGGTCCGCGTCGGTTCCGGGTAGTACATTTTTGACATTTCTCGGTTCTGCACGGGCCCGGATCCAACTTTCAAAATAATAGACGAGTCCGGGTCGGTTCAGTGTAGCAGATTTACGGGTCTCTTCGGGTTCGGGTACAAATTTTTGGACCCGTGTAGACCTCTACTTCAATGGGCACCTTCCTCTTTCTGTTTGCCTCTTTTGGGGTCTTAGTGGAACAGCAGATGGTCCAGCTTGTCCAGCAACTCTTCCTTCATTAGGGGAGGAACAACGTCAAGGACTTTGCCCACGAATTCCTTGCCATGATTGACGACCTGGTCTATCATTACAACACTGACCTGAAGGAGCTCTTTAACATCTGCCTCACAAAGCCCCTCAGCCCTTGGGAGATGGGAAGGCTGGGGCACCATTTACACCATAGTGGGGAGTCAGAGTCCCATGCAGCACAAAGTCCTTCCACAATGTCTGTCCCTCCGTTCCACCTTCAACCAGTGGAAGACTCAGCCCTCCAATAACCCAGAAATGGAGGGGGAATAACAAGTGTGCAGAGGTGGCTGAACACACTGCAGCCCCTTCTTCGTCTGGTGGTCCTGGAGGCAGGGGCAGACTTAGTGATTTGGGGGCCCTAAGCAAATTTTAGGTATGGGGCCCCAACACATTATGCTCTTTTACGCCATAAGCTATAACTAGTTTATTTACTCCTTCACAACTTAAGTAAATAATTAGTCAACCTGATGTTGTTCTAAAGCCATATTAGGCTACCTTATTTTTTCAGATCACAAAAGAAGACATTGTAAAAAAAAAATGCACTTGTCCATTTAATGAATTGTAACTTCTTTAATCTTTTTACAAAAAGGTTTCAAATATCATAAAAAACTATCCCATGCAACTCGTTCCGTATCCCAAGTGTTCTTAAGGCATTCAGTAGGGTTTGCCGAGAAACAAATTGAAAAAGTAAACTATTATTAAGAGAAAATCTCCAGTCATCGCATTCGTGCATTTATACGAGCTGCGCGGCAGTTCGTGCCGGCGCGCATAGGAAAAGCACACAAGCGAGTCAATTTCAAACATCAAGACAAATAAAATCATTGCACGAAACATGATTGACACTCTCCATAACACAAATACGCATTGAAGCATTTGCCAAATATGTTTCGCCAATATCAAATGGGGCCCCCTGATTCCCCGGGGCCCTAAGCGACCGCTTACCTCGCTTATTGGTTAAGTCCGCCCCTGTTTGGAGGACTTGACTCCAGTGGACCCAAGGCCAGTGGTCCTGGAGCAGCCAAGTGCAGTGGTCTCGAATCCAATGGTCATGGTGGCCCGACTCCGGTGGTCCCAAATTCAGTGGTCCTGGAGAACCTGACTCCGGTGGTCTTTAATCCAGTGTTCCTGGAGGACCTGAGTGCGGTAGTCCTGGAGGACCCAACTCCAATGGTCTCAGGACGACCTGACTCCGATGGTCCCATGGCCAGTGGTCCTCGAGCACCCGAGTGCGGTGGTCTCGAATCCAGTACTCCTGGAAGACCTGACTTCGATGGCCTCAGATCCAGTGGTCCTGGAGGACTTGACTCCAGTGGACCCAAGTCTGGTGATCCTGGACGACCCAAGTCTGGTCGTCCTGGTGGATTTGACTCCAGTGGTCCAGGAGGAACTGAGTGCGGTGATCCCAAATTCAGTGGTGCTGGAGGACCTGACTCTGGTGCTCCTGGAGGACCCAAGCCCGGTGGTCCCAAGTCTGGTGGTCTTGGAAGACCTGACTCTGGTGCTCCTGGAGGACCCAAAGTGGCCTGTTCTGTCTATCATGGCCATGGAGACCATCACAAACCCTGGGCAGGTCTTCCAGATAGAGTCCTCTTCAGCCATGGGGTCTCCAGAGTCCTAGGACGACTGTTGCAGGGACTTGTAGTCAGTGATGGTGTGAATGGCTTGCCACAGACTCTGTCTCTGCTGTCGATAAAATGTTTTTTTTTTTTCTTTTTTGTGTGCATACAGCCATTTTGCCCATTTTGGGCTGCTTTATCTCCTGACCTGAAATCTCCGCTTCTTAGCAGCCCAGAAACCTCTTTGTGTAAGCTCCGGCAAATGTTCCCTTTGTGTGTTGCCTGTGTACCTTGCATGTTCCTTCTCTGCCCTGCCCTGCCCAGTCCCGCTGCCAGTTGTGTTTTCCCCCAAAGGGGTAGTTTTTGTTTGTTTAATGTTTTCTTTTATCAATTAATAAATCCCATTGAAATCTGCATTTGAGTCCTCGCTGATGCCTTACCATAAAACCTGACACACTTTTGATTCATTTTAATGCATCCTTGCTGAATAAAAGTACTAATTTCTTACTTACCCCTTCATACTTGTGATATATAATGGTTACCATGAAAATATGAAGCTGCACAACTATTTTCAACATTGATAATAATCAGAAATGTTTCTTGAACAGCTAATCAGCATATTAGAATGATTTCTGAAGGAATCATGTGACACTGAAGACTGGAGTAAGAAAGATTTATTCAAGTTTGAAAGACTTCTTTCAAAAACATCTATAAAAAATCTATAAAAGTGGTGGCCAAAATTGTTAGAACACCTGACAGATCAGAAAATATTGACATTTTTTTTGTCTCCAAAACATGATTTCATTTCATAATGTTCATGAAACATGCAGATGGTTGCTCTGAGCACATCAAATATCAGATGAAGTGAGTCGTACGGTTTTTATCCACTTTTAACTTTAATATTTGGTATGTCCACCTTTTGCAGCATTTACAGCAGCACATCTCTCTGGTATAGTGTCAATATATTTCCTGAGAACTTCAACACTAATGTTATCCCATGCCTTCTGCAACTCAAGCCAAAGGCTTTCCTTTGAATGTACAATAGATCTGTCCAGTTTATTTTCCAACTCGCCCCAAATTTGCTCGATGGGGTTGAGGTCCGGACTTTGAGGGGGCCAGTGCATCATTTTCAATATTCCAGCAGATTCCTTCCGTCGCTGGTAGTTCCGGCAGTAGTTCGTTTTATGGGCATTGTACTGGCCAATTCAACAAAAACAACTGAAACTTCTTAAAAATGCCAAGTGTTCTAACAATTTTGGCCACCACTGTATATCTGTTGCAGGAATATTTGCATGTATATATTTGCCTTTTCCCAAGTGAACTTGAGCTATTTTTATTTATAACTATAACTAAATGAGCTATTAGCTATTTGTCTGGTAAACATTGTTCCCTTGTTCTCTTTTTATTTTTCCCCTATTATGTTAGTTTCGATTCACCCACCTGCCGTCCATGTCTTCTATGTCTTTAATGAAGAGTCCTCCCTGGTGTTTGCACTGGTTCACACACGCTCGTATTTTGTCTTTGCCTTTGTAAATGATGTAACATTTGCCATCCTCTTGGTTTTTCTTAAAATTAATTCCATCTTTTAGTGCGCGGACGTCTTCAGCCTCCAGTCGCAGGATAGTCTTTGAGACCTGAGATGTCATTATGCTTCAGATCTAGAGACAAATGAGTCTTTGCGGTCAGATCTTAGTTCTTAGTTCTTAATTATACACTATTATAATGCATTATTGATAGACAGGTGCAGCTAGAAATGTGTCATTCATTGCAAGACTGGTTTAAAACTATGTTCTTTATTCAAGAATAAATCAATTTGTCTGAAATGGATACTTTAACAACTAAACAAACCCAAATTTGACCAAAACATATGCAAAACCAAGTAACTGTGTTGTTCTATTTGTACTGGAAATATAATTTCCCACATTTTTTTCTGTCAAATAATTTTCAAATTATGACAATTTTTTAATCTCATTTAATTCTAATAATTTGTACAGTTTGTTAAAAAAGAGTTATACAGACAGAGCAACATTACCTTTAATTGCTGTGAGCTGGTTTCTGAATTAAATGTGAGCAGGAAGAGTGTGTGTGAGCTGCAGCCCACATGTGAAGCTGAAAGTGAAGTTCTGCTCTCGTTATCAAGCGCTTTCAGTTGAATTGACAAGGCGTAGCCATCACTTCACCCTGAAAAGCTCCTCATCCTAATTTTAAACACATTTTAGTTGAACTTAGTCTTTTTTGTTTGTTTGTTTATTATAGCTGCTCAAGTGTATTGAGTACAACAACAAAAAAAAAGATTATTGGAGCATGTTTTACAAGAAAATACTACTTCGGTCATGTAATTAAATGTTCTGCTCTGCTTTGTAGATTCCAGTATACTCAAATGTGTTTTTTGAGTACACGGAAAAGAGTGTTAGGGTTTTTAAGTTCATTTGTCTATAATACTAAAATCATAGGTAGGAAATCACGTGTCACCACACTTGACATTTCCACATCAGTTTCTCGTTGAATAAAGCAACATGCACAAAAAGTCAACCTAACAAAAACACTTTTGAATGTCAAATATACAGAAGCTTACTTAGAGTTGCTCGATGTAAACTCAGAATTCTGAGGAAAAAATGGGGGCATTCCAAAGTGCAAACATTTAATTGTGCATCGTCTACAAACAGCTTCTGTTTTATGTTTTTAAATGAAGCTATAGATGACAGCTGCAGTGCAACAATTTTAAACTAGAAAAAATTTTTTTAAGACAAACTTTGTTAGCTTGAGAAAGCCTAGTCTGAAAGTTCTAAGTACTTGTAAAAGCTTGATGTTTGAAACCGTTTTAAAGATAGATGAACTAAAAATGAACTATGGCCTTTAGAATAATTTAGGTGAAAAACAAATAAAAATGACAAAACATTCTCCTTCAATTCAGATAAGGATAAGACAAAGTCTAGAGTCCATCTGCTCAATCATGTGAAAACGATTTAATGTGCTTGTTAATAGCAGTGATAGCATTATCTTCTGCTTTTGAGAAGGCAAGATGTGAGTTTTATTATGGGGCTGACCTTCAAATAATGTAGAATGGATGTAGAAACATGTGACATTCCAGGCAAAGCCAGTGTTCCTGCACGAACCGGTCACTTAAGATGTTGGGCTATATTGCTTCCATTACATGTCTTCTTTCAGACTAGTGTAGAATAGTGCACATTTAAGTGTTTATTAAAGTACACGTTATCTATTTGTCTGTATATTTCAGTTACATATCTTTAAAGGACGCGTTTACATAAGCAGCACTGACATACACCAGACTTTTAAACGATATTTTGCTATCTGTATTCTGAAGATTTTTACAGAAGGGTTTGTTCATATATCATTGTGAGAATTGTGAGAACAAAAATCCAAATTATGAGAGAAAAAGTCCTACCTTTAAAAAATAAAAATAAACAATTATTTCATTTTTTAACCTCTGGTTAAACAAGTTTTCATACCAATTAGATTTCAATTAGAACACAATTAATTAGGTAATGTGCATATTTAAACATTTCAGAAAACTCACATTAATGTCAGTATATATATATAGATATATAGATATGTACTGTACTGTAGATGATATGTGTGTATATATATATATATATATATATATATATACAGTATACACACACAATCAAAAAGGTAATTATTATAAAATTTGTATTCCTTTATTATTCAGAGAGGACAGTCGAGAGATGACAGGAAAGCATTGGGTAGAGAGAGGGGAGCGGGATCGGCATGGAACTTGAGATGGGATTCGAACTCGGCACTAACCGCGAGGCTATCGCGCCAACGCAAATTTTACTTTTGAATGTTCTCTGAATGTTCTGGATCAAGTAGTAAGATTTTAAAATGTTTTGTGAAGGACATTTTTAGAATTGAGCATTTTAAATTAAACATTTCTCTTCTTTGCAGGCTTATCGTTTGTATACGTTTGACAGCAAAATGCAATGACACCTAGATGTCTGTCTGAAAATAATAATGACCTAAGAACTGTGACTTGAGTAACGAGCTGAGGTAATCAGTAACCAAATTAGCTTTTCCAGCAACACAGGGGAGGTTTGCTGAATTGCACATTTAAGAAGAACCAATAATGTTAATGAAAAAATGCTGTCATAAATCATCAGGTTACCATTACCTATTATATAAAAATATAAATTCTATCTCTGAAATTGGAATGTTAATTCAATATTGATGTTCATTAACGTTACCGCAAGAACCTTTGTTCATATAGCTTTGAAAACCTTGCCAGAACGTTAGCCAAAGTTCTGAAAGCAACCTGTTAGCTTGCTAACGTGTGAGATGATATCATTAGAAGAAAGAAATGTTCCTGCGAACTTTAAACAAACACTCACTTGAGGACAGGAAGTCATGGAGCCAAGGAATTTTATTTGAGCACAGGAAATTACAAAAATAGAAAAGAATAAAGAACTGAAGGAAGCAAAACAAATGAAGGGAACACAAAAACACGAGCCTACTGAGGCCAAATAAAACCAGAAACCAGTTTGGCAAAGAGATTTATCACGGGACTGACAAAAAAACTAAAAAAAAGATACCGATAACTACTCATACTACTTTAAGTTTCTTGTCAAATTCCCTTTATCCACCTTATTTTGCAATCTTCTTTCAATGTGTGAGATTTCCTGTTCTTCAGATGCCACCTTTTTCCTAACGAGAGGCAAATAGAGCTATGCGTTTGCTGAAAATAACGCTTAAGGCTAGAAGGGATACAGCAAAAACTACTAGGCATGCGCACATTAATATAGCGTACATTTTCTCACACTGTACAACAATTAGTGTTTTTGCATTATTGTAAGGGGTAGGTTTAGGGTTGGGGCAGGTGTAGACATTAATAAAACACAATCTAATAGGTAGAAAATGTAATTTATTGTTAGCTTCCGGTTTTTGCTGCATCCCTTCTAGCCACAACTGAAAATAACTGAAAGTGAATGAAATCGGAAGCTGCGCACATTCAAATGACAAATGTGACCCTGGAGCACAAAACTAGTCTTAAGTAGCACAGGTATATTTGTAGCAACAGCCAAAAATACATTGTATGGGTCAAAATTATCAATTTTTCTTTTATGCCAAAAATCATTAGGATATTAAGTAAAGATCATGTTCCATGAAGATATTTTGTAAATTTCCTACCGTAAATATATCAAAACTCAATTTTTGATTAGTAATATGCATTGCTAAGAACTTCATTTGGACAACTTTAAAGGCGATTTGATCAGTATTGTGATTTTTTTTTGCACACTCAGATTCCAGATTTTCAAATAGTTGTATCTCAGCCAAATGTTGTCCTATCCTAACAATCCATACATCAATGGAAAGCTTATTTATTTAGCTTGATGTATAAATCTCAATAATAATAAAAAACATTTAAAAAAAAAGACTCTTGTGACTGGTTATGTGGTTCAGTCACAAATACCGCCGAGCAGTAATTCCACGCCAGTCCTGTAGAGGTCAGTGGTGGCGCTCTTGCGAGATTTCTGTTGCGCAAACACACCGAAGAAGGCATTTAGTCAGCAAAAGTGAGGGAATCGTCCTCATAAATGTATTAATTGTGGCTCAGAGATGGCGCTGTCCTCCTCGCAGCAGCTCGTCATGGCGTTCACGGCGGTGCTGCTGGTGTTTGTGCTGTTCCCGCGGATGTTCGGCGGCGGAGGAAGCAGAGACGGTCAGCCGTTCGATCCGCGGATCAACAGGAGAGGTGCGGACTCGAGCGGACCAGCCTCGGCTGTGTTTGTTTACTTTCTGGCTCTGTGTTTAGCAGTATATGTGACCCTGGACCACAAAACCAGTCATAAGGGTCAATTTTTTGAAACTGAGATCTATACATCATCTGGAAGCTGAATAAATAAGCTTTCCATTGATGTATGGTTTGTTAGTTGATAGGACAATATTTGGCTGAGATACAACTAACGTTATTTGACAATCTGGAATCTGAGGGTGCAAAAAAATCGCCTTTGTACAAATGAAGTTCTTGGCAATGCATATTACTAATCAAAAATTAAGTTTTTATATATTTTATATGGAACATGATCTTTACTTAATATCCTAATGATTTTTGGCATAAAAGACAAATCGATCATTTTGACCCATACACTGTATTGTTGGCTATTGCTACAAATAAACCTGTGCTACTTATGACTGCTTTTGTGCTCCAGGGTCACATATTACTGCTTATAATTTAGTGCGTAGCATTTTTTAGGTTTGTTGTGGGTTTTTGCTGGATTTTACTAACGTTACGTCTACGGTTCTGTTGAGTTTACTGCAAAAATATTTTTGTCATCTGTTTGTCATTTCATATAGAGATGTTTAACACCATTTTTATATTCATTTTATATCACCAAATCATTAGGATAATAAGTAAAGATCATGTTCCATGAAGATATTTTGTAAATTTCCTACCGTAAATATATCAAAACTTAATTTTTGATTAGTAATATGCATTGCTAAGAACTTCATTTGGACAACTTTAAAGGTGATTTTCTCAATATTTTGATCTTTTTGCACCCTCAGATTCCAGATTTTCAAGTAGTTTTCAAATACTTATTTATTCCGCTTTCAGGTGATGTATAAATCTCAATTTTAAAAAAATAGACCCTTATGACTGGTTTTGTGGTCCAGGGTCACATATGTCTTTGTTTCATTCATAATGATGTGCAGTATAAACAGCCTCTCTGGAGAACAAGGATACTGTGGGTCTTAAAACATCTCAAAAAGATCTTAAAAAGGTCTCGATTTGCCCTTCCACAAATAGGGCCTTAAAAAGAAAGTTTTAAATTCCTATTTAAAAATGATTCTTTTCCTCAGTATTTTTGTCTTGTTTTCCGGTTCAGATATCTAAATATACTTAAATCAAGAAACATTTACTTGACATGCAAAATGATTTGAAGTCTTGTTTTACGAGAACATGAAGTAATGGAGATCGTTTGGAAGCTGTAGAGAACATATTGACATATCTATTCCCCTATTCATCTTAGAAAAGGTCTTAAAGTCTTAAATTTACCTTCATAAAATCTGCAGAAACCCTGGATGTGTATTTGATTGTGTGTGGTTCTGCAGGTCCTGGTCCCGGTCCCGATCTCGGTCCTGGTAGTGTGAAAAGTCAGCAGCAGTTCCACAGGAACGCGGCGCCTCCGATGTCTCAGAGCGTGGAGAACATGCAGCAGATGAAGAAACTCATGGAGCAGGAGCTGAAGAGCGACAAATACAAACCCAACAACAATAAGGGCTACGTCTTCACCCTCATGCCCATCTACGCCATCGGTGTCGGGCTCTTCGCCGCGTATAAGTTTCTAAAGGTGCTGACGTTTGTTGTTATACATTAATTTGTTATACAAAAGTTTTATGTAGCAATTACAAAGAAATGGTAAGTAACAGATATAATTAACCATGAAATTTTGAAGAAAAACTGAAATAGCATTTTCTTGCTTGTTAAAGAAAAGTCAGTCTACAAAATAAAAAAAAATATATATATATATAGAGAGAGAGAGAGAGAGTTTACAAACTAGTTTTTTTTTTTTTTATTTATTTTTTAGAAAAAGCATATTGAAACTGTATAGCATGTTAAATGTTTGAAAAATAAATGCCAGTAACTTTAAAAAATAATTACATAGAAACAGCAGGTATTAACACATTGAATTAAACATGAAATAAAAAAATGAGAATGACTGATATACTGTTTTCTTGTAAAATATAATCCAGTAATCTGTTTTGTTTACAACTTCAACGTACATACAAAGCATGTGAAATAGTATGTAATATGCAATGATAAATGTTTGAAACCGTATTTAAAATAACAATAAAAATTGTTAGTAAATTTCACAAATAATTACAAAGAAATGGTCATACTTTTAATTAAATATGAAATTTTGAAGGAAGACTGAAGTAGTGTTTTCTTGTAAAACATACTCTAATCTTTTTGTTTACGACTTTTAATTTTTACAGTTTACAGTCATGATTTTTTTTTTGTCTTAATAGTGATGATTTGGATGGGAAATGTACTTGATTGTGATTAAAGGCACAATTCATAAATAAAATAATGGGCCTAAAAATATATAGTGTGAAAAATGTTTTTTCATAGTTTCTTTATAATCATTTGTGTAATGAAAATCAAAGCCAATTTTTCTAGGGACAAAAACAGCTTCCGCTCTTCTGGTTTGCTGTTTAAGTTGCTTAAGTCTTTGTTTTTGTGTTTTCAGATAAAGTCTGCAAGCGATTCTGAAGCTCAAAAAGCCAAAACAGCTCGAGGAGTGAAGAAATCAGAGGAGACAGGTGTGTGTTGTAAGGTCAGCTCACCTTCGTTGGGCCAATTATCCAATGGTGGCTGAAGGTTTCCTGCGCATTCAGCCTTTTCGGTGCGCAAAGTAACTTAATTTCAATTAAATTCTAATCTGACTCCATTTTACCATGACCTTGAATTTAGTTTAGAATGCCAATTATTATTGATCATTGATAGGATAAATTATCTAGACTTATGATTCTTCTCTTTAACACTTTAATCTTATTCAATCTTATAAATGTTATTCCTATAACACGTTGAGTCTCGTACTGGCCGGTATATGAATGTCATACTTACAAACTCGTCAGTCTGGGTAATTAGACAGAGGCGATTGACTAATATTATAGAAAGCCTGTACCTACTTTGCTCATTCTAAAATACATTATTTAGTCCCCATAGATCTGTACACACCTAATTAAGGTAAGACTATATCTAACCAGAGGTCATGACAGTTACCACAGAACCAAGTTGCCTAATTTAACTTCCTCTAATGGTGACTTTATATAATCATGCCGTGGTTTTCCAGTACAGTACAGTAATCAAGAGGTTGAGGCTCACCCTATTTAGATTGGTCAACAACACCTCTCTGCTCCACCTAAGATGCGTTTTAGTCCGTTACTAACCTCAGCGTAGATTTGTGGTGTTATGGATTTAACAATCTATTAGAGTCAATAATCTCAGAGTAAGTGTCGGAATAAAATCAAATGTAACATTTATTATCAGTCAGGTAAATATGTGTTATGACCAGTGTTGGGGGTAACGCATTACAAGTAACGCGAGTTACGTAATCAGATTACTTTTTTCAAGTAACTAGTAAAGTAACACATTACTTTTTAATTTACATGATCTGAGTTACTTTTTCAAATAAGTAACGCAACTTACTTTTTTTTTCCAATTTATTAATAAGCAAAAATGACTCTAGACAAACATTTGTGTGTCTTTTTTTAATTGCTGAAGTGTGTTGAAATTTCTTCTTCTGCATTCTACCGTAAATTTACTTTCCCTTCAGCCTGAGGCTTATTCATTTCACTTTTGGTGTGAAAAGGCTTTTATATTTGCCAAAAATAGAACTTTTTTATTTTAAAAATGAACAAGCAAGCCCTGTCCAGATTTAAAAAGTACCGCAAAAGTAACATAATGCATTACTTTCCATAAAAAGTAACGAAGTAACGTAATTAGTTACTTTTTTTATGGAGTAACGCAATATTGTAATGCATTACTTTTAAAAGTAACTTTCCCCAACACTGGTTATGACAATTACATAGTCAATTCAGAGATATCAAATCAAATCAATACTAGACATCAAATTCTCAAAGATAAATCTAAGAGTAAAGGATGCATACCTGACTTAAGAAAAATACGTAGTACCACAGGCTCATCTGGCTACAGAAGCACGCTGATCTTTTTGCAGCATTTTCTTAAGTACTTCAGACCGAGACAAACATCCTCCAAATGGAGACAAGAACTAACAATTGGAAATAGTTTTGATCAAGTCCTAGGCGTGAGAGTTTACACCTTTTTGGGGACATTTGGTAATTTGCATGAAGGACACTGGGAAATGGCACACCCAGTAAGCAAATTATTTCTAATCTCTTAGGATCTGTATTACCTTTTAGTCTACTTCTTGTAAGATTGAGACCATTTTACCAGTCGACCTGAGACAATTCAAATGATACCAAATATGACTGTGAGTATCATTTGCAGGGGTGGACTGCTCGGGCCCCGGGGAATCAGGGGGCCCCATCTGATACTGGCGAAACATAATACTCCAGTGCGTATTTACCGCTCAAAACGTCAAGTTTTTGTCAAGTGCTGAGTTCTGCAAGCTCGCGAATCCCCTCATTATAACAATGTGTAGATATGATGTAAAAAGGAGATTCATCGTGCAGTGCAGGCAGCTTCACTGATTAATGGAATGTCGTGGGATTGCCATGAACTGAAGTGAATGACAGCTTTCAGTGATTATAGAGGGAGCGCTCTTTGCACACTTTCTAGGCTGAATAATCCTGTCTGACTGTTTCAGAATGGATATATTAAAGGGCTCATGAACTCTTTCTAGATTCTACATCGCTGCCTGTTTAGCCCCGCCCACCGATTCTACATCGCTGCCTGTTTAGCCCCGCCCACCGATTCTACATCACTGCCTGTTTAGCCCCGCCAACTGATTCTACATCACTGCCTGTTTAGCCCTGCCCACAGATTTGCACATGTAGCCTAGTGTTTACGAGAGAGGCAAATGTGCATGTCTATGTAGAAACAAAACGATAAAGAAGATGCTGTTCACTGTCAAGTTGTGGAAAAACAGTGTTTGTGTTGCCTTCCTTCTGATCCCAACGTTAGGAATGAACTTTTTTTTTAATGAAGTATTTTTAATGAAGATCCAGACCGTGTCAGTAAGAACTCGGTCCTTTGTTCATTTTATTTGACCGCGGATTCGTTTACAAACAAGGCACAATTCAACATTGTAATTTTCAGAAAGATTGAAACTAAAAGACGATGCTGTGCCGACTATATTGGATCCGACAGTAATGTAGCAACACACAAGTGTGAGTAACTGTTTTCATTATGTGATCACTATTGCTTTGTCTCTTCTCACAGATCGCTTGATAATAATATGTATTGAGTTTATGCATTTTTGACCTAAATCATAGCAGCTTCCATCTGCTGTATGAGGAATGTATGCTGTCAAATATACACAACTATTAGTCAATCATAGCAGTGGGCGTTTACTTCCGAGTCTACAATCCACCACGCCTGTTCAAACAGAGCATTCTGATGAGGGGTTAAAAACAGGACAATTACTTCTAAATTAGCCTATTACTTCTAAATTATGATATTTTTTTGGTGTAAAAATCTTGATAACATTATAAGTGGACCTCAGAGAACAGTACAAAATAAAAAACAAAGGCAGTTCATGACCCCTTTAACCTCAGAGAATAAAGTATCATGTTTTGTGTCATGATTTTATTTGTCTTGATGTTTCAAAATGACTCGCTTGTGTGCTTTTCCTATGCACACCGGCGTGAGCTGCTGCACACTCATACAAATGTACGAATGTGATGACTGGAGATTTTTTTTTAATAATAGATTACATTTTCGATTTGCCGTATGCCTTAAGAACACTTAGAATACGGAATGAGTTGCATGGGATAATTTTATGACATTTGAATCCTTTTTGTTGAAAGATTGAAGAAGGTTACAATTCATTAAATGGACAAGTGAGATGTAGAAACCAAAGTCTGTATGTTAATACACTGTGTGTGTGTGTGTGTGTGTATTGTCCGTATCTCAGAAGATCCAAGTGTCTGAGGTTCTTCAAGTCTTACAGTGCGCATGAATGAGGATGCTTAAAAGTGCTTTCTTAGAAATGCCACCATTCATTTGATATATTCAGGAAGTGATTTTTCTGAAGCATTTGTGGTTTTCCACAGAGAATCAGCTGAATGAGCTGGAGCAGAGACTGGCTCAGACCGAGAAGATGCTCAACACCATCCTGACACAGCTGGACCCGCTTACCAACTGGTGAGAGCAGACATGCACACGAAAATGAGAAATTGAACACCTGCAAACCTCTTTGTTTTAAATAAATGTGGTTTATTCAGTCATGCAACAATGCCCTTGGTTAAAGCACATTCATAGCCTGATTGATTTGGTTATGCAAAAACAAAAATGGGGTTTGCGACATTGAAATGTACGCTGGTGGCGAGCGGCTCGTTGTTGGCTTTCAGCCGTGTGGCTTTGTTTATTCTGGGTGTTGTTCTGCAGTGTGAAGTCTGTTGCCATGGAGCAGAAGAGCGAGATCATGTCGCAGCTGCAGTGCATTCGGCAGCTAATGAAGAAGAGGGGCATGGAGTGTCCAAACATCAGGATAGAAGGTAAACACATCTGCTCCCGTACACACGCCCACGCAATTAACACAGTACCGCGCAAGCATGTTAGTAACACCAGCGCTCAGACTCATGGAAACATGAGTGCCACATACAGTTAACTGTATAAATTAAAGGCTTTTGAAGACATCTGTCTATCTATCTACACACACACACACACAAGTGAAAGCAGAAGTTAGGCAATTTAGGAGGACAACAAATCCTTAGATAATATACCTACCTATTATTTATCCATTTTTCATTAAAATCAGCAATTTGGCAAGTAGAGGCCAGTTCACACCAAGGAAGATAACGATAAAGATATAGTTCTAAAAATCGTTCTCAATATTAAAGAATAGCAGAGTCCACACCACAGCTATAGCGATAAAGGCACAGAGAAATTATATCGTTGGAATCACTTCCAGAACGATTTTTTCCAGCTGATGAACAATACAAGCTTTGACACCCAATCAGAATCAATCCTGCTGTCATGAGCTCGAGAATTTAAAGCGGCAGACGAGCGTGCGCTTAGAATAAACAGACGATATCGTTATCTTTATAGTTATCGTTCTTGGTGTGAACGTGGCTTTAGAAGGGCAACAAGTCCGAAGATAATCTATCTATCTTCTGTTTATTTATTTTTGTTATTTATTTATTTTTATCTATATTATTTATTTTATTTTTATTTATCCATATTTATCTATTTTTAATTTTATTTAAAATAAGCAATCGGGCAATTAGAAGTTTGACAAATCCTTAAATAATTTGGCTATTATTTATCAATTTTTATTATTTATTGATTTTTATTATGTATCCATTTTTATGTATTTTTAATTTTATTTAAATCATTTTCAAAATCAATCATTAAAAACAAAATCAAATTTGCAGTTAGGCCGTTTAGAAGGACAACATATCCTTAAATAATATATCATCTATTTATCCATTTTTATTATTTATTGATTTTTATGTATTCTTGTCCATTTAAGACAGTACTGAGAATGACTTTTAATATTTAAAATGCATTTAATTGCATTTTATGTATTCATGTTAAACCTAATTGGAGGCTGTAAACATAAATCTTTTTGCATTCATGTCAGTGAGTAAGTACTATTTATGCTGCAGTAATGCAAGTTTTAGTTTACACACAACTAATGCAGATGACCGCAGTAAAGCAGCTCACTTATCTTTGAAAATATATCGTAAGCAAGTTAGTTAGATAAAGTAGCACTAAATCAGCCAACATAATGTAGGTCACGCTGCCACGCTGTGTTAATAAATCATGTTAATATGTGATTATGTGCATGTTGGAAACATTTAGATGCCTAAGTGACACTTGCTTTGGTATTTTGTATTTTCATACACAGTGCTGTGACATGCACACATTTTTAAGTGACTAGAAACGCCGTTCTACTTGTAAGCATGTATTTTAGCATTGTGGTGATGGGTGTTGCAAATCATGTGGTTATTTCTTTTAGAGCCGACATGTGAGCGCAACCTAGACAAACTCATTGAGACTTTGGGCGCAGTCGAGACGCTTCCAGAAACTCAGATGGAATCACAAACACACACTGAAACGCAGCCACATGATCACCGAGAGCTCAGGCCTGAGTCTGAGGGAGAGGAGGAGGAGGAGAACATACCCGCGGCGGGAGAGGAAGACGTGGGAAGCGAGAGTGACTCTAGTATGCCGTCCCTCGAGGACTCGGCTGACATCAGTGTAGATGATGTTACAGTCAATCATCCAGAAGATCTGACAGCTGGATTACGAAGACGCAACAGGCCAGAGTAACGGTGACGAGAATCGGACACAAATCTATTTATATATTTATTTTATTCCTTGTAATGAAGCAGTCAACACTACTTACTGGTGTCAATGTCTACGTCTACATATTTTACTGCATTTGAAATTAATTGATGCAATTTAAAATAGCTGTTTTCCATGTGAATATATTGTAAAATGTGATTTATTCCTGTGATGCAAAGCTGAATTTTCTTCTTTTTATTTTATTATTATTATTTTTAATCTTACTTGCCCTAAACTTTTGCATTGTAGCTTATTATGGTTTCCACAAAATATAAAGCAGCAGAAATTCAGCTTTGCATCAAAGGAATAAATTACATCTTAAAATATATTCATATAGAAGGCTGTTATTTTATATTGTAATAATATTTCACAATATTACTGATTTTACTGGATCTTTTAAGTCAAATAATTAATCAGTGAGGTTATTCCAAAGCAGAAAATGTTTGTCGTCTTAATTTTTTATCACAATGTAATAACTTGCCCCGCCTCTAAAATGACTTTCCTGTTCGCTGACCTCATCAAGGCCATGTGGGTGGGGAAAATAATATCAAGGAAAAGCCAATTAACCATTTAGTCATTAGTTCAGGAATCCTTAGTCAGCCTTTCTGAAATCCATAGTTTTTTAATGAAGGTTGAAGTAATGAAGGTTACGTCGATAATAACAAATAATGACGTACAGAAGAAACACGTCACATTATTGACGTGAAACTAGATGTGAATGCCATTTCATGTTGACTTGTAAGTGTTCTCTGTGTCTCTTTTAGTTTGAGTCAGTCATAATCACAGGTATGTCAGTATGCACCTGCAGAAGTGGCTTCATTTCCCTCGGTGTTTCGGCGAGGCTACGGGAACGGATCCAAGGCAGCTAGCGGCGTTTTGCGGATCGTGTGTCATTTGCATGTTTGCCGTGTCCTGCGGAGGAGGTTTAACACAGCTGCATGATTCTGGTATGACAATCATATGCTATGACGCTTTTCAGATGTGAGGACCTCAAACGGGAGGTTTTTAGAGAGGCGTTACAGCTTTGAGCTTTAGTTTTTAAAAGATTTTTTGAGCTTGAATCGAATACCAAACACTAAATGTGATCGTACGTGAGATGATGTTCATGCACGCTGTTGCTTTCTGTGCCACTTTTTAAAAATGTAATGTTTTTATAAATCTGCTCTTCAAAGTCTGATCGGTTTCATGTTACAGATTACCTCTTTTGTTTCGTCATTTTGCCAATCATAGAAAAAATATGAATGTTCCGAAGTAGTGTTGATTCCTAAATCAAAATGTTCAGTAATATTTTTGATGACTGTTTCAAACCAACAATTGCTGCTGTGTTTTAGGCATCGTTTTAAAAACATGCAACTGGTCCTGTTAGAAACATATTTTGTTGCATGTCCTTTGAATGATTTGATTTAGCATTTGGAGATCACTGGATGTGATTGGCATGTGATCAGATTCTGTACATCCTGTGCTCATTGTTTTTGCCCTGTATTTGGTGTGGTTTAGATGAATATATTTATTATGAACAACTTTTGAAAGCCTTAAATAAACTCCAAAAATAAAATGCATGTGCTGGTGTTTATTATTGCACTTTGCATTACACTTCTAGGGTTATTAGTCTTTAACTGATCAGTTTTTGTCCGTATATTGTTATTATGCAGTAGCAGTTTTAGATCTTCCATGTTATTAGACTCACCTGTTCCTCTCTTAATGCAAATATCTGATCAGCCAATCAGGTCAATGCATGAAGGCAAGATGCTCAGTTGTTATTAAATCCAAAAGAAATGGACTCTGTACATAAAATGAAAGTGTGCTTCTGGGATCTTCACCCTCAGAAGTCTCTAGAGTTTATAGCAGATGGTGTGAGAAAACAACAAGGTGTTGCATGGATGGATTGCTCATTACTGCCAGGTAAGAAAAGAAAGGGTTGGAACGGTTCCGAATGTTGTTTCTAACCTTATACATCCATTTATGGCCAGTCTTCACAGTATTCAGCCATTCACTGATCCTCTGATATTGCACATAAAATCGGCTAGATTGGCTGGTTTCTATGCAATATCTTGCAGTCAGGGTAAAGTCATGTTTACAAGTTGATAAAATGAGCACTTTAGAGGGAGACCAGTTTCAGACCGGATTTGCTTGAGTTTTCTTCATCAGATACGAGAAAATGTAGGCACTTTCTCTGATTCCAGTTCGTTTTAAGTGTTTGATTTTTTTTTTTACTTTGTTTTTAGTCGATTGCAAAAAAAAAACAAAGTCTATTGTTGTTTGAACTGTGACCGACTACTTTATATGTTGTTGAGACATTCTATCCACCTTAGCTATTTTCTTTAAATGTGTGAGACTTCCGGTTCATTAGCCGCTATGACTAAAAGAATAACAAAATGCAGCAAACGGTAAAACTATTTGAGTTACAAACCAGTGTGTTTAAGATTATGACAGTAAATTAAAAAATAATAAGTACCAGTTTGCAACTTAAAACAGCACAACGGACTGTGACACCGGAAGTGTCACACATTCAAATTACAAACGGCCGCGTCGCTTGTACGTTAAAAACAAGGCGGCTTCCTGTCCGAGACAAAATTGAGAGGTTCTTGGTCAGAATAAGTTGTAAGTCTGGTCCACATTGCATTTTGACTGATAAAAAGTGCTAGTCAGCTAATCAAGATACAAATAAATAGATAAATAAAAGTGAGCTGACGAATTCGGTTAGCAAACTAGCTCAACCGTTCAAACGTGTCAAAGGTATTGTACGTTACACTATTTGCTAACACGTTTTCCTTAAGTTTATCTATAACTACAACCACAAACTAGTCACCAGGAATCCTCAAGAGTGTAGTTACTCCTGTGAGCAACAGAGGACGCTACAGTGTAATGAATCAAACCATATAACTTGCCTCTCGTCCTACTGTAAAGCTCAGTCCTTGAGCACTGTGTACTATACAAGTTGTTTTTTGCTGTGCTGTTATTTGAGTCTGGCTGGCAGCATGAACATGACATGTGGATTTCATGTGAATTAATGACAGATAGAGAGAAATGCTGTGAGATTTCACCTTCCAGACTGAGTCCATTGGGGCTTTCAGCTTTAATCAAGTGCGTTTACACACCTAATGGGATGTGCTAACCACATTTGCCCTCGTACCTGGGCCTGTCTCTATCTGGGAATAGACTTTTAATTAATATGAGTGCGGACGGGGGTTTAATGAGACGCGAGACGGGTTTTCATTATAAGATGTCTTCTGATTGTGATTGCTGCTAGAATTATTTTACTTCTCGGTGGATCTCTGCTGGTTTTGCTTCAGGAGACAGATTTTGGTGACCAAACGTTAAACGTACAAAGGTAAACACGGTCTTTTACCCTGGTATTCCATAGGGGTCACACTTGTGATACTGGGATGTCAAAACAGATTGACGACAATAACAAAGTAAAACTGAAACTAAAATTAAAAACATTTAAAAAAATTGTTACTTGAAAACAAAATAGACATTAACTGAAAAACACTTTTTAACATTTTTAATTTAGTTTAACTTGATGTACTAAAATAACTAAAATTCAAATAAAAAAATAGATGTATAAATTAAACAAAGTATAGATTGATTTATAAAATACTACTAAAAATGACAATTACTAAAAAACAAAACAGAAAACAAAAATAAATACTGATTTTAATCAAAACTATAATAGTAGTTTAATTATACTGAAACAAGATAATACAATAATCATAACTTTTTTCTCTTTTTAATGGAAAGAATGTATTATGTTGTTTCAATAATATTTGTTTAATATATAGATTTTTTTTATTTTAAGGGGATATTACACACCATTTATGTTTTTATACAAATATTAGAAACAATGCAAATATTAGGGGAAAACAATCAGATTTTCAGTTAATGCAATTAAAATATTTTAATTACACACACACATATATATATATATATATTATGTATGTATTTTTAAATTTCAAACAATTATTTATATTTTGAATTTGAATGTATATTTAGACATTATCAAAGACTTCATCATGGCTGACTTGACTCTTATACCCTCTAAAATGTTTCAATACTTTGTTTTTATTCTTAATTTTTTACATTAATATCCTATGGTGGTCGTATTTGACCACAAAAATCAGAAGTTTGACTTTTTTAAAGACCATTTAAACTTTTCTAAAAAAAATTGTGTTTTTATAACGTGCCGCAAAAGTGAAAAGTTTCATACCATTCCGATAAAGTAAAAACTGTAATATTTCAAAATGTAACATTTTTCACTCAGTAGAGGGTTAAAATTGGCCTTCATCTTTGTTTTTTCATTAGAACAGACCTGCGCCCCACCAGTTAAGATCCAGTGCTCGGAGTCTAAAATAACCACAGACAGTTGTGAGAGGATGGATTACATGACTAACCTACAGCTGAGTCAAGGTCAGTTTGGAATATGTGAGCTCTGTGCTCCCTGAACACCAAAACCGTGTGGTGCATCAGTGAACTAAATATGCTTTATTTGTGGACGTCAGG
This sequence comes from Sinocyclocheilus rhinocerous, assembly GCF_001515625.1. NCBI lineage: Eukaryota > Metazoa > Chordata > Actinopteri > Cypriniformes > Cyprinidae > Sinocyclocheilus > Sinocyclocheilus rhinocerous. Next base: position 1,257,676 of record NW_015646677.1, on the reverse strand, counting down.
GGAAAGAGTCTGAAAAGAAAGGCAATGCACTTTGGTGTCATTTTGCAGTGTTACATTTTTAGACTGTACAGTGAAACTCCAAGATGTAGATGAGCTTGTTTCTTCATCAGATTTGGAGAAAAGTAGCATTCCATCACTTGCTCACCAATGGATCCTCTGCAGTGAATGGGTGCCGTCAGAATGAGAGTCCAAACAGCTGATAAAAACATCACAATCCACACCACTCCAGTACATTAATTGACGTCTTATCTCTTATGCACCGAGAAAAGAAGTTTATCATTATAGTTATTTGGTATGTCAAGTTACCTCTTCACAATGTAATGTAAAGAGTGGTTCAGGAAAGCGAAGCTATTTTGAGAAAAGGTTTTGCAGATGCCTCTTATTTAATTAGATATTTTGTATCTGGTGCAATGAAATTCAGGCTTTTTAAGTGTGACTTAAGTGTCTAAAGACTTTGTGGGGCTAGTGTGTATGTTAGTTTACAGCAATAAATGTTATATATTTTTTTTATAAGATGATTTTAACTTCAGACCATTGCTTCTGGCCAAAATATGAGTCCCTAATAACGCTTCCTCCAGTGGAAAAAGTCCATGTTGTCTCTCACATCAAAATCCACCCACATAATTATTTTTGAACTGTTTTGGGTTGTAAACGGTAGGGCGGTGCTTGATCTGTGCAGATTTCTCTCCTGATTCAGACCAGATAACTTCTTTACTGGAGGATGCATTATTATGGATAGAGGACTTGTATTTTAGCTGATCTGAAGTTTAAAAACGACTTGATTGATTTGTTTCTTACAAACGCACAGCTTTTGGCTTTGGAGTGATGTGGATTATTGTGATGTTTTTATCAGCTGTTTGGACTCTCATTCTGACGGCACCCATTCACTGCAGAGGATCCATTGGTGAACAAGTGATGGAATGCTAGTGTAATGTATCAAATTTTCTGTTTATTTTAGGTTCACTTCCCAGTTCCAAGATCTATGCACTAAATGCATGACTATAGGAAAGTGTTTGGTTTAGTTCTATTCTCAAAGGAAACCTCCATGTTCATGTGTTGCCAAAGCAGCTCACGACATGTTAATTTTAGCTCCGGAGGAAAACACATCAAGCTATGAAGACTATGACTTGTATTCGGAAGTTGCACAGAAATGTGGGATAAAACGTAGTTACGATTATTCTGAGTGGCTGTAGCAGCTTCTCTGGTTTTATGAATTATGAATGTCAGTCCCAGTCTTGCTGCTATTTTTAATTTCGTTTTTGCAAATAGGATTAAGACGCTGGTGTGTGGGAATGCATGTGCGCCGCATGTGTCTTTAGACATGCAAACGTGTTTCTTCTTCATCTTCAGAGCTGCAACACTGAATGTGACAGTGCTGCTATTTTTGCACTGGGTTTTTCCTCGGGTTTATAACACGGGTGAATCTTTGACATGGTGTGAATGAATTCACAGGAAGCGAAAGATGAAAACTGCTCTGAGGCCGAGGCCGAAATATCTGGAAGTAACGTGTATTTATTGTAGTAATTTAGTCAATAGTTTGTCATTTAACTAACAACATTAATGGGACATAAGTGCAAACTTAACATGAATTATTATATGCTCATGAATCATTTCCTTTGGGATTTGAACCTGCAACATTTCAGGTCTTTAACTGCTAGGCCTCAGCACCGGTTGTGAGCGAATCAGTGGCTGGTTTCTGTTTTTGTGGGAAAGACCCCTGGATACTGTAATGAGCTGGTGTGAGTCAGACATGATGAATCACTCTATTAGGTTCAGTCCGGCGGTGATTCGCTCTCTGCCCTAGATAAACCAAACCCTGTTTTGCACAGTTTAGAAAACACCATCCACCTTTAAATGGGATGTTTCTACTTTGCAGTATTACTCCCTTTGATTACATCCAGTTTCCTCTTAGTATATACATTGCCCATACACTATCCTTTTTATCCACCTTATTTAGCAACCAAAAGTAAGCTGTTTTCCATGAATGTGCAAGACTTCCGGTTCATTCATAGAAGAATCAATGCGTAACACTATTTGCACTCCAAACCAGATTGTTTATAATTAGGACAATACATTAAAATATAATGGATAAGAAATGCCTATTTGCAATATCAACAGCATAACGAGATGTTTTGTACGGCTAAAAATAACTGAAAGCGAATGACACCGGAAGTCTCGCTTATTCACGTTACAAGTGAAAGCCTCCATTATCATCATGTTAAAAATAAAGTGGACACTGCGCTGCTTGTTGAATAAATGGGTTGAGTTTACATAAAGATTATCTTCTCTTTGTCAGGTGTGTATTTTAGTCAAATATTTATTAAAATATTCTATCACTGAGCGTAGCTTGATGTTAATTCAGTGAACGCTTTGATTCAGCAAGTTAATTGAGTGATCGATTCATCAGACTGATTCAAACTGTAGCTCGAGCGAACTGAGTTTGTGAACCTCTTTTTTTGAAAAAAATTTTTTATTTAATGACTCTTTAAAAGTAGTCGCTCAAAATAGTCATTTGTTCGTGAATGTAATGGTTGCATGTATTTGATTCACTAAAAGAATCGGTTCATTAGAATCATTTATTTGAATCAACAGCTCAATGGTGTTTTTCTTGCCACAATTTCCTTTTAATTTTGCCATATCACAATCAATTTGACCTTCAGATTTAGGTAAAAGGAGTTATTTTGCAGTGGGGTTGTAGATTCATCCGCAAATATAACGTAAAGAGCAATCAATGGTTTGTAGACATTTGTAGACTTTTTGTAGACAAAGAGCAATGGTTTGTAGACATTTACATTTGACAAGCTTTGAATGAATGAATGAATAAATAAATAAAGACTTGGTAGAGGTTTCTAGACACATAGGTCAGTAGAACAGTGCGTCTATCATTCTTTATACAGACATCTCCAATTGTTTTTTCACGTCTCAGATTAATTTGTGTAGGCTTTATCATAATTTGGTATGATTAGTTTGGGCAATTATGAGCAGTATTTCCTGTATCTGAACTCTAATTAGGCCCACACATATTTTGCATATGTGTCATTGTTTGGAAATACAAATCATTACTAGCTAAATAAGAATGAATGATTATTATTTAAATTTTTAAATGTCTGTTTTCCTTGATTTTAGACTTATGCTGCCAGTTTTCTGGCAAACAGTAATTTCATAATACTGAAAAATATGAAGAAAAAAAAAACTATTGAGTCCTATAGGTGATTTCAAAAATGTTTAAACCATAATAAAAGATTAACAATCATATATCATGAATGAATCATTAATAATTGGAAGTTATTCATCACGATTATGACAAAAATCATAATTGTGATTGCGATTATTAATTACGATTATCACAATTTACATTGAATGATGTTTATACCATTGTTTGATGCAACTGCATGCTGTATTTTTATATGAAAATAAACAAGCTGAAACACTCTAACTGAAAAACCTTTAGTGCTTTTCTATAGTATTAAGCCTTAAATGTCAACTATACATCGGATTGGTTTCTTCTTTAAATGATAAATAAGTGAAAATATGAATGGTATTATAATGTTATACTAAAACTAAAATTAAAATAATGGGAAAAACCCTTAAGATAACATGTAGAATGAAAAAAACGCATCTTAAGCACGCAGAATAACATAAGTGGACTTTGAACGATTAATTGCCGCTTTAAACGATTACGTAATTGTGGCATCCATAATTGTAATCGCGATTAGAAATTCGATTAATTGTACAGCCCTAACGAATTTGTCTAAGTAGGGTTTTTTTTTTCTATCTCTTAACTATTTATTTGAACACTATGCAATGTATCGCAACCTGCTCCATGTTGGGTTCGGCTGGTGTAGTTTTAGTCATGAATTAACACAAATGGGTTAATACTCCTTGACAAGTTCTGTTGCTATTTTCTGATGTAACTCATAATTATGAATCATTCGCAAACTGTTAAACATTAAAATGTTTGTTACTTTAAAACTAGCCTTCATCTGGGAGATCACCGGGATATGCAACCAGTTAACAGATCAAATATTCACATATGTCAGATTTATGGCATGACTCGGCCAGAGAAAAGCTGTTTCTATCAAACATTGTTTATCAACTGAGTCAGTGTAATGGTGAAGGGATAGATCAAATATGCCAATTGATGGAAGGTTTGCGAAGAAATTTCATGCTCCCAGAAGTACTTTTAAAATACAAAAATACAGTAGTTTATTTTGATACATGGTGTGGCTGCTGTATTTTGTATTTTATTTTGATACACTTAAAATTAAGGTATTTGGTATTTTATTTTCAAATATATTTTGATGTATCTTTGCCCAACCCTGCATTTGACAATTTTTATATGAATATATTGATGTCGAATGCCACTGATGAGAAAGGGTGTGTCCTTGAGTGAGTGAGTGAGTGAGAGAGAGAGAGAGAAAGCGAGCGTGCTCTTGTTGCTCCGAAGCGCGAGCCGCAGGTGATGATGATGAATCGATAGAAGAAAGAGCTGCTGCTTTCTTTCACCTTGTCCGCGCGAGCTCGGTTTGTCTCGCTCGCCGCGAATAAAGCGAAGCGTTCGGTTCGATCCTTCACTTCAATGAGGCTGTTCGCGAACTATTGGAGTACTCCAGCTTTGCCACAGCAGCACCGTAGAGTAACGTTACTCCCCTCGCGTCATGTCTCACTCTGAGAGATGGGCAAGTTCGACGATCACGAGAGGGTGATCCTCAACGTCGGGGGCACGAGGCACGAAACCTACCGGACCACGTTGAAGACCCTGCCGGGCACGCGTCTGGCCCTGCTCGCCTCAGAGTCGGACCTCGAGTCGGTTCTGGACCAGCTGCAACAAGTCCCGGGCTTCATCGAGTACAACGCGCGCAGCAACGAGTATTTCTTTGACCGGCACCCAGGCGTCTTTGCCTACGTGCTCAACTATTACCGGACCGGTAAGCTGCACTGCCCGGCGGACGTGTGCGGGCCGCTGTTCGAGGAGGAGCTGTCCTTCTGGGGCATCGATGAGACGGACGTGGAGCCGTGCTGCTGGATGTCCTACCGACAGCACCGGGATGCCGAGGAGGCGCTGGAGGTGTTCGAGATGAACGTGGACAACGACGAGGACGACGAGTATGGCAAGCGGCTGGGCATCGAGGACGTGGTGTCCGCGGACGGTACCGGCAGCAGGTGGAGAAAGTGGCAGCCGGTCATCTGGAACCTGTTCGAGGACCCGTACTCCTCCAGAGCCGCTCGGGTAAGAGCGCAGCGCGGAGTCGCCAAACGGTTACGCGCGGCTCCTTTACGCGCTTGCGCTTCCAAACAACACCAGAACTCATGCATGCGTGCAGACAAGTCTGTTTTGTGTTTAAGTTTCCGTGCATACTAGTAAAGTGCGTTAAATGCGATTAACATTTCATCAAGTTTTGTGTTACTAAGTGCTTGTGCATGCAGCTAAACCAGTGCGTTTCCAAAAAACGCCAAAACTCATGCATGCGCGCGTAGACAAGTCTGCTTCGTATTTAAATTCCTGTGCATACTAGTAAACGTGCTGGAGACGTGTGATGAGAGAGTCTCATCAAAAATGCGTTAAAACTTGAAGTGTGAGTGTTACTAAGTGCTTGTGCATGCATCTAAACCAGTGCGTTTCTAAACGCTTGCGTTTCCATACAACGCAAAAACTATGCATATGCATGCGTGTAGATAAGTATGTTTCGTGTTTAAATTCCCGTGCATGATAGTTAATGTAGAGATGAGAGTCTTATCAAAATGTGTTAAAACTTGATGAAATGTGAGTGTTACTAAGTTCTTGTGCATGCATTATGTGCAGAACCAGAACCGACCAGTGCGTAATGGTCTAACCCAGTGGTTCCCAATCCTGGTCCTGGAGAACCCCCAACACTGCACATTTTAGATGTCTCCCTATTTAAACACACCTGATTCAACTCATCAGCTCATTAGTGAAGACTCCAAGACCTCAAATGTGAGTGTCAGATAAGAGAGACACCAAAAACGTGCAGTGTTGGGGGTTCTCCAGGACCAGGATTGGGAACCACTGGTCTAACTATTGGAGAGGCAGGTGTCACATATTAAGATCAAATCAAGACAGACTTGGCAAACACATTATAGACCGCACATGCATGAGTGTTCTTCATCTAAAGATATGCATTGGTAACAGGTGTCCAGAACAGTAAACTTCTTCAGTGAAGGCATTTTTATCCTCTGTTAAAGCAGCCTTGGGTAAATTTGGCCTGATCGAGGGAGAGAAAAGAATCGCAGCCCTCCCACACTTATGTGACACAACTCAGAGGAAGCGTAATAGAGGTTATTTTGCGTTAGTCGCCATTTGAAATGTTTTTAATTAAACGATTGGTTGGAGGAGGCTGTTAACATCAGTGGAAAAGAAAAAGATTAATTATTGAGATTGTTGCAGGCAAATTCAGATGCACTGCAGAGATCAGCCATATCAAATTTTAAAGACCTTTTTCTTTGTGCCGCTTTGGTTTCTGAGTAATGTTTTTTTTTTGTTTTTTTTGCTCTGATTATATGCAGGCCAATGAGATAGAAATCTGCTATCACTAGTGTGTTTTAGTTTAAAATTCTTGTTTTTGTTGTTGTTACTAATTTTTTAAAATACATTTTACCATCATATTTGAAACGGAAGTGGTTTCTTTTTGAAAATGCTAGTTTTATTTAGAGAAACAAGGACAGTTTACTCCAAAGAGAGACTGGTCTTCACATTAAAGGAATAGTTCACCCAAAAATTAACATTTGCTGATAATGTCCTCACCCTCAGGTCATCCAAGATGTAGATGAGTTTGTTTCTTCATCAGATCTGGAGAAATGTAGCATTATATCACTTGTTCACCAATGGATCCTCTGCAGTGAATGGGTGCCATCAGAATGAGAGTCCAGACAGCTGATAAAAACATCACAATAATCCACAAGTAATCCACACCACTCCAGTCCATCAATTTCTTCTGGCTAAAATACAAGTCCTCCATATTGCTTTCTCCAGTGAAAAAGTTGTCTCGTCTGAATCAGGAGAGAAATCTGCACAGATCGAACACCATTTACAAGCCAAAAAGTTTTAAACAAATGTGGTTAGATTATGATGTGAGAGACAAGAGGAGATGGACTTTTTCACTGGAGGAAGCGTTATTATGGATTAGATTCAGATTTTGGCAAGCAATTATTTGAAGTTAAAAACGTATTAATAATTAATCGGTTTTTCACAAACATGCAGCTTTTGTCTTCTCAAGACATTAACTGATGGACTGGAGTGGTGTGGATTACTTGTGGATTATTGTGATGTTTTTATCAGCTGTTTGGACTCTCATTCTGACGGCACCCATTCACTGCAGAGGAGCAAGTGATGCAATGCTACATTTCTCCAAATCTGATGAAGAAACAAACTCATCTACATCTTGGATGACCTGAGGGTGAGTACTATTTCAGCAAATTGTCATGTTGGGTGAACTTTTCCTTTAATGGTGGGTAATTCTCCAGCTGGTCTGTGGTCAGTGAATGCACACATCAGAAATGGATTAACTGGTCCAATGTTGGTTGATTTGAATTTTTTTTTTTACCTGCAGAGGTGGACCAAACGATGTGATGCGATGTGCTCTTGTGGATCTAATCAATAATTAATTGTTTCTCTAAACGAAGAGTCTGCTAACTCCATTTTTAATGAGCAGAAACTGTGACCTTGGCACAAACAGACTCACAGATTATGGTTCTTGCAATGTTCTTATAACACGTATGTTATTAACCAGCACACATTTCCCAGAATTCACCATGCAGCTCCTAGTTTGCATCATTGTGCTCCCATGATGCCTTCAGCCTGGTTTCATCCATCCATCTATCTGTTTATGCAGCGGTGGGTTTGACGCTGTAATCATATTGACATGTGTGTTTTGATGCCGTGCGTGCCCTTGCCACTTAAGAGGTTAACACTGGCGCACGTCTGAGGATGCTGCGCCCAGACGGTTTCCATGGCGACCTTATCGCTCATCGGCCGCCCGTGTTCATTCAGAGCGGCGATTGATTTCAAGAATCCAGTCGAGTGCGAACCCTGCGCGTGCTTTGTGCGTCTGCTCCTTTCCTCTGGTGCCGTTTGAAACGAGTGTGTATGACATATTGTGGTGTGTGGATGATTCACACAGTCATACAGAACGTGTGTGTGTTTATGTAGGCACGGATGATCTGAACGCTGATGCTGGCAGCCGGTGTCTTGCAGCTTAAACTTTGCTGTCAGTCATTTCTTTAGATCAGTCAGTGAGCGCTGATTATCTTGTCGAGTTTCGCGTGTGTTGAGGCTGTGGGCGTCTTCGTGGGATGTTATTGTCCGTGTGCAATTACAGTAATGAAACATGATCTTTTGAGAACAAGCCTTGAGTTGATGGTAATGATGATGATGAAGCAAAATGTCTTTGTAAACACAATATTAACTAGCCATTTTTGCTCCATAATGGGATGAAACTGGTTAAAATGTTTTAATAATTAAGGTGTTTTTAAAAGAAGTCTCTTCTGCTCACCAAGACTGCATTTATTGGATCAAAAGTACAGTAAAAATTCATTTTGTTAAATGTTACAATTTAAAATGTCACCGTGTGAATTAGAAGGATTTCTGAAGGATCATGTGACACTGAATACTGGAGTAATGATGCTGAAAATTCAGCTTCACATCACAGGAATAAATTACATTTTACAATATATTCACATAGAAAACAGATATTTGAAATTGTAGTAATATTTCACAATTTTACTGTTTTTACTGCATTTTCGTAAAATAAATGTAGTCTTGGTGAGCAGACGAGACTTCTTTCAAAAACATTAAGAATCCTAATTATTCCGAACTTGAAGGAGCAGTTCACACAAAAATGGCTTTTTTATTTCTTTATTTTTGAAGCTAACATGAAACCTCATTTGAAACCCATTTTTGAACCATAGTATGACACATGTCTGTGTGAAACAGAATAATTAACTAAAGATGTAGAAAATTCACCTTAAAATGATCCAAACCTGTGTGATGTTTGTTCTTTGGGATATTTTGAAAACATTGAGGTCCAAACAACTTTGAGAACAAGTCTTGAGTTTGTGATGATGATGTCATAGTGCATCTAAAATGTGTTTATTAGGGCTGTCATAATGACTGAAAAACTAAATTCGAATTTTCTACTTAAATATTATAAAAATTCGAATTATATTTGAATTTAAAAGGCATAATTTCAGTTAGGGGAAAAAAAGCTTTTGCCTTCTCTGAGGCCACAAGAGGGTGCATCGCGCAAAATATTATGCACATTTCTTCAAAGCGTAATAAAATAACACGACTATCTTTGAAAAAAATGTGCATAATGTTTAAAATAATGTTTATAAATCATATATAATTAATAAAGTTGCTTAAACAATTAGAGAACACTCTAAAAAATGCTGGGTTGTTTCAACCTAACTTTGGGTCAAATATAACTTTTGGGTTAAAAATTTTATGTAAAAATCGAACCCAACGGTTGGGTTAGTCCATATTTGACCCAAAGTTGGGTTGAAACAACCCAGCATTTTTTAGAGTGGAAAAAAAACAGCACCATGCATGTATGTATAGTTTAATACAAAGGACCGAACACCAATCACAAAGAGTAGGCTACTTTCTTCATTTAAAAACATGAGATACAGTGAGATGGGGGAAAAAACGCCATAAAGTCTTGAGACATGTTTTTTATAAGTTGAACTTGCATTAATTTTACATGGCTTTCTAAACATGCCGTTAGATCATAGATGTCCCTCTAGAAAATGTGATAAATATGTGTTCTGTGTGAACGGCTTGGTTTCAGTTTTGACGTAAACGACAATCTCCACACTGATGCTATCGTTTTCCGCAATATATGAATGAACAACGTAGCAGCGCCAAAATGTGTGGTAACTGTTATAGCTTAATCGATTTATAGTTTCTTATCTTGGAATATATTAATATACGACCATAAGGGGGATACGACCATACGGTTAGAAACGTCATTGACACCTTGTCACCAATGACAAGCCAGCATCCCCAATAAAAGCGAGAGTTTGCGAGGACCTTTACCACAGTAGAAGAATTTTCTTGAGAAACACAGACCAACTAGAATATACGTTTTCAGCAGATCATGGTTATTCCAAAAATGCCAAGTCGACGACCAACGAAAAGAGTGAGTAGTTAAATGCATGGTTTCTCTGTGATAGGCCTAATTCTGTCTCAATAGATATTTTTATAATATCGTGGATTTTGTTTTTATTGTGGTTTTTTTTTTTTTTTTTTTTTTTTAATTCAACAAATATTCGAAATTTTTTTTGACAGCCCTAATGTCTATAAATTGTTGCTTGGCTCAGTTTTTCAACATCAAATGGCATCTGCTACCCATTTTTGCACCAATGTCAGAATGTCATGACTCATGAATGTCAGACTGAAACAGAATTCTTAACAAGAAAAAAAGGTAGTGAGAGTCTTAAAGGAACAGTTCACCCAAAAATGATGTTTCAACCCTGTATGACTTTTTCTTATCTGCGGGACACAAAGAAAATATTTTGTTGAGGAATGTTAAGTATAAATTGTTGCTTGGATCATGTTTTCATGTTAAAGGCCATGTTGTGCTGTAATGTGACGTATATCTGAGTAAAACATAATTTACAAGAAAATGTAGGGTGAGATTTAAAGAAACCGTTCCAAAATGATCCAAACCTACATGACTTTTATTCTTCTGTGGGACATAAAGAAGATATTTTGACGACTGAGGTCCAAACAACCTTGAGTTGGTGTTATTGATGATTATGATGAATCATTGTGCATCTAAAATGTGTCTGTAAATTGTTGCTTGGCTCAAATTTTTTTTGGGGGGGGAACAAATGCCATTTGTTGCCCATTTCTGTACCGTAATGTGATGCACGTCTGAGTGAAACAGAACATTCAACAAGAAAATGTAGGGTGAGACTTAAAGGGGTCCTATTATGCTTTTTCACTTTTTTTTAATTCGAATGGTTGGGGGGTGGGGAGGGGCGAAGTTGTGGTTAGAACACTTGGTTGAGTTAGTGCATCAGAGAAAACGAAGAAGAGCTGCTGTGCTGTAGCGTCAAATTTTCGGCATGTCTAGAACAATTCTTACAAGTATAACATGACGTAGCTGGGCGCCTTATTTTCTATTTTATAGAAAATAAAGTATTTGAATTTTAAAGCCGTCTAAGCTGTTCGCCGATCACAACGTACTGGGACAGCTAACCAATCACAACACATTTCGTTTTTTTCGAAAGGCGGGCCTTCATTAAAACCCAGAACTAATCGAGCCGTTTGTGCCAGGCTGGGGATAAAGGTATTTTAATAATGTAAATTATGTGAAAAATAATAAGTTTTTCGAACCACCAAGCATGAGAGCATGTTCTAGTACACCCCCAAAACAAAATCAAGACTTTGTAAAAGAGCATAATAGGACCCCTTTAAAGGAACAGTTCACCCAAAAATTACAATCAAACTTGCATGACTTTTGTTGTTCTGTGGGACAGAAAGAAGATATTTTGAAGAACGTTGAGGTTCAAACAACATTGAGAACAAGCCTTGAGTTGGCGATGATGATGTTGAAGTCACTGTGCATCTAAAATGTCCATAAATTGTTGCATGGCTTTATTATTTAAGGCAATTTTTTTTGTGCCATAATGTGACACATATCTGAATGAAATAGAATAATTAATGAGAAAATGTAAGGTGAGAGTTTTATGGTTTGACTTTTGAGACTTTCGGTTTGGTTTGGCGAATCGCCTAAAAATGATGTTCTAAACCGGTATGACTTTTGTTCTTCTGAGGGACACAAAGAAGATTTTGAAGACCGTTGAGGTCCAAACAACCTTGAGTTGGTGTTATTGATGAAGTTATTTTGCATCTAAAATGTCTGTAAATTGTTGCTTGGCTCAGTTTTTATGTTGAAGGCAACATGAAACAGCATTTGCAACCCATTTTTGTACCATAATGTGACGCATATCTGAGTATAATTGAATAATTAACAAGAAAATGTAGTGAGAGCCTTAAAGGAACAGCTCACCCAAAAATGAATGTATGACTTATATTTTGAAGATATTTTGACGATCTTTGGAGTCCAAACAACATTGGATCCCATTGACAAAACACAAGATTTTTCAAAACATCATCTTTGTTCTTCCACAGAAGAAACATACAGGTTTGGAACGACATGAGTGTCATTGCAAGTTTGCAGTTGGTTAAAACCCTGTTGGCACACTATTGAGGAGGCTTTTTGACCAGGATGTGGAGGCTGAAGGTCATGTGCACCTTCCAGAAAAACCTTCCATGTTTCCCAATGGTACTTTTTTGTTGTTGCATTAACCAGCATTAAATTAGTAGCAGTAGTTTTTTTGGCTGATTGCATAGTTTAAGTTGCATGCACATAAACAAACATGCATGCATGTGACGTGTGTCCAACACTGACCAGTGTTTTCAGTCCAAAGTCCAACATTAGCATCTTCCTCAAAGTGCACCGTTTATAGGCTCTGCATGTCATTTTTAGTGCGAGACCGTAATTACAGATCTGTCTTTCTCGTGGCTGACGGGAGGACATTGCGAATCGCTGTGCGAGAGATGTGTTTGCTGGAGAAATTAAGCCCAACACAGGTTGCCTTGTTAAACAGGCCGCCGATGCCGCCGTTTCACGTACCGCTGGATCTGGCTTTCATGTCGAGCTCGTTTGAATCTCGCACACATGCATTAGCACGGCTGGCTTTTTCCTGTATTTGCACAAACTGCTTTCAAGTCCTCCTCCGAGCCGGTCCGTGGCTTCAAAAGAGTAACACGGGCGTAATGAAGCCGTTCAGACCACCGGGGCCAATCACACACACACACACACCCCCGCCCACCAGGGCTCTAGACTCATTCTTCCCACTGGTCGCTCTTTTGCAACTAACTTTCTCAGTTGGTCGCATGAGCACATGATTTGGTAATAAAAAAACGTTTATTAACAAAAATGAATAAGATGAGGCATGGCAAACCCCACATGCTGTATTATATACCGACTAATAAATTACAGAAAGTTGAACAAACACTGAGGAATCAAATAAAAAAAATAATAAAAGAGAGCCATAGCGTAACGTGAGGTAAACGGCAAAGATAACAAGCTTTTCAAAATGAAAACAAAAAGAAAAGTAAAACTAAACTTGCTGATGGTGACAGTGCTTGCATGTTTTTTCCCCACAAGAATACCAACATCTTCTCCCTCTCTGGTTTAAGAAGCGGTCTTTTATTTTACTTTAGCTTGAAAATCATCCATCGTTTCCTCAATATTCGTCATTTTTGCTGCGAGCACCTTCGCGCTCGTGCTGAAGCGGCGAGTATAAACCAGAATCTACACTCGAAGCGCTGCGCAGTTCAAACGAGTAGCGTGGTTTCGATATGCTTTCAATTTCGTTTGCCGTTTGATGTTTCTCATGTGCAACAGAAATGGCAGCGCTTATGACTGAGTTGAACAACGCGGTGGTCACGCCAGTGCAACCGCACACAATATTTAGTCGCACAGGCAGAAAAAATGGTCGCAGTCTGGAGTCCTGCACACACACACACACACACACACACACACACTGCTTTCACTAATCACTGATTAAATAGCAAATCAAACTTTGTTTTTGTGCTGTTGTACAGATGCTGAATGTACATACAGACTCCAATCAGCCCGTATCACACATACTCACCTACGTTCGCCTTTAGATGACACTGAAAACAAAGCCGCTCTACTAATATTTTAGCAATAATGGAGGAAAACCTTTTTTTTTTTTTTTTTGCAATAGATGTGCTTTGACAGCGCGTCAACCTGCGAATGAAAGGATTCGAGTGTTTAATAGTGTTTCATGTTGTGAAAGAACGAGGCAGGAATAGGTGGTATTTCCAAAATATTATTGCAGTATGAGTAATTTTGTATTCATTTTATGGCATTCAGCAAAAGATTGACTTATAAGCGTATGATAATGATTGTTTGCACTTCTCTATACAACATTTTTGTGTTAATTAATGTTTCTTTGTGTGTGTAAACCCACTCAAATCCATGGAAATATACAATGGTGTAGCAAAATCTCTACATGTTGACATTTATGCTTTCTAATGCAATTATAACAGCCAGATCAACACTGAGAAATGATTTATTTGCACGCTAAAGTCATGCATCTTTTTATAAATACTTTATACAATGGTGGCCAAATTTAATAGAACATTAGTATTTTCACCATGCAGCTAAAAAATGGTTTAAGTCAGTTATATCTATCTTTTGCTGTAGTGTCAGTAGGAAATATCAGTTTCCATTTCCAAACATTCATTTTGCCATTAATTGTAATAATCCAGTGAGATTTTCGTCTGACAGCAGCTAGTGCTCCGCACAGAGATCTGATCTCATCATCATCCAGTCTGTCTGGAATCCGATGAAGAAACATAACAAACTGAGACAGACCAAAATCTAAAACCAGAAGAACTGTGGCAACATCTCCAAGATGTTTCAAGAGACGTACCTGCAAAGCTACCTGAGAAACTGTGCACAAGTGCACCGAGGGCAAAAGCTGCTTTAAACACAAAGGATGGTCACACCAAATGTTGATTTAATTTAGTTAAAGGGGTCATATGATGCTATTTTAAAGATCATTATTTTGTGTATTTGGTGTAACAGAATTTGTTGACATGCTTTAATGTTCAAAAAACACATTATTTTTCAAATACTGTACATTATTGTAGTTCTTCTATGCCCTGCCTCTCTCAAACGCATCGTTTTCTACAAAGCCCCTCCTTCCAACAAGCACAGACTGCTCTGATTGGCCAGCTGACCCAGTGCATTGTGATTGGCCGAATACCACAAGCACGTGTCGGAAATGTAACGCCCCTTTCCATAATCGCGAGCTTCAGCTTTCAACATAAATGTAAAGACAGTACAGTCCGTCCTTAGTTTTACCATCAGTTCAAGCCCGAAAAGGGAACGGAGTCGCGTGACAGACACAGTGATGATGCTCGTATGTATTTGCAGTACACAAGCCGCGATTAAGAAAGTTGACTCCACTGTGATTTGACCCTGTCTCTCTCTCACGCATACACACACAATGCGATACTCTACACGGCGCAAAACTCTGCAGTTGAACAGTCAATAGCAAATACTTAAACTATTAAAGGCAGGGTATGTGATTTTTCAAAAACACTCACATCGTGACATAGAGATGTGGGGGCGTGTTTGAATGAGGCGTTTTAGCCCGGTCTGGATCAGCCTTCTCTTTTAGATAGAATAAATCCTTTTGTGGGAGACTTTGAGCTTTGTAACTCTGCAGATCTTATACATGCACAAATAGCTTCATAACACACTAAAGAAAAGAAAAAATAGAAATCGCATCATATGACCCCTTTAATAGAAGTTAATTGATAAAGAAAATCTATTTATGGCATTATTTTTGACAGCATCCTCATTTTACGCAAGCATTTTTACACAAGTGCCTAAAACTTTTTTAAAGGGCTCATCGGATGCCCATTTTCCACAAGTTGATATGATTCTTTAGGGTCTAATGAAAAGTCTGTAACATAGTTTGGTTAAAATTGGTGTAAAACAACACCCTTTTTACCCTAAACCTGGATCACGAATGATTCACGCAAAGATAGACGCATTTAGGCAGATCGGGGGGCAACCCCTTAGAAACAAAGGTAATCCACTGCGTCTTCAGTGGCTCAGATGTTGGGAGTAAATGACGACTGCTATGTTCATTATTAAATCCAACAACAAAGGTCATTCTTGTCTACATCTGCTCCGGCGGTGAAACAATGGCGGACTGATGACGGCTCACTCAGGGCGGGTCTAAGGTAAAACGCTAATGTCAATCAAACTATGGTGGGAGGGGCCTGGGTCTGTGTGACTTCACACAGACAGGCATCTGAGATCGGCTTGATTTGAGAAAAGGGAAATGATTTAACGAGATTAAAAAAAACACTGGGTGGATCTTTATCATTATAGGGTGGTTGTGTACACACACTGCCGACACACATTTCAGTTCAAACAACTTGTAAAAGTGCATGTCGCATCCGATGACCCCTTTAACAGTACTGTAGCTTTGCAGGTAGGTTTCTTGAAGCATCTTGGAGACATTGCCACAGTTCTTCAGTGAAGTGACTTTTTATAGGAAAATTACAGCACAGACAATTGGAGTAAATGACGACTGCTATGTTCATTATTAAATCCAACAACAAAGGTCATTCTTGTCTACATCTGCTCCGGCGGTGAAACAATGGCGGACTGATGACGGCTCACTCAGGGCGGGTCTAAGGTAAAACGCTAATGTCAATCAAACTATGGTGGGAGGGGCCTGGGTCTGTGTGACTTCACACAGACAGGCATCTGAGATCGGCTTGATTTGAGAAAAGGGAAATGATTTAACGAGATTTAAAAAAAAAAAAAAAAAACACTGGGTGGATCTTTATCATTATAGGGTGGTTGTGTACACACACTGCCGACACACATTTCAGTTCAAACAACTTGTAAAAGTGCATGTCGCATCCGATGACCCCTTTAACAGGACTGTAGCTTTGCAGGCAGGTTTCTTGAAGCATCTTGGAGACATTGCCACAGTTCTTCAGTGAAGTGACTTTTTATAGGAAAATTACAGCACAGACAATTATTTTTATTTGAAATGTATATGATAATCTCAACTTTTCAGACAACAGTTATGAAAGTTATTCAAAAGGTGATTCAGATCAGATTTTTTTTTT
>NW_015646677.1:1232577-1240702 GCF_001515625.1 Sinocyclocheilus rhinocerous | reverse complement strand
TTTTTTTTTTTTGTTTTTTTTTTTTTTTTTTTTATTTTGTTGCTAGATATAGACCTGACACATAATGGAAACTCATATGCTGTCAACTTTTTTTTCCCCCCTCAATCAAGAGATGTTTTTCTAATGTCTACATTTCCATCCGTTCAGACGAGATCCAGTCTTGTTTTATTCCAGCGTCTTTCATCTTTAAACGCATCCTCTTCTCCTGTTGTAACTGTCAACTGTTCTCACGCACGCATGTAACTTTGCTTTAGTTTATTCTTCAAAAACAGAGTAAAAATAGAGCGCTACGTCGTGCCCGTCACGCTCGGCCTCATGGGAGGTTATAGGGAGGTCTTTCTCGTACCTCTGCAACAATAACAGCTACCAGAAAGACTTTGAGCAGGAAAGAGCGTGCACTTTCCTCAAACTCGCTTCAGGTGTACAAACAGCTAAAATGAGATGCTGTCTTCATCAATCCACACACACACACACACACACACACACACACACTCTGATACAGCTCAAGGGCAGCGTGTGCTAGAGATATGAAACACGCTCAGTGTCTCCGCGTTTCGTGTGTCTCTTTATTTGTTCGTATTTTGTCTTCTCTTGTTCTCTGATAACTCTGATTGTTGTAGGTGTTTGACTTCTGTGTGTTGCAATGTGGTTGTTAGGATGTTCTGGGTGGTTTTAGTGTGTTGATATTTAAGGCTACATGATATTTTGAAATACTGCAAACGTACTAGCAATATGTTTACTGCAGTGGCTTGTGAAAACTGAATGATTTTAATACTTAAGTGAAGTTACGAAAAGTCAAAGTTTTCGGTCACTGCTTATCGCATTTTTCTTCAATATCATGTAGCCCTAGTTACTATGTGGTTGCTAGGATCTGCTTTTTTAGTGGTTTTTAAATCTAATTGTAAGTCGCTTTGGATAAAAGCATCTGCTAAATGTCTGAATGTAATTGTATTATTATTATTATAAAAAATTTAATTGCAGTTTAAAAGTTTGCTGTGCTTGTTTTCTAGCACTGTATAATTTGGCCAAAAATTGTGGTGATGATGATGATGATAATGGTATTTTTATTGTTATTCTGAATAACAATGATAATAATAATAATAACAATAATTGTAATAAATAATAATAATAATAATAATAAAGGTAATAATTAGGGCTGTGCAAAAAATCGAATGCGATTTTCATGCGAATCTCGTCAGTAAAGCCGCTTCTGATGATTAGTAGTAAATCTCCAGCACGTGCGTTCAGATGGAGCGGCATTTACTACACAGAGCCGTAGTTCACTGGCAAGCTACACAAAATCGCGTTCTAAAATCGGCAATGCATCGCATTCGATTTTTTGCCCAGCCCTATTAATAATAATAATAATAATAATAATAATATGATAAATATAATTGCAATTTCAAATGTGTTTTAAAAAAGGTAAATCTGTACCTTTTTTAAAACACATTTGAAATTGCAATTATATTGCTTGTGTAGCACTGCATAATTTGGCCAATATTTGTGATATATCAATAATAATAATAATAATGTACATAATAATGGTGATTATTATTATTATTATTATTGTTACTAGTATAGTACTACTAGTACTGAATAAATGTTGTTAAAAATATTTACTGTTGTAAAATTTCACTGTAAAATAAAACAATTGAGTATTTAAGAAAAATAATATAATAACTTTAGAATAATTCATTTTAATCCATAGGGTGATATGGGTTTTATTTCAGTTATTCATGTAGCCCCGGTTTTTAATGTGTTGCTATGTGGTTACTAAGGTGTTCTGGGTGGTTTTCTATTGGTCCGAATCAAAATAATTCACAATTAACACAAAAAGCTGTGAGATTTCAGGGTTCTTTGTCTTTACTCCCTTTTTCTGTTCTGTGTCTTTCTATTTTCCTTTTCTTCCTTTTCTCTTCTTTTCTCTCTCATATTTTTGGGTGATGTTTTGGACGGCGTGTCCTTTCTCTCTGCAGTCTTCTAGATCATAATGTTTCTTCCTCTCCTTCTGAAACTCCAAACTGGGACAAACCCAATCTAGTCAGCGAGATCCGGACGTCTCATCCGAGTGACCCGCGTGTCCTTTTCCGTCAGATACTGAATCAACTCAGCTTTGCCTCCGAACGGCTCGTCTTCCTCCCAGAAATCTGCGAAACCGCAGCGAACAGAGTAAGATTTCACAGTTCCTCCTCAACCTTCACCTTCAAGAGCGTCTCCAGTGTCGTCCTGCTTTATTTGCTGTCTCTCGGCGAGCGTAATTTGGAAATATCAGCTTGTGCAGGGCGAGTTTAAACGCTTTGACGCTGTATCTGTCATACGGTGTGGTTTACATGTCGACTGAGTCATAACGCTGATATTTAAGGCCCTTCACTCTCCGGCGGTGGGTAAATACACTCCATTAAATGAAGGCCTCTTCTCCGCCAGCCGTAATTATCCTGTTGAGTCGAGTTGAGCCGGGCCGCGGGAACCGTCTCCTCATCTGAATGGCTCTCAAAAGCCTGTTAGGAGCCCGTGTCTGTCTGTAGTGCGTCTGTTAGTAAAGCTGTCTGTCTGACGCTCTCGCTGTCTTCATTCACAACTGAATGAAGACTGAAGTCAGACGCCAGTGAACTAGAGCAAACTGAGCGCCTGCTGTTGGCGACATGAAAATGGCTTTTGCATCCCAATGTACTTGCATAAACTGACTTATTTCTGAGTAGAACAGTAGATTTGGTGAGAAATATTGTCAAATCTATTGGTTTTTGTAGTAATCAAATATGGATAATGAAATTAAATAATTGATAATGAATTGGATAATGAAAAATGTTTGTATGATAGTGAAAATAAGTGATTGGCAACTTCAGCTGTAAATAATAATATTATTAATAACAATATTATTACAGTAGTAGTAGTAGTAGTAGTAGTAACAATAATAATTATATAAATTATTGTTGTTTTCTGCATTGATTATTACTACTAAAAATATTAAACAAAATAAATATATAATTATTACTGTTATAATATTTCACTGTAATATAGAATATTTAAGATTTTTTTTTTATTATTATATAAAAGAACCTTTTTCTTTACAAGAAAATAGTATTACAAGAAAATAGTATTTTCTTGTTAAATTAATTGTACCTTTTAAATATGTAAATTACCTCTGTTGTGATTGGCTGAACTCACAAATAGCAGGCCATCATGAATATGTAAATTTGGTCGTATGTAAATGAGCTCATAACTAAGATGATTTATAAAATAAGACGGTTCAGTAAATAAGTGAGGAAGCTTTGCGAATGTTATTACATTATAGCTGGAAAGAAAAGGAAAGAAAAAAATCAGTTTTTCATCATGCAACCACTTAAAATCATGAAATTGTTTATTTCGAGACTTTTACAGTCAGCAATATTATTATCATGATTTAACATGAAGCGTTGACATTTTCACGCAGCTGCTGTTGAGTAATAATAATTCCAGTCATTTGTGAGGAAATGAAGGTATAGCGTGCGCTTCAGTAATGATGAGGCGTGGAGTCTAGACTGTGATTTGCTTCTGTGTGTCGCTGTGGCAGTGTTGGCCTGCTCTCTTTCCATCTGTATGACCTCTCACAGACACTACAGCTCCCGTAGATGGGCTTTGTGTACTGATACTGTACCTCAAATAATACATCAGAGATCTGGGTCAGTGCCAGGAAGTGCATCATTCACATTCGAGCTCTGAGTCGCCTATATAGACGGCACGAGTACAATCCAGACGCAAAGTTCAGCAGCAATGTTATGGTTTTTCTTATGATTATGTGCCTTGTTTTTGGCCAGATTTTAAGGCAGCATTGTAAAGATCCTTCACAGAGAAGGAAGTCCCATAATGCATTGCAAAGAGGTCTTGGAAAGATGCACCAGCATGAATATTAATGTGCTTAAATACAAATAGAAAACACTTCAATATAAATACTTAAATAGAAAGTAGTTATATAACTGAATGTCATTTTAAGAGAAAGGCTGTTTTGCTTGTGTGCGCGCGCGTGTTTATATCAGTTCTCATGTGCTCAAAAGCAGTGAAGCTGGCAATTTTAGCTTGTGCTTGCCAGTTTTTGGGCAATAGAGCACAACAGTGATGGCCCACTTTTGTAGCAGTCTTTTTTTTTTTTTTTTTTCCTATTTTTGTTTTATTTGTTTATATACTTATGTCATTTAGTTGTTTTATTAAGTTAGGCTAGTTGATTATTGATTTTGTATATTTAGTTATTTATCTATTTGGTTGTAATTTTAGTTACTTTGTTTACTAATTGTTTTTTAGTTGTTTAGTTATTTACTTGATTTAAGTTTCAAGTTTAATTTACTTATATAGCACCATTAAAACAGCAGCAGCTGACCAATGTGCTTTACAGCATCAGATAAAATAAATACAAGCAAAACAATTTTAAAAATATCGCAGTTGAAATCAGAGACAAATTATCAACAGGATATCAAAAGAAAATCAGAACAGCAACAGAAGTCGAATTTAAAAATGAATAATCAAGGGACATTAAAAGCAATGGAAAAATAATGAGTTTTAAGCAAAGATTTAAAAATCTGTATTGTAGGAGCAGATCTAATATGAACTGGTAACCTGTTCCAGAGTTTATGACCCGCGACGGCAAAGGCACATTCACCTCTTTGTTTAAGTCTGGCTCTGGGAACATTGAGCAATCTATGACTACCGGATCAAAGAGCTCGAGAAGGGTTATGTGGAGATAGAAGCTCAGATATATATGAGGGGGCTAAGTTGTTTAGGGACTTAAAAACAAAAACTAGGGTTTTGAACTCCACTCTAAATTTAGTTGATTATTTTTTGTTGTAGTCAGTTGTTTGTTTAGCTGTTTTTTATTTACTTTAGCTGTTTATTTATTAGTTGTAATTTTAGATATTTTGTTAATTTTAGTTAGTCATTTATTTTATTATTTAGGTTGTGTCTTTAGTTATTTAGTTTTATATTATTTATATAAGCAGTTTATTTATGTAGTTCATCAGCTGTTATATAGTTGTTTATTTTATTTAGTAATTAGTTGTTTCTTTATTTAGGTGTTGTTTATTTATTTATTTTTTATTTATGTAGTTATGTATTTTTATTTTTTTAAATATTTTTAATTCTATATCGGGGTCAGTTGTGTCGAGTCTCCTGTGTGCTTCACACTACTTGTATTTGTGTGTCACATGAGATGCTGTCGTTTCATATCAGACACTATGAAGGTCCATTTCAGACACTCGCCGGGTTTATTACAGAGCTTCAGTATCACTTTATCGATGTTTACTTAATGTAATCCTGTAAGATCACTTTACATTTCTGTTTACTAGCAGAGCTTTGATACTGAAGCCGTTTCATGTTATTTTTAGCTCTAGATGTATGATATTTGGATATTTCTGTATTTGATCTGAAATACGCATTTTCAGATGCACAGATTCAAGATGCCTAATGCAAGAAGTAAATTGCACCCTGAATGAACACAAGGGCGAATATTGAATCATTTTCATTTATATGCACAAATATAATATACTTAGTGAACTAAATAGCCAAATAAAAAGCATATAACGTTCAGAATGTTCCTTAATTTTCAAATCTACAGCAGAATCATTGTAAATGCATCATGAATATGTGTTCTGAATCACCCACAGCGGTCGTTTGAGGTCAGTTTGTGTTGGACAGTAATAACTGAGTCTGTGTTAATATTTCCCAGAGTAATAACAGCTCTAAGTGTTTCTGAAATGCTCTTCTGATTGGGCCCTTATAAAGCTGCTAACCTCACTGTGTTACTGTCTTCTGACACACCGTCTCGCCTCTAAACTAATAACGGGCTAATAATAGAAGTGCAGTCTCTAATGAGGCCTGGGTGCAATATTGCACATTCACAATATGTTTGTGATGATTTTGTTGCATTGTAAGTATCATGATGATTTATTTGACCATTAGGTTTCCTAAAGACTGACTATTTACGTCATCCTAGCGTGATGAGTGAGTCTGAGAATGTTATGATGAGAATGACTTCAGATAATGCTGCTTGTTGGGTTGATTCATTTGTCAGTCATTTTAAATGGTCCAATTTTGTTTTCCTTTTGTTAAAATATATTTACATATGTCTATTTATGGCATTTTTCAAATGTAAATGTTATAGTAAAAATATATGTAGGTAAGTTTGAAAGTTTATTAATAAATTCTAAAAAAAGTTTTATATATATATATATATATAAGCAAAAAAGGCCTCTAACACTAGGGTTGGGTACCGAATGTAACCGGTATGTACTAGAACCGAATCAGAGGGCAGATTTCAGTGCCTCATATACACACATATACATACATACACACACATACACGCACACACACGATTCAATAATGTTATTATTTTTGTTTATTTAGTGAAAAACAGTGTGGGGAAAAAGACATGCCTTAATTATATTTAACTGGCTTTTTTCTATATTTTACTTCTTACATGAAATAGTGTGAATTTATTTTGGGCTGTTTGGTCTGAAAAACTTCAGAGCAAATGTATAAATATTGAGATGTTGAACAGCGTGTAAAAGCTGACATTCGTGCTGCTGTTTCTCCTAGCGCTGCTTCTGTATGTTTACTCTTTGAATTACAGACTCAAAGATGATTTTGTTAGGATGAAATGAATGATTATTTCTTTTTCTCCCAGATAAGTTTGCTTTAAGTGACAGAATGAGATCACATTGATTTATCCTCTCTCTCTCTCTCTCTCTCTCTCTCTCTCTCTCTCTCTCTCTCTCTCTCTCTCTCTCTCTCTCTCTGTGTCTGTGTGTTTGCTGGCAGTTTTCCTGCTGCCTTCTTCATGATCCTCCACACACACACACACACACACACAGACTGTAACTGTAAGTGGCGTGATCAGGTTTTGTCTCCGGCTACATTTACACGACAATGATGTAGTCAAAAACGGAAAAGTTTTTCCCTTGCATATTTAAAAAGTTTCACGTATACACGGCAACGTTTTCAAAACGATTTGCGGTTACACATCCGCAAAAACAGCTAAAAACGCTGTATTACGTATGCCAGGCCAGTAGTTGGCGCTGTCACCTTGTTACTAAACAGTACCTGTAGGGAAGTGACGATTATATGTTGTAGTCCTATATGATGCGTCTCCGCTGTTGGTTGTAATATTGGTGAAGTAAATCCACACTTTGCTGAAGAAGCGTTAAAAAACTCTTGAGCATCAACAACAGTACCATGTACTCCACCATTGTTGTGTATGTTTGTTCGTGCTTGCCTTTAAAATCGACACGTACTGCGCATGTATATACCTAACAGTTACTACACATGCGCATGTTTTCCCGTTTTCAAAGATTCCCGTATTAGGTGTTTACACGGAAACGATAATGGTGGCCTTTTTAAAAACTCGCAATTTGAAACCCGTTTTAAAAAATATGCGTTTTCAGTCCCCGAAACGCCGTTGTTGTGTAAATGAATAGGCAAAACGCATAAAAAGTTTCCCGTTTTTGGTTGAAAACGTTGTCGTGTAAACGGCCCCTCAGTGGGCTCCAGCGGTGAAGGTGTTTCTGGAGGTCTGTCAGTGTCTGGGTTGAAGGGTCAGATTCTTGAGCTAGTCAGCTGTAATACTGGTCCGCTTGTGGTTGCAGTCGGGTCTCACACATACACACACACACACACACACACACACACGTGTACGGCCGCTTGCTCTTTCTCAGCATGACACACACACATCTGCTGCTCAGCGATGCCTGCTTTCTGCCACTTTTACATGTGACGTGAAATTAAAGCAACTCGAAGTCCAGGTTTGTTTAGAGGAAAACTATGATGGGTTGGATCTTGTATGTGACAACAGTACATAGTTAGAGCTGCCCCATATAGTGAATATATCTTTCTTTATTTATTTGAAAACAAACATATTTATAATCCTGTATATAAATATATATTGATATTAATATATAAAAATATAATTTATGTAATATATTAGGGCTGCACGATAAATCGCATGCGATATTTAACACACAACGGTGAACAACGGCTCTGTGTAGTTAATGCTGCTCCATGTGAAAGCCCACAGGTGATGGAGATTTACCGCTGATTACAGAATGGCTTTACTGACTAGATGCGCATTAAATATCGCATGCGATTTATTGTGCAGCCCTACTGT
>NW_015646677.1:1228937-1232367 GCF_001515625.1 Sinocyclocheilus rhinocerous | reverse complement strand
GAGTATGGGTCACCATACTTGGCCACATGTCACGTCACTTTTCACTTTTTCACTTTTCACTTTTCAATATTACAGCGAGAATAAAAGTTACTCCTTCTTTCTTTGCGTGAACATTTGTGTGGCGTTATGCAAATCTTCCCACACAGTTAGGTAGATATGTGGGGGCGTGTTCGAACGAGCCGTTTTAGGTAGCTGTGGCTGACTCTTAACTTTTATAAAGAATATCTCTTTGGATTTGAGACTTTAGTCTTTGCAACTTTACAGATCTTCTTTATGCACCAAGAGCTTGTAACACTCCAAAGAGAAAGGAAAAAATGAAATTGCATCATATGACCCCTTTAATAAATATCTGATATCTGCTGATTTATATTCTT
The DNA here is from genome assembly GCF_001515625.1 of Sinocyclocheilus rhinocerous. Classification (NCBI taxonomy): domain Eukaryota; kingdom Metazoa; phylum Chordata; class Actinopteri; order Cypriniformes; family Cyprinidae; genus Sinocyclocheilus; species Sinocyclocheilus rhinocerous. The sequence goes on along the minus strand of NW_015646677.1, from coordinate 1,231,993 downwards.
ATCATTTATAGACTATATTATTTTATACCCGATCAGTCAAAAATGTTGTGAAATCATACTGTATAAGGTAAATATCGAATGTGTACTATTGTGATGTACAGTAGTTTCTGAATTGTGTTGTTAAATTGTAATCTAACATGCTAATTATGTTGTCAGAGAGCAGTTTATGGGTTTATGATGTGATATGTTTTATGGCAGCGGTTGTTACAGCGATTTCCCAAGATGGATGTTGAGATGTTTTGATGCTGTGAATTAGTCGTAAGGACCACATTTATGATGCTGCTAGTTTGTTTTGGAGCTTGATGGCTGTAATTACTGTAATCCTTCATTATAAGGGGAAACGACATTGTTTCACAGAAGAGCAGAAGTCATCATGAGGTGAATAAATGATGACAGAAATGTATTTTGGGCTGATCTTTAAGGAACGCTCTCTGAAGGCGGATAGTCTTACGCTGCTCGCTGCTGACCTTGAGTGGGTTTGCAGCAGCAGCAGCAGCTTCGGTTGGGTTGGATTCCCGAGGGATTGAGTGCGTGTGCGGTTTGATTACGGCCAGGCCGAGGGCATCAGTGATTCAGAACTTCAGTGAGAGAAGCCCTGGAGAATCGCTCTGTCTGTCTGACTGCTGTTCTTCTCCTCATTCTGTCAGACTGGCCCGTGTTTCTGTCTGCCGCCTTGTTTTTCTGACGGGTCTGATCACATTTACAGCAATAGGGCGCTTATATTGTGTAGAGCTGCTTTGAGTTCGCTTCATTCAAAAACATTTGGTGTAGAAAAAGTTCTCTCAAAAATTGCTAGCAAGTTTCACAAATAATGACAAAGACATTGAATTAAACGTAATTGTGATGTTAAGAAAACCCTGATGTAGTATATTATAGTACGTTTTGTTTTATTTACTGCTTTGAAAACTTTGAAAGCTTTTTTTTTTCAGTGTAACTAATGAACTTTGACACATATTTGGCCGAGATACAACTACCGTATTGGCCCGAATATAAGACGACCCTGATTATAAGACGACCCCCCTTTTTCCAGATGTACATATTACTAATCAAAAATTAAGCTTTGATATATTTACAGTAGGAAATTTACAAAATATCTTCATGGAACATGATCTTTACTTAATATCCTAATGATTTTTGGCATAAAATAAAAATCAATAATTTTGACCCATACAATGTATTTTTGGCTATTGCTACAAGTATACCCCAGCGACTTAAGACTGGTTTTGTGCTCCAGGGTCACATATTATCATAAAATAAATATAATTAATATCATATAATAAATATATAAACATAAAATTATATTTAGCAACTTTAATGTGAAGCTGTTTTAAAACATCTGAAATTATCTTAAGTATTTACATTTTGATATTTTTATTTTAAATGTTTAAAGTAATTTAAAATCTATAATACATAAATTGTGTATGTGTATATGTATATATATATATAAATATATACAGTAGTCAACATTTGAAGTGGATCAAAAAAGTTCATTAATATTTGTCCTAAGACAAGAACGCATTTAGGTTTTAGGACAACTTTGATGAAAGGTTTTGATCCACTTCAAATGTTGACTACTATATATGTGTGAGTATTTATATATATTTAATTAAAAATGTGCGTAAATATATAAAATTATATTTGCAACAATACTGTTATTTGCTTGAAAAAATTTTACAGTATAAAGTGTTATATACATAAATGTGAAATGTGAATAGAGCATAGAGAAATGAAATTCTGCCATATACTCTCCAAATGTATGGATTTCTTTCTTTCAGATAACAAAATATATTTTGAAGGAAACCAAACAACATTGGACCTTGTTGACCTCCACAGTATTGACTAAAAACAGAAACTCTTAAAATATATTTTTTTATGTTCCTCAGAATGTAACTTTTGTTTTGTGAGAATGTAGTATTATGGGAAGCAGAATCTCTTTTACGTCCCCTATTGGTTTGCACTGTGACCCAACAATTTATATTCACCCTATAATGTTTCTTCAGTACGTTTTCCCCTTCACACTCGGCTGCGCTCTCTCTCTCTCACACACACACACACACACACACACACATACACATCTATTAGGAACTCCGTCTGGAGCTGGACTGAAAAATCCCATCATCCATCTCTCCCAACTCTTTTAATAATGAAGCAGAGACAGAGACAGAGCGGCCGTCCCATCTATATCCATTTAGCCAAATTAGCCCGATCCCACAGTAAAACAGCAGCATTCATGATTCATCAGCTCCGTCTCGCCTGAATGGACCAGCAACAGGCTTTGGTTGGAGAGCTCGTGCCATTGCAATTAATAACTTTTCCCTCATTTTTCGGGTCTTGATAGTTTTGGAGACCAAATTCTCGCAAAGACGCAGCCGTTTTCACACTAAATATGCTCTGTATGTAAAAAGCCAACTTTTTACTCCTTATAGCTTGATGTTTGTGATTTGTTTGTTTTTTTATTTGTTTTTTTTCTCCAAACAGGTTTCCTTAAAATTTCCCGTCTGCCTTTTGGTCATTCAAACAGGTAGCTTTTAAAGGATTACATCTCAGATATATATTGGATTTATATATGTGTATGTACAATTGTAATATAATGCAACTGTAAAATTCTAATATATTTAAATAAAGTTTTAGATATTTACTTTAAATATTTTTTAAAGACTATAATATATATATATTTATGTATTAAAATGTTATTTTATTAAATGTTAGAATAAATGTTATTATAATAAATTATGAAGTTAAAATATATATAATATTTATTCTTGCATATATATTCCATAATATGTGTATGTATATACATTTATTGTAGTGAATTTGATACAACATTAAAATGTACTCTCAATAACAATGTACTATAATAAATATTCTAATAAATTATTATAAATTATAATGTATTTAAATATTTTATATATTTATGTATATTTTAAGAATATTTTAAATATATATTTTATATTAATATTTTAAGTAATTTATAATTGAAATAATATAATTTAAATTATATCTAAATGATCCATGTGTGTGTGATATATTATTTATAATATAAATTTAAAATAATA
>NW_015646677.1:1221253-1228815 GCF_001515625.1 Sinocyclocheilus rhinocerous | reverse complement strand
TATATATATATATATATATGTATATGTATGTTTAAATATTGCATATAGTCATGATTTACATACTACATGTACATTACATTATTTATATTTACGCAAAATATGTGCACAAATGAAAGTTCATAGTATTTTTGTGTTTGAAACAAGGGTTCGTTGAGAAAAAGTTTGGATTCACTGCTTTAACAGATAGAGATGGACTTCGAGAGAAGTCATGTGAACTCTGAACAAATGTTCATGATAATATAATAATGTGTTTGACTGACTACATCTACCAGTGACCCTCCAAATACTAAGTAAAAGCCACTTGTATTTGTGTGTGTGTGTGTGCGTGTTTACACACATCAGAAGGTCAGATCTGAAGCGTCGCTGCCGCCGGAACAAACGGCACCCGCCGTCACACCTGTCCTCGTCTACCCGGCCTATCGCTATGACAACTTATAATGTGGTCACCATAGCAACAGCTGAATCCCTAGCCTTGGCTCCTTGTGAGGACCAGAGCCGAGAGAAAGACGATGACAATGCAGCCGGATACCAACTAAAAGATGCACAGATCGCATCGCAACTCCAGATCATTGAAAGCGCCATCGCACCTTTAGTTTCCAGAGCTATTCATAGCAGAGCAGAGGCGACTGCTGCTATTTCAGGATGTGTTTTTGTGTGTTCTTGTGAAGGAATGACAAGTTTTGTTCTTCTTTCTGTCATGTTGGAGAAATACGACAGTGCCTCCTTTCATGATCGCATCAGGCAGAAACGTGAATTCATTCATCGTCCGTATGCCCAGCTTAATTATCGTTAAATACACGTCGTCTGTAGTTTTCCAGCAGGACTGACGTCACATCACTTCACGACTTCAGTGCAAACGCCGTCTGGAAAATTAAAAAAAGTTTGCATTTCTACCCCAGAGCGACTTTTGATGATTTATTCAAAATCATGAGCTTCGTTTGATTAGTGAATGTTAGAAAATGATTTTTTGAAAATGATTTTTATTTTCACAAATATCTAAACATTCTTATAACAATGTACATTTACTTGAAGCAAAAAGACTTAAGATAAGATGAAAAAATGTATCAAAATGAAGTGAGTTAATGCTTAAAACATGAACAAATATCTGACAAAGGGGTTAGAAAAAGGAACTGAATTCAAAGGAAAAACCAGATTAATTTTGTATTTATATTTTAATGGAATAAATACAATAATAATTTAATGTTAACATTAATAATCATTATTATTAGGCTTTAGAATATATTTTAAATCTATAACATTTTGATATAACATTTAATCAAAGATTTTTGGTATTATTATTATTATTATTATTAGGCTTTAGAATATATTTTAAATTTATGACATTTAAATATAATAAAAGTGAGTTAATGCTTAAAAACAAATATTGCCAATGTGGTCAGAAAAAGAAACCTAATTCAAAGGGAAAACAAAATTATTATTCTTAATGAAAATAATGTACAATTTATATTTATTTTTAATTTATTTTATTTTATAATTTGTTTTCTGATTTACAGTTTCCAAAGATAGACACCATTATGCTGCCTTATAAAATGCCCCAGTTTAGCCCAAATCTAAGACGTTTATCTTTGGTCATCCCAGAATTCATCGCAACAAGCGCCATGGGGGAAAAATAATAAACGATGGCCCTTTATGAAATTGTTTTTTTTTTCCTGATTTAATCCCCCCCCAACTCCATTTTAATAGTACAATTAAATTTTTGTAATAAAACAACGTCTAATTAATTGAAATTGTTACATTTATACAATTTAATAACAGTTTATTAAAAGATTGACAAAAATAAATTGTATGTTACAAGTTGTTTTTTAAATTCACTTTTAATGGTTAAATACTTTTTTTTTTTCTCAGTATAAAAACGTTTAATTGAAATCATGAAACTCAAAAAAAGAAAAAAAGTCAAAATAAAATTGAGAATAAACTCATAAACACATTAAATTTCGAGAAAAAAATTGTTACTAAACACTCATTAGGCAGTTGATTTCTACTTGTGATGAGAAAATGAAGAAATGCGAGTTCGGCTGAAGACGGACTCGAACCCTTGTCGAACGCATCATATGCTACATCCATCTGCTTGACAGCATGATCCACGCTGTTTGACACTCTCCAACGAGATGAAATGAAACTGACACAAGTTTGTTTATTCTCCGCATTTTAATTAGACTTTTTTCTCAAAATTTAACGAGTTTATTCTCAACATTTTATTTTGACTTTTTTTCCTCTAAATTTACTGTTTTTTTCTCAATTTAATGACTTTAATTTTTATTATAATATCGTGTTATATCAGCAACATTCCTCTCCTCCTCTGTGTCTTTAAAGTGAACATGAAATTAACAGGAAAAGTGTGTTGACCCCATGAATCTTGAAAAAAAGTCTAAAAAAAATACAAAAAATGTAACTTTTTTTAGGCTTTGGCGTTTCAGTCCATGTGTGTTTGCTCTGAGGCCTGTACTGTAGAGCTGCTGCTAACGGGGTCTGTGTTTTTCTCGTATGACATTTGTGGCAGGTGTGTCATTAGCGCGGGAATCCTGCGGTGAGACACACACATGATCAGGACATCTGTCATTACCTGCAGCGCCGCAGCAGGACTGTGTGTGTTCGTGTGATCTGAGCGTACAGTAGAAAGCACCGGACCCATGACGTCAGCGACACAACCTTTACGAGTAGGAGTGATAAACAGATGGCTGATGCCACCGCGGGACACACAGATCATATCAGATGTGTGTGTATTCACTGTCAAAAGAAGGGATTTAATGGAAAGCGTGAAATAATAGATAACGTGACATTCAGTTGGGTTGCTTTTCTGGCTGTGTGCAGAAATAAATATAAACAGTATAATCTGATTCATGAGCAATTGACTCTTATGAGTCGATCCTTTTAATGAATCAATCAAACGCTCAAGACAAGTTGGTGAATTTAATCAATGGTTTTGATTCATTAACTGAATTATCATGTAACTCACTTATTGACTGATTGTCGCAACATGTAAAGATGAAAAGTAGTTTATTGTAATGATGATTTATTTTAAACCAATGCTGATGGTGGCTTGTTTGTAGTCATTTAAAAAGCTTGAAGTTTTAAGTATTTTTAAAGTATTTTTAAAAATCAAGAAGTTTGAAAGTTAAATATTTTGAAGTAGTTTTGCAAGCTTTAAGTTGGAAGTTAAGTATTTTTAAGATTAAAATGGTTTTAAAAGCTTGAAATTTTAATGTTTTAAGTATTTAACAATGAGTTTTAAAAGCTTTGTTTAAAAAGTTTTTTTTTTAATCTTAATTTTTGTAATCTTAAAATTAAAGTAGTTTTATGAGCTTTAAATTGGAAGGTTTTAAGTATTTTTAAGATTAAAATGGTTTTAAAAGCTTTAAATTTTAATGTTTTAAGTATTTAACAATGAGTTTTAAAAGCTTTGTTTAAAAAGTTTTTTTTTTTATCTTAATTTTTGTAATCTTAAAATTAAAGTAGTTTTATGAGCTTTAAATTGGAAGGTTTTAAGTATTTTTAAGATTGAAGTAGTTTAAAAAGCTTGACGTTTGAAGGTTTTTAAGTATTTTTTTAGATTGACAATTTAAAAAGTTTCAAGTTAAAAAAATTAAGCATTTTAAAATTTGTTTAAAAAGCTTTGTTTTTGAAGGTTGTAAATTTTTTAAAAGATTAAAGTAGTTTAAGAAGCTTGAAGTTTTAAGGTTAAGTATTTAAAGATTTAAGTAGATTTAACAGCAAGTTTGAAGGTTTTAAGTGTTTTTAAGATTAAAATAGTTTTAGGGTTGAAGGTTTTAAAGGGTTAGTTCACCCAAAAATGAAAATTTGACACTGTTTTACTTACCCTCGAAGCATCCTATGTGTATATGGCCTATATTCCAAGCTCTATCATTGCAGTCTGTGAGTGTTGCAGTTGAACAGTCCACAAGTCGTCAAATAAAGCTCGTGCATTCATAATAAAACGTGCCACAGACGGCTGGGAGGGTGAATAAAGCCCCCTGTAGCGAATCCATGTGTTTTTTAAAGAAAAATATCCATATTTCAAATGTAATAAACACTTTTCTCTCACATCCGCTGACTGTCATACACTGAAGCAGTTCCGGCGGATAACGTAAGACATATGCGTTGCGTGATTAGTGACGAATGCGGAGAGAGAACAAAACAAAACGCCGGTCACGAATTAGAAGTACAAACCGAGGATTTGCAAAGGAAAATGTAGGAGGATTTCGATATAAATGACGTTGTGATGTGACTGTAATGGAGTTCAGATCCCTCCGGTCCGACTGTCAGAAGCCCATCGCGCTTTACTGAGAGAGCATGAAATGAATTAAACAGCACAGAAGAGGAGGCGACCATTTATAATGCACAAAACTCAAAACCAGATTGCATGCTTGGATATTAACACACAGGCTCTGTTCAGTTGATGATCTGAAACATTAAAGTGTGACAAACATGCAAAAAAATAAGAAATCAGGAAGGGGGCCAACACTTTTTCACACCACTGTAGATATGATCTATATAGATATAAATGTTTTTTTTCTTTTCATTAAAATTTTTTTATCTCTATAAAAACCTTTGAGACTTGTAAGTTTCCATGTGAGCAGAGCTATTTTTGTGTCATGTGGAGTGTTGTCCATGTAGAGCATTCTAAATCAGTCTCTTATGAGCTTTTATTCTGTTGTGCTTATATATCGAATAGACTCCATAAAATCCCTAATGCACATCCCTATTTCTCATCAATAGATGCAATTAATTTGCCCTTACCTCTAAGATCAGGAAATGCAGTCAAGAGACCTGGAATCTCCCCTGGTGTCCGAGTTCGCTCAGCTGAGTTCGAGCTTAATAAGGCTCGAAGGAAGTCCTTCAGTTTCTGTTCTAATAATAGGTTACCCCAAAAATAAATTACTCGGAGACTTTTCCTTAATAAAGTTTTAACGCATCACCATTTGTAATTATTTCGCTTTATTAGTACACAGTAACTCATAAGTAATAAAATGAAAGTAACAGCGAGTAAGTCTTCACCATCGGAGTGCGGCCTCGTCTGAAGCTCTCCTTGGCATTTTATAGCCTTGCACACAATTTGCATTAACATCATCAAAGCCATCCCTGCATTCTTTCCTTATTTGATCATTTCTTTGCATACATACAGACAGGATACATAACCTTTATCACACTTAGCACAGAGTATCAAAATATATTCATCTCTATTTAAACCCACAAAAATATCTATCACACCTTTAAAAGCATAGTCCAAGTATACATTGTCTCAATCACACAAGTCACACTCATATACCAATATAATAAAATGCTAAGACTTTTACTCAAGTTGTTTTGGAATTGGTGACTTGTAACTTGTAGTGGAGTAATTTTCACTGTAAGGTATCTGTACTTTTACTCAAGTATGGTTTTTAGGTACTCTTTACACCTCTGGTGTGTGTGTGACTGTCAGTGATAATATTTGAGTGACGGTGAATCACAGCGCTGAATCATTGCAAATAAAGCACTGACAACACTTGATTCTGATCTGAAATCACTACATGACGCACTTCATCTGTATTCAGAGCTGTTTATGTTCAGAGTCCAGTACAGAGTTCATAGTCTTCTGTAGTATGTTTGTTTTAAACAGTATTATTGTTGTCAGATAACTCTTTATGTAAATTTCAGTATGCACATTTTCTGAATGGATGGATTAAACACTAAATTTGCAGATTATTTATCTATTTATTTATTTAGTAAGTGGGCACTATTCATGTAAGACAAAGTTTGTTTCATAGTATATCATGATTTCCATTTTTAAATTACAGTACAGTTTTTAAACTACTAAAAAATCAGCATATTATGCACATTATAAACTGCAGAAATAATCGGAATAGTGTGCTTGTAGTGCATTCTAGGCTTGGTAATAATAGAATTATATTACAGTGTCCAAAATTAATAAGTGAATTGAAAGCACATGACAAATAACCACAAAATAAATAATGCAAATAAATAAAGCAAACATTTAGCATTATTTGTTTGCATTAATTATTTTTATTGTCCATTTCACTATCTGTCTGTCTGTCTGTCTATCTGATTAAATGCATTACAAAACTTTAATCTGAACAAACATGAATTTGTTTTTTCAGTCATATATATATATATATATATATATATATATTTATTTGTTTATTTATTTAGTTTTGTTTGTTTCACAAAGTAATTTAGCTGTCTGATTTTGTTTTTCTGATATATTTTCATTTTGAGGGGTTTAATGCCAAGAATGTCCCACCATGTGGAGTTATAGCAATAAAATACATGAAAAAAGTGTTGGCCATGAGCAACTGTTGTTATATTGTGATATAAAATGTCTACCATGTTGCAGTTCCAGCTGAGCAGTAGCTGTGCTTTCTTTACTTGCCGAGTGTTAATTCTGGCACTTGATTCTTCTTCTTCAGAAGATCTGTGTGTGTGTGTGTGTGTGTGTGTGATCACACTCACGGGACTCTGACACACCAGGGTCTTGTTGCTGTGCAGCTTTTCCTGACACTGTTGCCCGGGAGACAGTGTGGTGTGTTTGATCCGGCGGTCCTGAGAGACTCATCATTACAGCTTGACCGTCAGTCAGTCACACACAACTTCTGAATAAAACACACAACTTTCCTTTATTAGCATCTGAAGCGGTCACAGAGATATAGTGTCACTGTGAGACATAGAGAGAGGCACGACACACACAAGGAGTGTGTGAAGAGTGCACGTTTGATCTGTTTCCCTCAGACTTCCATCAGAAGGAGTATAAAGCCTCCTGATCAGCACAGAAAGCACCTCCAACATTAAAACTGATCACACGCGCTCTTCAGAAGAGCTCAGCTCCTTCAACTTCTTTATCCGTCTTGTGGGATGTATCCAAAATCACTATTTTATTTTCCAGGTGTTCTAATGTGTTCAATGGCATCTTTTGTAAACTAAATAGTGTTGCTTCGAGGCAGCTGTATTTTTGTGTAGTGAGCTGCGTTTCTGTCTGCTGTCTTCATTGGCTGTTGTTACCTTCTAAGGAAGCATCTTAACTAAAAGAAAACCTCAGATGTGACAGATTAAATAAAATGCTGCTCATGGTGTAGCAACTAAACTACTAACAAAGTATTTTTTTTTTTATTGAATTTAATTGGATCTGGCATCTTCAATGGAAATTTTCAAAGCGCTTGTTGCAGTGCATTCTGGGATTGTCTTGTCAGTGAAAGGACACATTGATTTGATGAAATAAACCTTGTTTTAGCCCAGGCCTGTCCAGATATTTCTGGGTCATGTTTCAGCTAAAAATCTAATCAAATTATATATCAGGAATTGATAAATAACAGTGAAATTCAAAGCATGCATTATATGTAGTTATTATATATTATTTTTGTAATGCATGCATGTCATTTATTATATATTCTCTATCAGAGATTTTTGAATATGTAATTATTTAATAACATATTTAAGTATTTAAAACTATTTATATATGCATGATGTTGTAGGTTTGTTTGTTTATATAAACATTTATATCATGTTTTAATTTGATTATTTATTATAATATAATAAATTATAATTTT
>NW_015646677.1:1213445-1220172 GCF_001515625.1 Sinocyclocheilus rhinocerous | reverse complement strand
ATAATAAATTATAATTTTAATAATTATTTTTTATTAAAATAATAAAATTTTTATAGTAATTTGAATTATATATAACAATAAATTATTTATTTACTACGTGGAAGGTTGCTTGTGACTTTTTAGCTCATAATGTAAAGTTGTTTTAAATGTTATTACAAAAACCTATTTATCGGTCACGTGGGCTGCTGTAGGTGAGCAGCTCGCTAAGTTTATCATCAGAGCAAATGAAGCGCTGTTAGTGTACAGATGAAGTGCATTGGCTGGGCTTCAGGCTGCTTGTTGGTTAATGAAGCCACAGGGCACCAAGAGAGGTTACAGCGGATCTGATCTCACACAGGAGACTTGTGAGGCCTGCGGTGCATGACAAGATCATTAGATACTGCTTACACGCGTCCCGCACGCGCTCCACACCAAACAAAGAGCCTGCTACAGTGCCTTCAGAGCACGTTTGCATTGTCCTGATGCTTTCTGCTGGCTTTGTGCTGATTACAGCCCTCCAGACGAGTTAAAGCCTCATTAGGATGCTAAAACAAAGACGAGAGACAGGCTTCTTTGAGACGCTTTCTTGTGGGGACAGACCGTCCCTGCGATCACGTCTTTTCACATTCGCCAGCGCTGGCTATTGCCTTCAGCAATGCTCTGACTGATCCGTTATCCTAGCGCTTTGTAGCAGTTGCACATCACTGGTTTCATGCGTAGATATACATATTAGGGCTGCACGATATATCGAAATTATCGAAATATCGCAAATGTAAATATCGCAATATGCATATCGCAAGGGCGTGCGATATCTGAATCATTTTAATAATAGGCTACTTAAATCAAAACGTTGCAAAAGGTCAAAGTTTTAGTTCGACGCATATAGCAGAGAATTGCTTGACGTTAAAAAGAGTTAAGTGCAATAAGCTGCAGAAAACAACTCTTTGCCGTCTCGTCTTGCTGTCTGAGTCATCTCGCGCAGCGTCTCTTCAGTTCTGCCGCACACGTGCAAAGCACGCGCACACACAGAGAGACACACAGTTGATTCGTCTTTCGCATCTCCTCATGTTTGAACAGACACATACACACAGAATTATGTCAATAGCACCCGTCTCTACGATTATTCTCGTAAACGCAGTCGGTTATAAACACAGTCTGTTATGTTTTAAATGAATGTAAACAGCTGAGAAAGAAATCGGATGTGTATCATTATACTGGATCCGTGCAGTCGGTTTTAAAGGGACAGCAGCCTATAAATACGTGCTGCTGTATATGTGACTAATGTTAATCAAACAACAAAACAGCTATAACAAAGATTAATCTAAATTTAATTCATACAGTGAACACTATGCAGTGTTATTTTACACTTAATTATTAAATTTCTGTACCTGAATACTATTGTTTATATTATCTATGCTTTTTTTAATTAATTTTTTTTTTTTTTCAAGCACTGTTCACTTGCCTTTAATCGATATTTTAAAATATAATTGAAATTGATTTTACACACTTTAAGCAATATCGTATCGCATATCGAATATCGCATTTTTTAACAAGGTATCGCATATCCCATTTTTCTTCAATATCGCACAGCCCTAATACATATATATAATTATTATTTTTTATATATAATCAATTCGATTTTTTTTGTTTGAGACCTACAAGATAATGCATATATAAAAATAATATTTTTAAAAATATTTAAATGTTATATAATAATTTGTAAAATATATCTGATTTTATTTTTGGGCTATATTTTATAATATAAAATATATAAAAAAAATTTTTTGGCTATATCTATTATACAAGGTATTTCAAATATATTTATATTTTGTATGTATAGCTCGTCTGATTTCAATAATTAAATAATTAAATAGAATTCTTTATATAAAAAATAAACAAACCTATAACATTTTACATATTATAATTTTTAAGTGTTAAAATGTGTTATTACATTAAATATTTATAAATCTCTGATTATATTTTTTGGCTATATTTTATATTTTAGAAAATAAACTTTTTTGCTATATTTTATAATATCAAATATATTAAATATATTTTATGTTTGTATGTATAATTTATCAAATAATTAAGAGTGAGTTCAAATAATTAAGATATTACATATTTTAGAATTATTTAAAAAATAAACCTGTAACATCATGCATATATAACTATTACAATTTTAAATATTTAAATATGTTATTAAATTAAATATTTATAAATCTATGATTATATTTTTGGCCTATATATATTTTAGAATATAAAATATGCAACATTTATTTTGGCTATATTTTATAATACAAAATATGTATTCAAATAATTAAAATATTGCATATATAATATAATTGTTATATGAAAAATGAATAATCCATAATATAATGCATACATAAATACATTTTATATATGTTATTAAATAATTAAATAAATAAAAATATCTTATTTGGCTGTAATATATGTTTTTGGCTGTATTTTCTAGCTATATTCTAGCGGTTGCAGACGACAGGTTTCATGGCTCTAGTGCAGTAACTAGTATAATTGAGTTTAATATGAAGTGTGTTATGTCTGTGTTGATGCTGTGGACGTGAAGGTAATGTGTGGTTGTGTGGGCTGAACGCAGCTGCTGTACGGTCTGACTCACTCATTTGACGGCGTTTATTGACATTAAATATTACACGCCGATGACCGGCCAAGATACTGGAAGACTGTTTAGCTTTGGTGTGCGTGGCATTGTCATGATAGCAGTGCTGGAGGGACTTATTAAAAGTGCAATGCTATTTTTGTTGCGTTGCACAGCTGAGCAGTAAATCTGAGTTAATGCTGTAAATAAATATGCCTTCTCAGAAAGTCCTTCCTCTCTCTCATGTGAAGCATCCGAATGAATCGATTCCCTAAAATGAATCTATTCGTTTGAGTGGATCATTCTCATGAGTAACTTCAAAAAAGACTCCTATTCATTCAGTCCCAAATTCCCCTCAGTGGCAGTAGTATACAAAATAATTTATATTCACTACAGTAATGTTTATTTTTATATAAACAGTTCTATAAATTCTATGGACCTTTTTCACATTGAAATTATAACATTGAAATGATTTGAAATCAAAGAAATATATAAAATGTATGTATAATTAGTCTGATTTCAAATAATTAACATATTACATAAATAATATTGTTGTTTATATACAAAAATGTGCCAACCTATAAAAATATTCTAATTGTATTTAAACATATTAATAAATACCATTTAAAAATTTTATTAAATAATTAAATATTTTAAAATCCCTGTTTTTTGGCTATATTTTAAAATACAAAATATATGACATTTTGTATTTTGTATATATAATTTGTCTGATTTCAAATAAATAAAATATTGCATATAATATAGAATTGTTAATATACAAATATGAACAAACCTATTACATAATGCATATATAAATGTTATAATTTTAAAATATGTAAAAATTGTATTAAATCAAAATAAAATAAAAAACTGATTATATTTTTATTATATAAAATATATTTGTTTGATTTCAATTAATTGAAATATTAAATAGAATTGTTTTTATAAATATAAACAAACCTATAGCATAGTGCATATATAAATATTAGAATTTTATAAAGATTTAAATATATTATTAAATGAAATATTTAAAAATCTGGTTATTGTTTTGCTTTTTTGTATTTTATAATCTAATATATATAAAATATTATATATTTTGTATGTAAATATGTCTTAATTGTAATATAAAAAGAAAAAAATCTACATAATGCATATATAAATATAAAATTTTACAATATTTAAATATGCTATTAAATAATTAAATATTTCAACATCTCTGATTATATTTGATATGAAAACATACTGTCTGTCCCAACTAGCTACAGTTTCTGAGTACTTTAAAACACAACACAGCTTTCACAGATAAAAGTGAAACAAGGACAAATACACATTGAATAACTGAATAACAGTTGCTAAACTCTCTCTCTGTTTCTTTCTCTTCCCAGTTCATCGCGTTCGCCTCCCTGTTCTTCATCCTGGTCTCCATCACGACCTTCTGCCTGGAGACGCACGAGGCCTTCAACACGATCATCAACAAGACGGAGGCGTTCCGCAACGACTCCTTCACGGACTTCAGCAAATAATGTAACAACTCAAATAAAATAAGCTGAAATACTAAAATTACTATAAATAAAACTGAAATAAAATAAATTAAAGCCAAAAGAAATATCATTCATCATTAAATAATAATAATTATAATAATAGTAATTTTAGTATTTCAACTTAAACTTATTTAATTTTAATTAGTTGGCAAGACAGTTTAAAATAAATTAATAATAATAATAATAATATTTATGTATTTATTTAAAACTGTCGTGGCAACTACTAACTGAAATAAAAGAAGTTTAAGTTGAAATACTAACATTACTATAAAAAAAATTGCAATAAAAATAAAGTAAAAAAAGAAGTGAAATTATTATTATTAATATTATTATTATTATTATTATTATTAATTCACAAAAGTACAAAACAAACTGACTAAAAATGACTAATATTAAGATAAAAACTGAAAATATAAAAACAAAGCCTAATTCAAAATATCAATGAATGTTTTAATAGTGTATAAATAATATTTAAAAACATAAAGTCGAAATGTTGGAAGTATTGTTAAAAGGTTGTTAACAGATTTGTTGTAAATGTTGTAAACGGATTTAATTTAGGCTTTTATTCACATATAAACATGCATAGACGCATAGAAGCTTCTGTGTTTACCATATGTGATTCGCTCTAGGTATGTGTGTTTATATGTGAATAAAAACCTAAATTAAACGTTCATCATATAAAGCAATCGTTTTTTTTTTTTTTACAAGACTTCAATTAAATTATCTTTTTGGATGTTTTATGTTTTGGTTACTTGGACTTTCAATGGAGGGACTGAAACCACTCAGGATTCATTAAAAAATATCTTAATTTGTGCTTCAAAGATTATCCAAAGTGTTTTGGGTTTGGAACGACATGAGGACATAGTTTTCATTTTTGGATGAACTATCACTTTAAATTTGATGGTAGTTTAGCATTTATGTAGTTCAACTTTAAATACTGTATGTTAGATGCCAAATGCATGAAAATGTACATTTGTGCATGCTTAAAAATGACCAAAAAAAAGCAATGAAAGTCCATACGGCTTGTGCACTATATTCCACTAGTCATATGAGAGCTTTTGAGTGAGAAACAGACAGAAATGTAAATCATTCACGCCCCATTCACACGGGGCGTCAGCGTCAACGCCTCTCGTTTACTTTGAATGGAGTGACGTCAAGAGTTGGCAAAATGAATTGTGGGTCCGTCGCATGTCACATCAGTCACATGACACATATTAGCCAAGAACAAAACCAGTCTCAAAAGGTGCACTAAGCGATTTTTACCAAACGATGTTGATATTCGAAAGCACCCCCCGTGTTAATTTTGACAGGCGTTTTTGATTTAGTCTTACGCCCCACGTCAACGCCTCTCGTTTACTTTGAATGGAGTGACGTCAAGAGTTGGCAAAATGAATTGTGGGTCCGTCGCATCGCGTTGGGTCCGTTGCTTTTCAACTTTTCAAGTGCCAACGCAGGCGTCAGCCAATCAGATCGCCTTATGCAAATACCCTAGCGCAGACGCTAGCCAATCGCGTTCATGCAACACCAGAAGACTAATGTGATTGGCTGTTGTCACTATGACGGTCGTCAGCACCAAGCTTCAGAAACGCCCTCCGTCAAGCGTTAACACTGACGCCCCGTGTGAATGGGGCGTCACTCTTATCATACTCTAGTGTAGCTCTTAATCAGTCACATGACACATATTAGCCAATGATGAGCCATCAATGGCATCATTGTTTTTTAATTGAAGGGTTTGAACAACATGAGTATGGCCAATTTCATTTTGACTGAATTATATCTAATATCTATTGCATGGAGTTATGAATTTCGGATTTGTATTTCCTGGTTGAAGCTGATATTTCTTGGAGAGCTGAGCATGAGAGGCTGCAGATCTAGCGCAGATCGCCTGTTGCCACGGAGATAAGGCTGCGAGGAGATGGGCTGCGTTTCAGTCTGACATTAGAGACAATAGTGAGAATGAGAAAGTGTGCAGGGATGTGCATGCTGGTCATTTACACGTGACGGTTTTCAGGGTGAACAATCTGAGGACGAGGTCTGAACAATGGGAAAAACTCGTGGAAAATTAGGCCTTAAATTAGCTGTCCAACTGTTTTTGAGAACAAAAATACATATGTGTTATGCCAAGTCAGAAATGCATCTGATCTGGGTCAGGTGAACCTGAAATCAGTCTAATTATACAGTGCTGACTATGCAGTATATACATTACTGACATTTAAGTCATCACTGTGTTTTCATGATCAGTGTTGATAATGTTAACTAAATCTAAAACAATTCAAAATTGTTTCCGTTTATTGAAATAAAGCTGAAATAAAATATGAATATTTTCTAAATATAAATGTTTTCATGGTCAGTGTTGCTAATGTTAAAATGCTAAAGCTGGTATATATTAGGGGGGCGCGGTCATCCGAAGCGTGAACCCGCGTCTCAGAACGCGCGCAAATATTAAGCTCTCTGTGAAGTATTGTGCTTGAATGGACAAATTCACACAAAAACTGTCAAAATGCCCATCTTGTTGAGTATCCTAGCAGACATAGTCAGCTGAACGTACAGTATCAGTGCACTGGATCAGTGCGTTCTCTTAAAGTGACAGCAC
>NW_015646677.1:1209327-1213156 GCF_001515625.1 Sinocyclocheilus rhinocerous | reverse complement strand
AAAATTACTAAAACTAAAACTGAAATAAAAATTAAGCAAAAACTAATTATTATTATTATTATTATTATTTTAAAAACTGCCTTGGCAATTAAATGGAATAACTAACTTAAGTAACTATCTTAAGGTTAATTTGAAATACTGCAATAAAAATAAATTAAAGCCAAAATAAATATTCTTAAATATTATAATATTATTAAAAAACTAATAAAAATGGCAAAAATAAATTGAAGCAAGAATTATTTTTAATTGTAGTTATTTTTAACTGCCTTGGCTGAAATAACTAACTGAACTAACTTAAGTTTAATAAAAATAAATAAATTAAAAATAATAAATTAAATAATAAATTAAAGCCCAAATAAATATTATATTATTTTGCAACAAAAATAATAATAAAAAAATAATTTAAAAGGGCAAAACAAAATGACTGAAATTCATGCAACCTGAAAATATAAAAATAAAAGCTAATTAAAATATTTAAAAAATATTATAATAGTATGAATATTAAAATAACACTGTAATCAATTGAGAAGTGCAAAAATGCACATGTAAATGCATATTTTATTTATTGTACATTTAACGATCTCGCTTTCGAGCTCTATTCCAAAACCTAGCGATGCATAATTTCCCATTGACTATTATTTTAATCCTGTCTCCTCCCTCACAGATGTCTGTCTGTGTTGTTATATTTTCATGAATACATTATTCAGGATCTTTTTAAGCTGTTTTCCTCGTGGGGATCATTAGTTTGGTCCCACTATCTTCTGATGACTCACTTGTTCGACCTAGTTTCGCTCCTATTTCCGTCCTAGGTTTGACCTCTCACCTCCGTCTCTAGCCGGTCTGCGTCCCAAATAAGCAGCTGTCATTTCTCACCGTTTCCCACCAGTGCTGTCTGCCGACTGCAGCGCAGGAAGTGACATCACCATGTCTCCGGAGGAGCGGATACCCATGCGGCTCTCCAGCGCTCGAGAACAGGACCGTCACACCGAAGGAACCTGCTTCCTGCTGGCCGCCAGCGACTACACCTGCACAGCAGACGCAGCTATCCGCAAAACAGGTACCTGATCGTCCAATCACAGCCCTCCTTTCTTCACATTAGCGTATATGCGGCCAATCAAAACCCATCTGAACCCATTTCATCCCTTCTCATTGAATATCTGCCATTAATTCATCCATTGACATCAACATTCACTCCTGGATGGAAATGAAGGACTTTAACTGTTCAGAAGAGACTCTGAGGTTTATGATGGTTTCTAGCTGCCGTCATCGCCAGTGCTAGTCTGTTCATTAGTCATCACTGCATTTTTAAGGCGGTAATGAAAATTAGATTTTTTTTTAACATTAATTACTACCATGATGCATGATTACTTTAATAAATTTTAAATATATATTGTATTACATAATTAAAATGAGATTTTAAACATAAATTACTACCATGATGCTTTTTTCACTATTTAAATTTTAAATATATATATATATATATATATTACAGTAATGACAATTTTTTAAATATAAATTACTACCAAAATGTATAATTACTTTACAATTTAAATTTTAAATATATAGTTTTACAGTAATTAAAATTATTTTACTACCAAAAATATATTACTACCATAATGCATAATTTTCACAATTTAATTTGTAAATATTAGGGCTGCCCCCTAATAGTCGACTAACCATTAGACGACCAAAAGAGGCTTGATTGACCAAAATTTTATTAGTCGCTTAGCCGCGGAAAAATAAATAAAAATCCACATTGGCGAAGTCACACAGATCGTTAAGGGCTGGTCTATGTGGTAATACAGTACAACCATATAGACGCTCGTCTATCATTCATCCACCACAAATATGGCTTATCATCTGAAATATGTAAGTATTAGCAACTTTACATGGCCGCTCAATCTGATGTTAACCTAGAGAAATGTGCGCTACAGTGTATGTGTGGAGTGTGAAGAGTAGTGCGTTCACTGCGAACAGATGGAGGCGCTGGTGCGCTCACTTGCTCTTAAAATACCCCTCATGTTTGGTCATACAGATAAGAGTAATACATCTTTTAAATCTGCAAAGACTCTACGTTTATTTGTGTGCACTCACAAAACAACAAAACATTGTGCTTTTGTAAAATAATGAAAGCAAACAGGATGCGCTTTCTGCCGTCTCGGTCTCTGTGAACTTGAGCGCAAAACTCAGAAACTCTGAGAGTGAAATGTCTACTTTCAAATAAACCAATTCAAATGGAAGACAAATATTCTCAGATTATGTAATTCGTATGAAACATGCATACAGGTGCATCACTACTGCGGAGATGATGAGTCAGTGTCGCCAACTTCATGTCTTAAACCGAAACAAAGAAAGCACTAGTTTATCAGTGAATTATTTAAATGTTAATGCAGCCTCTTTACTGTTTTTCACTGACACATTCATAATCATTACTTCTGCCGGTGTGCTGTGGCAAGCTTTATGCATGCGCTTGAGAGCTTATTATGCAGTGTAGGCAATTAAAGGATCATTATTATGAATTAAATGGTTTATTAATAAACGTGTGATTAGTCGACTAATGCTTCAAATTAACGACTACTAAGTCCACCAGAAAAATCTTTAGTCGAGGCCGGGCAGCCCTAGTAAATATATATTGTAGTACAAAAATGAAAATTAGAGTTTTTTTTTAAAACATAAAATACTACTATGATACATGATTATTTCACAATTTAAATGCATATTATATTACAGTAATTGAATGTAGATTTTTTTTAGATAAATTACTACCATAATGCACAATTCTCACCATTTAAATTTAAAAGATATATTGTATTACAGTCATGAAAATGTATAAAAATGTTATATAAATTACTACTATGATGCATAATTATTTCACAATTTAAATTTTAAATATATATTATATTACAGAAATGAAAATGAGATTTTTTTTACATAAATTACTACCATAATATATATTTATTTCACAGTTTAAATGTTACATATGTATTGTGTTACAGTAATGAGAATTAGATTTTTTTTTTTTTTTTTTAACATAAATTCCAATTAAATTTTTAAATATATATTGTATTACAGTAATGGAAATTATAATTTTATTTTGCATGAATTACTACCGTGATGCATGATTACTTACTAATGTAAAATTTAAATATTTTGCATTACAGTACCAAAAATTAGATTTTTTAAATCATGATGCGTAATTACTTCACAATTTAAATTGTAGATATATTTTATTGTATATCTGCTCTTTATTTTGCTCTCCTAACCATGCATCTTCCGTTAGTTTGCTACATTTTCTGGTTTGCATGTTGCATTGCTTGGGCTAATGTGACTGAACTATTACCCAGCGTGACCCCGTAGCCAGGCAGATGTTGAGCGCCTGAGGCCACACGCCGCACTGTTTGACAGACACAAACGCTAGGCTAATAACTCTGCTGGGAGGTTAAACGTGTGTGTTTGTAAGGTCAAGCTCTGTCACAGCCTGCCGTACCTCAGCACAAGTAGAGCGAAAGGCCATTAGAAGGTTACAAACAACCGGTTAAATACACTTATTGTCGTATGCCTGTACATGTCAATACACACACACACACACACACACAATTGAATTTATTTGTTTGTTTGTTTGTGTATTTATTTATTTATATTTTTTGTGTATTTTATCTCAAGCATCAGGACAACAGCTCTAATATGTTAGGGTCAATGTTTTATCTTTTGTTTTGTTTTTTAAATATATATTTTATCTAAAATTATATTATCATTAAAATTGTATCTCAATTTAAATTATTTATAAAAAAAATATTTAGATGTATATAAACAAATATATATTTAATAC
>NW_015646677.1:1203136-1209061 GCF_001515625.1 Sinocyclocheilus rhinocerous | reverse complement strand
ACATCTAAATATATATATATTAATATATATATATATATATACTAATAAGATTATTATTATAATTATTATAAACATAATTGCATAACACAATATTTGATCCTTTTTAAATATTTTTTTAAATAAATGTCTTATATAATTTTATTATTATAATTAACAATGTAGTTATAAATATAATTATTATATGTTAATATATTAATAACAATTATTAATAATACATACTATATATGTATTGTATATATTACAATATTTTATCTTAAGCATCAAGACAACAGCTCTGACTAATCATCTTTCATCATAATGTACCTTTACCGCATAATACATTCTGATATACATGATATGGTACTGTACTAATCAGTATGATTTACTTGCATTGATCATCGTTCCAGGATGTGTAAACAACATTCTAGCATTACATATATGGTCAGGACCGATACTGTACACTGTTTGTGCATCGTTGGTCAAACTCTGTTCATAAAAGACTTAAGCAAGATATGCAGAAATGAGGCGAGGTTTGGGCAGTTCTAGTTGGCATTTCCATCCAGACTGGCTTTTGTTGAATTTGATTCATACCTTTTCCATCATCATCATCATCATCACCATGATCATCTTCATCTTCATCATAATCATCATAATTGGGCTGTGTTTCAGTCTTCTGAAAAGGTTGTAGTAATTTGTTTTTTAGGAAATGATATGCTTTGATCATTGAGCAGTTGAGTTTCTCCCAATCACTGAGCGCATGATTTACACACAAACTGTGTTCAGCCATCCAAACGAAACAAAGACACGCCAAAAACGTCTCGGATGAATCTTCCAGACGCTTCAGTGTTTGATGGTTCTGATGGCTGGACGCAGTGAGTGTGACGTGGTGTGTTTGTGTCACGTCTCACGCCGTCTCGTGTTTGTTTTGTGTGTTCTGTGCTCTTCATGTTGCGTCTGAAGGCTTTGACAGCGTCTCTCTCCAGTGACCTTGCCCTCCTGCTCCCCTGCCCCGCCCATCTGCTGAGGCCACTCCCACTCCCAATGACTCTGCCTGCTGTGGGCGGGGCTGTACATTATCCTCTCCTCTATGGATATACCCATTATGATGTACTGTACATAACTGTATATGGAGTGATAATATAAAGTTTGTACGAAGAAATATTGGGGTAAACCTCACAAAATTGTTATAGAAAAAATAATATTTTGCTTAATAAAAATGAAGCCTTTTGTTTTGCATTGTGACATTTCAATTAAACACATTTATTAATACTGTAAAAATGTGTTTTCTGTGTAATTCCTATTATTCTTAGTGATGAAGAATTAAAACAAATCAAAGTTATTAAATTATATCAATTATTACCTGAATTCATGATTACTTTACAATTTAAATTTTAAAAAGAAATTGTGATACAGTAATGAGAATGGGATTTTTTTTTTTTTCTACAAATTACTATATAATGCATAATAACTTTGTTAGATTTGAAATATATATTGTTGTATTACAATATATGTATATATTGTATTATTTTACGTAAATGACTGCCATGATGCATAATTATTTCAAAATGTACATTTTTAATAAACACTTTATTACAGTAGTGAAAACGAATTACTGCCAATGACAAATTACTACCAATTATTTCACAATTTAAATTTTAAGTATATATTGTATTACAGTATTCATTAAATTTACTAGCATGATGCATTATTACCACAATTTAAATTTAAATAATTTTAAATAATTAATGCTAATATTATTGTTATATTATTATGTTATTATTAAAATATACATTTCATTTATTTGCAAAAAATGTGCTTAGTTGACATGAAAATAATGTCACAATGCAAAACAAATCATAATAGTCCTAACAACTGGCTTCATTTTCTTTATGTAAAATATAATTTCTTGAACATTTTTTGCGAGATTGGCCCATTTAATGTGATTTTCTTGTATTAAACATTTATTGAGGAAGAGTTCCACAAGCGCGATCAGAAGCAGATTCGCGAGCTGTCGTGTCTGTCTGTGTGTGTGTGTGTACGTATTGCCGGACGTCTGCGAGTGTCTCGTTGCACTGGTTGTACACACAGATAACTGCTCAGAGGTTGTGTTCACAGAGGCAAACGTTCTGTCTTAAAGGGAGACGAGACTCGCGAGACTCACAGGTAACAGCCGCTCTCGTGCTGTGTGATGTCACTGGGGAGAGCGAGAGAATGACTCTGATTGGCCGAACTTGATCTGATCGCTCTCAGATGCTGCTGATTCTTAAGGACTATTTATAGAAAAGAGTTCAAGTCAACATGAAACACTATTGCATCTACTACATTTGATTGTAGCACCCTGTACTCTCAAAAACACCTTCCTGGTCTAATTGTGCAAAATAAGTGCATGTTTTAATAAAACTTTTTACTTACAAAATTCAATGTTGTTGTTTTTTTGTATCATTGAGATACTGTTATAGTTTTATTAATATTTTGAGTTAGCTTCATTTTTACTTTCTGTTTTCATTTTAATTTTAGTCTTTAATTTTAGCTTATAAATAATTAGGTTAATTTTAGTACATTTTTAGTTTAATTTTAGTTTTTTCATTTTAATGTCTATATAGTTTATATTTTATTTCAGCTGTAATTTAGGTTTTATTTCAGCTTTCAGTTATATCATTGAGATGCAATTATAGTTGCTGTTAATACTTTGAACTGATTTTTATATTTTATTTTTAGTAATTTTGTCGTATTTTTGTCATTTTTATTAGTTTTTTATATATCTATGTAGGTTTTTATATATTTCATTTTAGTTTTAGTATAGTAGCATTGAGATGCTGTTATAGTTTTCATTAATATATTAAATTGGTTTTTATTTTATATCTTCTGATTTCATTTTAATTTTAGTTTGTCATTTTTGTGTTTTTATAATTTATTATTTTTTATGTCTATAATTTTTTTATTCATTTTCATTTCAGTTTTTGCTTACTTTTATTTCAGTTTTCAGTTTTAATATCACTGAGATACTTTTATAGTTTTTTTTAATTGGTTCTTATTTTCTCTTTCCTATTTCAATTTTAACTTTATTTAAAATTTTTGTCATTTTATTGTGTATTTTTTGCCATTTTTATTTATTTATTTGTCTACAAAGTTTTAACTGACTCCATTTAACTAGGACTTTAGTCAAGACTTTAATTTGGGTATAAGTTTTCTTTTCTTCCAAAAATCGGAACGAAACCTGTTTTTGTTTTTGACATTGGACATTGTTAATGACAATAATAACATTTTCTTTAATGTAGACATTTGCATGTAGAATGTAGAAATTAATGCATAAAATCTCAGTCTTTAGAAGATCTAAATAATAAATGAAGAGAATAATTTTTGCCTACAGAAAATGAAAGCAGACATTACTTACCTAATTAGAGCCAGTTGTTTAAATTGGAGGGGTTGAATAATTACGAATTAAATAAGGTTTTATAAAACATGCCCTTATGAATTGTGCGCAGAATGGTGTGTTTAGGAGTTTTGATCTCCTTTAGATGTTGATTTGATTTCACTCTGTTGATGTAAACTGTAAATGCATCAATGAGTCATATATATTTCTATTCATGCTTGCAGAAACTAATTTAACACATGGTCTGATTGAAAATCTTCCATCTTTCATTATGAACTACAGACCGACAGCTCACGTCACCCGAGTCATTCATCTGCATCCTCTGACCTCTGTGTCATTCATATGTGCCATGTGTGTTTGTAGCTAATGTTAATTCAGAGATTTGTCCTGAGCATCATGTGAGTGAATCTGGAAGGGATGGTTGCTAAGCAACTGGTGTAGGGAGATTTTGTGTCACGCATCCTCGGCATAAAACTTCATTTAGCACTTTGTGTCCACACCCTGTGCAGTGTGTTACCTGAACAAGTGCTGTTTGCTCACTGTGCACGTCCTGTATGTGTGGATGTACATCACTGATTATCTGTAAACCTAGAATGTATGTGTGTATTTAGAGATGATATATGATGTTAGGGTCAATCTCACAAAGAAATATCCATGTCAAATTTCAGCCCAAAATCAAAAGAAAAAAAAATTGCATTGTCACATTTTCACAAGCATATTTTCTTTAAAGTTTACTGTGATGCATAACATTGCAACGTTTTTTATTACTGCCTGGACACAATGATTCAAAATTCAGTATAAATATGTTGTCGAAATAATGTCACAATGCAAATTTCATTTACTTTTCATTCATGCTATTTAACCCAGATGTTGTTTGACAATATTTATAAGATTCACCTGTTAAGAAATAATAATAGCAATATATTTTATTAACGTTCTAAAAGAGGAAATTACAAATATTGAAGCTTTTGTTTGATTGTAAAGACACACAATACTGAATAATTAATGCATAAAAATTAGAATTTTATATTTTAAAATAAACCTATTTTTGCATTGCACATTATGTTAATGACAATTAAGTACATTTTCTTAAACTACCTGTAATGCATAAAATCGCATTACACAAAGATTTTATTATTTTGATTTTGTAAATATTCATAGTACGAATACAGTATCGCAATGCAAATTTCAACAGTCCTAAAAATTTGTTAATTTCCCTTCTTATTCATGCAAAATATAATTTCTTAATATTATTTTAGGGTGATATTTGACCCAGACATTTGTTTGACATTATTCATTAGATGTACCAGTTAAAAGATGCAGTATATGATTTTTGAAAGAACAAATGGCAAATATTGAAGCTTTTGTCTGATTATATAAACACAGTACTTATAAATAAATGCATAAAAACATTAAGCGGTTATATTTTGCATGATGAAAATTAAACCTATTTTTTATTTTTGCATTGCACATTAAAATAATTGCACATAAAATCTCATTATACAATGATTTTATTGGATTTTTGTATTTTGTATCTTTTTATTGTATATTGTATTAAATTCAGTACAAAAAAAGTGTCAAAATGCACATGCAAATCTTAATAGTCCTATTTAATTTCACTTTTTAAGCAAAAAATTAATTTTTATTTTTATTTTGGGGTGAAATTTGATCTAGATATTATTCATGAGATTCACCTGTTAAGACGTGCAATATATTATGTCTAAAAATGACTTCTTTTTTTTTTAAAGAAGAAATGGCAAAAGTTGATGCTTTTGTGACTCAATACTGATGCACGGGATGTTGTTGCGTTTGCAGCTACTGTATCACCTCTGGCTGACGTACAGTTTATATCGGCCAGAGACGGGGAAGGCGGGGCCAGCAGAGACTCAGATGGATTTGATGAATTGGATTGGACAGTCTGGAATAGAATAAGCCTGTGATTGGACGGTTCTGAAAGCGGACGCTCTGTGAACAGAAACCTCACTTACGGATCGATCGGACTGCTCAAGACCTGTGGATTTTCTCGTTTTTTTCTGTGTGGATACAGACTAAAGCCAGTTGGCGCAACAGGAAAAAAAAATCACGATATGGATAGTTAAACGTTTCCTGCTTAAAACGAGTCGGCTCTCCGTTTAATGTCGCATCTGTATAAAGGACACACATCCACCTGTGGCTTCCCCTCTGTGTCAGGTAGCAAATCAAACACCCCTCGAACCCCCTTCCAAGGCCTCTGTCGTTGCAATAAGTGTATTAAGATGTGTAGAGGCACAAGTGTTTAAAAATGAAGTATTAGTGTATTGACTATACTAAACTACAGAGTAGAGAGAGAGTAAACATGATAAGTTTAATAAATGTGACCTTCAGTCATTTATGCTTTTTATTTGCTCTAGTATCTCTGGTGGATTCATTGTTGTCTCTGTGTGTGTGTGTGTGTGTGTGTGTGTGTGTTTGTATGTGGGATGTTGATCTCAAATGGCACACTTAAAGGAATAGTTCAGCCAAAAATGAACATTTACTCACTCTCATCCTATCCAAGATGTGGATGAGTTTGTTTCTTCATCAGGTTTGGAGAA